>NC_089535.1:7509285-8109285 GCF_963924715.1 Thunnus thynnus
CTCGGCATGATGACGTTCCACCAAAACATTCAGGGAAATAATTACAACAATCAGCTTAACTAGGTAGAGACATTCCCATTACATGCTTCTTCATGTGTTTCCACTGGGTTGAAAATCCTCTCTCCCCCCCCTATCCCTCAGTCACAGATGTTTGTTTTCAGACTCAGTTAAAGTGGAGTTCCTTAATCACCTAGTTTCTGTCACAGTTTGTCAGTTAACTTTTCCCCACTCACGTTTCTCCAACTAGCGAGAAAGACAGAACAGAAACAGAAAACACGGTATTTTCTCTCTCAAACGGTCGATGGAACTGACTGCACAGATCTAAGAGTCTTCATGGCTATAAGCGTTTGATTAATGACTTCTCTTCTGAAGCACAAATAGAGATCACCCACACCGCCAAACAACTAAAATTCCTCCGCAGCCTACGCAAATACTGACCTGGCACCACCTCTGGAGACTTTAGCAAGGGGTTGGAGGATGGGGCACATGAAGAGATGCCGCTAATGAGGAGCGCTAACATGAACACATTTTCTCGCCAGAGGCTGGCCTGTCAGCGGTCTGAGACCTTCCCTCAGATTTCTGCAAAACATGGCATCTTCTCCGCAGTTATTCAGACTATGCTAAAGTGCCCTTACACCCCCCTCCCCCCCTCTCTCTCTCTATCTCTCTTTCTCTGTGCATGTGTTTCTAGATCTATAATGAAATCAGCAGTGTGGTGTGTTACTGAAGGCTGGTTGGTGATGGAAGATTAGGGCAGACACGGTGCCTAAATTCCAGATTAAAAATAGTATTCAAAGTAGGAATATAGTGGAGCGAGCAGGAGATGCAGCACTTCTGCTTTCTAGTCATTATTCTATTATTCTGTCATAACACTTGAACGAAACATAATCACTGACTCATACGGTATATCCCGGCTTGTGTAACACATAGATGACTCAACAATAGGTGACTGTGGATGAAGTGAAGAATGGGAATGAAATAAAAGACTTCACAGATTTATAACTCATACCTGTCTATGTGGAGCTTTTGGGCTAAGAGCTGCCAGTCTTTCCCCTTGGCATTAGCGGTGTCAAAGGTGGCGCTGATTCTCTGACGGATGGACAGGGGGATTTTAAAGGCCCTTGACCCCGTCTGAGAGGTGATGGTACAGTCCGACTGAGTGAAAAAGGGAACCACTCCCTTTTCATTCTAGTGGTAAGCGAGAAAGAAAAGAGGTGTCAGGGTGATCTTGATACTGCAGCTGAAAATCTCACTACTTCAATATGAAGACAAGGACAAGGACTGAAGACAATTTGCAATCTATACATGAAAAGCTCCCTGAGAGGCTCATTAAGCAAGCTCTTAAATCAAATCAAGAGTTATTCAGTGTAATAAAAGAACCTATTAACAAGCGGTATGACTGCCCACGCACCCGGGGCCGGAACACGTCGTCCCTCTCTAAGAGCGCCACTCACCTCCACCACAGACGTGTAGACCTGGAGTATCTGCTCCTCCCCTTTGACCTGTCGGACGCTGATCTTGCAGGAGAGCTGAGACGAGGAGTGGCTGTATCGCTCCAAAGAGAAGGCACACTGCAGGGGACGCTGGTTACTGGCCCACACCTGAGAAAAGGAGAACTCCTGCGGAGCGAGGAGAGACCGAGGGCGGACAGGGAGAACGATTAAAGGATTAGACGAGGGGAGACAACAAACTCATTAAATCCCCGCTAAAGACATTCGTTATTTGAATCCTGCTTTGCCGCCCACTTTGCTGTTTACATGATTAATTAAGACCAAATGAGTGGCCTCTTTAGCCAATCAGTGATGTTACCTAATCAAGCAGTTTACCCGTCAGAAAGGAGCAGCGAGCGTTAGAGCCCATGGGAGAGCTGGAGTCATTAGTGCATGAATTTTGTAAATTGTTTCGTTATTATTATTATTTTATTTACAGCTGCCTGGGAGAAATAATGAAGTTTAACTTTATATCACTGTTTTATTACACTTTCCAGCATGGCTAGACTTAGCATGTAGATTGATAAATAATACAGACCTGAATCCACAATATTAGCGGAGATAGTCTATGTAATGAGACAAGATTATATTCCAAAGAAGTAGAGCCCACAGGATTACATTCAGTCTTCTCAAGTCATATTTACCACATTGTTGGCTCGTTATGTCTTCGATTCCAATTTCTGATATTTCCTAATATGCCTTGAATACTGATTGGGTTGAAATGTCCAGTAATAATATATACTCCAAACTGTGTAATAACTTGTATGGTGGTGTTTTCCACTACAAAAATTTAGATGAATCTGACTCCCAGTTATGTCTTCAGAAAATAAATAAGATATTGATATATATTGTATCAGTTGGCAGACTAGCAGTCCAAGCAGTCGTCAAGTGGAGCTGCTTTGTTAAAACTAAAAAATGCCTTATTGACAACTGTGATGAAGATGAAACTATTGAACATTTACTTTTAAAATGCCCAAGGTCTACAGATGTGTGTGTGTGTGTGTGGTGGTGGTGGTGGGGGGATGGTAGGTGTTGGTTTTAATATTAATGTGATTTATATTGTGTCTTTCTAAAAAAAAAAATGCCCAGATTGAACCATGAATTTTATTGGACAATAACATGAACTGTTGTAACTAAAATATGGAAGACGAGGTGTTTAGTTGTCCTTCACTAAGTCACTATTAGAGGTGATGTGGTTCTTAAACAAACAGTAAAGGCAATGAAAAGACATCAGATGTACATGTATTATTGTTGACAATGTATTATTATGATTGATGATGATGATGATTGTATTATTATTATTGTTAATGATGTATTATTATTGGATGTGTCCTTTTGACTTTAATGTATGTAAATTCTCCCTTAGCAAAAAGTATATTTAAAAATGTAAACACCAATCTGTAATGTGAATATGGAAGCAGGACTGAGACGCCTTAATTTACCCGGTTTGAAAATGCACTTCTGCCAAAATATAGCAACAGAAAAACCAAAAGTCAGAGAGTTTGTGAGTGAATGGATTCTAAAAGGACAATTTTGACTTCCATTACTAACTACTGTGTGACCCAGACAGTGGCGCTGTGAGAACAGGTCAAAAACAGTGTTTTATGGATGAATCACCCCCTCTTCAGATCCATCAGACAAGAAGATGGCTACTTGTAAAAGCCTCCTTAAGGCGAGAGTAGTGTCTGAATGAAAGTCTACAGTCATCTTCCCTGTAGGACCCTCACATTGTGGCTCTTCCCTCTCCAAGAAAACCTTGTTGGTATTCTGGAGGCAGTATGGTGGACTAATTCAGCTAATAGGATGTCACTGGTGGGATAAACATCACAGGGCAGAGCAGAACATGCAGCATGTGGACCCCGAGGAAGATAACTATGAGATGTGTGTGTGCGTGTGCCTGCCTGGCAGTCATAATTTATTTCGTAAGGGTGTGTGTGTGTGTGTGTGTGTGTGTGTGGGTGAGATAGCTAGCTTTAGTGATCTCCTGCTGTGCCCTTGCTGCTGTCCTTTGGCTTTGATGTGACCAAGTAACAAAAAGGGAGACCGGTAGAGGAGAGAGCTCTAATTGAGGAACATAGAACGCAGAGAAGATGAAGGTGCGCGGCTTCATTTGAGATCCGTGACCCTGACAAAGCAGAGCTCGGTTTAAATTAGAAATGAGACGTGAACGTGGTAAAACGTGCTCGCCGCTTTAGGTTATTTTACACAACACATGACAGAAGCTCACAAACCCACAGCTAGAAGAAACCGCCTACCTGGCAGGTGGTGAAAGGCTTGATGCTCCAGAGTAACTGTGGGACGTCCTGGATGGACACCTGGAGGCTGAGAGTGTTCCCTCTGAACAGCATCATTTTCGGCTCTTCCAGCAGCCGCCCGCCCCTGCTGCGCTCGCCCACTGCCACCTCCTGATAAGGAAAGGTGTGGGTTGTTGTTTTTTTTTTTCCAGGAGTGGTGGGGGTGGGGGGAGGTTAAAGAAGTAGAGAAAAGAGGTAGGTAACATGTTATATGGCTGATAAACCCAGTGTAAGGCTCGAGTTCTGGTGCAGGACGGTTTTTCATGTACAACAAAATTTGTCTGTTTGTTAATAATTCACCAAAGTTTATAATATACCTTCATCCTCACACAGCAAAACAGACAACTCTGAGCCTAACTGTAGTGCTTTATACCAATTTGCTTTATATGAAGGTGAAGAGTTGATTAAGTTGTTAATTAATCAACAGTTGATTGACAGAAAATTCATCTAAAACTAATTTCATAACTAATTAACCAATTTAATCATTTTTTAAGCAAAAAATGCCAAATCACCTCCTAGTTTCAGCTTCTTAATTAAGAGGATTTGCTGCTTTTCTTATGTTTTATGACATGAAACTGACTCTCTTTGGGTTTTGGGCTGTTTGTCAGACAAAATGAGCAATTCTAAGGTGTCATCTGTGGCTTCAGGAAATCACGCCGGGCATCTGTTGCTACTTTCAGACATTTTATAGACCAAATGATTATTCAGTTAATTGAGAAAATAATCAGCAGAATAAGCAACTGGTTTTCCCAACACCTGATATTGAGAATTCAGCTGTTGCACATGAACCAGTTTCTGCAATGCGACCGAATCACTACAGCTTCCAAACTCATAAAAACGGGGAAAGAAATGAAATAAATAAACACAAATATGAATATCCAAAGTAAGACAAAACCTAATTTAAAAAGACTAATGCCATTACATGCAAGGAACCTTTTAGTTATGAGTTTTATTGGGTTTTAAGTGATGCCCGTGCACCCCTTTGAGCCTTGATTTAATATCTGCTCAGTGCCTCTTGTGCATTTGGAGGAATGTTGTGACCGTGATGTAAAAAAAAAAAATCAAACTCTGAATAAAAATAAAAGCAGGGCGGTGCACTGTGTATCTTTAAGCTTTCAAAGCATCCCGTGCAACTGGCCTTAAAAGTTAAAAAAGCTCGATTGCGGCTCCCAAGAGTCACTGCTGCTCAGAACACATAAACAGACACAAAATGGATCAAACTGACAGACTACACGAGTGACAAACTGACACTGAAAAAATCAGATAAAGAGAGCAGCCCAAACTGTTTGTCCGACATATTGGTCGTACACAAAGAGAAGACATAAACAGAGACAAAAATCAAAACAAATTATGCAAGTCTTTTGTCAATATTATACTTTGCGGCTTCCTGTCTTGTGGTATTGTATTTTTTTTCCCAGCTCTATGGAGAACAATAATATCTGTGTGCATGTTTTGCCGTGTATGTGAATGTTTGTGTTTACATTTCCTGTATATGAGGGGACGCAAGGGGAGGGGCGGGTGTGAGCCCTGCATGCACGGTGGGTGCTCACCCTTTCACTCGCACAGCAAGGAGAGAAGGGAAATGCGAACCGCGCAGGGCTGTCTTGAACCTGATCAATTCCTGCTTCAAGCTCACAGGGGAAATTAATTGTCGTATGAAGCGCAAACAAAAGCCAAACAAAAAAAGAGAACAAATGAACAAATAACCACGTTTGACTGATGGAGAGGTGGAGTGAATTGGCTCTTGGCACCAACATCCAATTTCTCTTTGTTCACATTCTAGTTCTTGAATGAAGCCAAAAGTGAAGCAGGACTAATGGCAATGCAACAGTGGCTGTACAGGACAACTATCAGCACTACTTCAGAAAAAAACTATATGTCTATAATTAAGACAGGAAATAAATTACTCCTGTAAAAAGTTTGCTTTTTTTCTTCTTTTTGGCTGTGCTTATATGTTTGAGTCAGCCCACGCTGCAAGGAGAAGGGGCGAAACTTTTCACAAAGCACCACTCAAGAGTACAATGATGAACTAGTGCTGCATCTGAGAATGTGTCTCATTTTAACGTGTTCAAGTGCTCGTCACATGGAATGCAATGCTGAAACACATTTAATTAACAGAGAACAAATTAAATTCCGCAAAGAAAGGGCAGGGAAGCAACCTTGGAGCATCTGTTGTCTTTGTAATTAAAAGTCCCTCTTTGTCTCCTAGTCATCAAGCATCTCCCAGTGGCAATGTTACTGAACAGGCAGATTCTCAGTGGAGTACAGACACTCAGGCATCAATTCTTCCAGGAAAAACTAGCTGCCACACAGACCGAACCTTGCAATTTATTTATTTTTAAATCATATATTTATGCCATATTGTGTACTAAAACTGTTGGAAATACTGGGCATCGCTTGGGATCAGTCCAGACTGAAATATCTCAACAAGTATTGGACTACTGTGAAAGTTTATACAGAGATTCATGGTTCCCAGATGGTCTACCTTAATGACATTTGACCTTTCCTCTACCATCACCATGGGGTTCATATTTGTGTGTTTTTGAGGGAAATGTCACAACAATAATTGGATGGATTGTATCATCATCAGGTCAGTATTTTAATTTCTCCAACACTTGACATTCCTGACATTCCCATCAGCCTCAGCTTTACTTTATACTCTCCTTCATACCTGAAATGCATGGGGCGTGTCGTCCACACAGTAAACCCTGAGGGTGAAGCCCAGAGAGTTGCTGGTGTCCGGACTACCAAACACAGCCAGCCTCAGCCGCTTGGCAGCCTCCTGCGTCAGTGGCTCCCCAACCAGGGCGTAGTGACCCGGATGCTCCAACAGCACGTGGCACCTCTGGGCCTCCAGCAGGCAGTAGCAGGATGTGCTCTCCTCATCCACAGACATCACTTCCTTTAGAGGGGAGGATACATCCAGAGAGACCAGATTTAGTTTTGATGCATTAAACACATATTCTGACAGTTAACAGTTAATTTTAAGGCCTTGCAAGTTAATTCTGAGAATATCTCAATATTGGAATTCTGTCTTGTTGAAGGTTTTTGACTTTTGGTTTCGAGGATTAAGCTGCGAGCTATACACAGCTGAGCTGACTGCATTGATTCATGATTAATATATTTCACTTACTGCCAAGAAGTTGTTTGCGGGGGGGAGAAAGAGGCTTTAACAGAACCATCAAACTGAAAGCTGACCACCATTAAACTTGTGATATGTGAGTAAGGCAACGCTTTGCGATCATTAATCATGCGAGATATATCACCACATCTATTATCTATTATTGCCTGACTGTAGAAAAATAGGCAAAAAAAGAGACATTTAAATGGTCATGCAGTTAGTTAACAAGCCATGAGAGGCATGGATCCAGTATTTTATAGTTAAAAAGTGACTCTATTATTGTTTAGGATATTATTAAGACACTTCACAGACAATAAACTGGAACCTTTGCCTCATAAACAGACTCAGATAGGATCAGGAAGTGTGCAAAGCTGAACGAGGGCCAAATGAATAATGACACATCTCACTAAACAGATGGGGATATAGTAACACTGACAAAACGGATTAGCGGGGTGCAGTTGTATCCGATGGCCAATTGCTCCTCATCTTGTGCTCAATCCTCCCTAAATCACCTTTGAAACATAACTGTGACCCACAGGTCCCCTCTGCATATGGCCTGGAAAAAGCATACAAAGCAATGCAGAGTAATTTAGTGGCCCACAGCTTCCTAAACCTGCCCCATTAGCACTGCAGCAGACATGAAAGATCTCCATGACATAGCTCATCCCCGCCAGGCAGCCAGGGAGAAATGATGGAGTCAAACTCTAGCGGTACAAAAGTGCAAGCTTTAATGGGAATGGCAGTGAGAAGCAGACGGAGCGAGAGAGAGGAGGGGAGAGAGAGAAGGAAAGAGAGGAAGAGAGACCTCCATCTCCCTTTATATCACTAATTTCAGAGATTAGGGTTTGAGTAAGCATCCTTCCTGAGATAAAGGGCTCATTATTTCACAGCGACAGACTGAGACGGGTCACGGCGTCACATTTTCTTGAGGAACATTTTCTCTTTTTCTGAACACGTCTGCATCTTTCCGTCTGTCTATTCCTTCTCTGCTGACTCCGTCGTCTCCTTTCCTGTCCTTTCCGATGGAATATAGCTCCCACCAGTGATGGGTCTTTTGATAGCTCCCTTTTGTGTAACACGTCTGCTGGCAAATTACATCTGTGTAAATGTCACACAGAGTGAAAGGACCCGGCTGGGAGAAAGCCACAGGCCCTCTTAGGTCACGCAAGCTCACTGGCTCCGGGGTCACTCTGCCTCGATGAGGTCCCCAAAGCTTTTTGATGAGGTTAGTTAAACATTAAAAGAGCATCTTAGATACTCTGCCGAGAAGGAACACGAAAATGGATAGAGGGTGTTTGGATTGGAGTCAGATGTCTGAACAAGTCTCCGTGAGACTGTGAAGTAGCTCTACAGGGCAGAGTTGAAGGACTTTTCCGAGGTGTTATTTTACTGAAAGCTGGATGTGAGAAAAAAAAAATCTCGACAGCAGCAGAGATAGCACTATACTGCATTTAGAGCAATAAAGTACTAAATCTTTAAAAAAGCACACTTGCCAGTTTAGACCTTTTACCAGTTTTTATTAAAATCTGTCGGTGTGTCTGCAAATTTGATTTTCATTTTCAATATAGCTAAAAGCTAGTTGAAGAACATCATTTTTTAAACTAGAACCATCTTCTGTTAAACCTTTTTATGAGAAGCTCTTATAGATGAATTGCCATTGTCTCTATGTTTTAGTCATTATATTGTATGTCACTATATTTGATCTCTGTTTAAAACACTAACCGTTTGAAGATAATAGTGATTTCTTGCCTTTTTTATACCGAAGAGATTTCCAACGGTTTTCTAACAAAGATAAAAAATAAATAATAAAGTTAAAGTAGCTAAATTTAGTTGGTGAACAGTATTTTCTGGGACCCACATTAATCCCAAGTTAGTGTTTAAATATTCATCTCACTGGCAGTCATAGTCAAAGTCACAGTTTAATAATTATTTTCAAGAATAATTGAGATGATACATATTCCCTTATGCATATATCTAGAATTCTTAAATAGTTGTGGTTTAATTCTATGAACAGCTGCAATGCAGACTTCACAGATATGTGAAAGAGTAATGCTTTAAAATACCATTATCATTAAACTGGAAAAGACTATTGACTATTTCAATGACTAATAGTCGCAATTTGCATTTGGTCTGACATTTCTTTTGGATGTATGACAGCATGAGGTAGAGCTTGAAAGGCTGAATTTGATACAGAATGACGAATCTGAGCCGGCAACCCTGAAATCGGCTCCGTGCTTGCATGACTACACTGCGGGATGAAAATTTTCATCAAAGTAAGTCATAGCAGTTTATCAGATTGTATTGATATTCTGGCCGAATGGTGAAAGTTGTGTGTTTGCACTTTTTAACATTCTGCACCGACGTTTGGACCTGAAAATCTCGACCTGATAGCTGAGGCTGAAGTTTAATAAGAAATCACTCACCTCCCATTTGTTGTCCTGCATTTGCCTCTTTAGTCGGATGGTCCAATTATCGGCTGCAACCTCAGCACAATGGGCTATGGTCATGGCTATGGGACAGGACAGGTCAAGGCCTGGTGGGCCATACATGACTGCAGGGCTCAGAAAGATCTCTGGTCCGTCCTCGGACAAAGTACTGCACACACAAAGGAAAAAAGGAACACAAGTAGAATCAGAATCAGGTTTATTGCCAAGTAGGTTTGCACGATCAATTTGCTTTGGTGTTGTGGTGCATAACAATCAAAATATACAAGGTAAGAGTAAAATACCACAGCACATTTTAAAACGACATATCTCATGACATTGCAAACATACTGTATATGATAAAATTAAGTCAAATTTCTTCTCTCTGTACGCCAAAACAGCAAAAAAACAAAAACAAAAAAAATCCAAAAACACACCCACTGGGGTTTAAGACAGTATGAAATGACAACAAGTATCTCACTACTTATGAATTGCTTCTTAAACAAACACTCAGATAGCAGAGTGTGACCCTTGCCTATGAACAAAGTAAACTCAAATCCTTGGACACTCATAATGAATCAATCCCTGACTAGCTGACACGCAGACACACAGATAGAGGAAGATTAAAGCACCAAGACTAATGGACAGTGGGGCTGGGGAGGACAGGCTTTAGCACACAGCGTGTAAGCTTTGTGGGTCGATGGAGCTTATGAAGCCTGCTCTGGCCAGCCCGGTGACAGATTAGCTGGGCCAAGCTGCTCTTGGCCAGGGGCCCAATCTTGGCTGGAAGCCCTGAAGACTGAGAGAAATCGATGGGACCACCATCAGTCATGCAGCTGGCCCGGCTGGACACTTCACATACACGGGACACGATATTGGTGCCGTTGTCACTGGAGCAGCATGGATATTTCTCAACATCATTAATATAACTGCAGTGGAGACAAACCCTGACGTGTAGGCACGGTTGCATTGCAGAAGTGTAACTCGAGAGTGCACCCACACATATAAGTATGCACACGTAAGCACAAACATAGTGAGAATGAGACAACGAACGTATGATTTTTATAGGTTGCACTTGACATGAACTGTACACAAACAGCAGTATACAGGCGCTGTACCACCTGGCTCCACATATATATAACTGTGTCCCAATTCCATACTATGCTCTAATTCTAAGCTGTTTTTAGTATGTAGTTTGTTCACACTCAAAATTAAGTTTTCTCAACCCGTGTGCATATTAAACACTTGATTTTTGAGTGTATTGTTGATGGACACTGTTGACCCACAGATAGGATTTCTGTGCGACTGGATTGCTCCAAGAACATCTCAGGAAACAAACAAAAAAACTTTAGAGCTGCAATGATCAGTCGATTAAACCATAAGTTGCCATCAATTTAATGTATCGCCAATTATTTTAATGATGATGATGATATTTAATGATGATGATTAATTGCTTTGAGTCATTAAAAAAACAAAAAAAGTCCAAACTCTCTGATTCCAGCACCTCAAATATGAATATTTTATGATAGTAAACTGAATATCTTTGGGTCTTTATCTACAGATGACTCAATAATGAAAATAATCGTTAGTTGCAGCTCTGAAAAGTGTATTAATTATTAAAGAGGAACCTGACTGTCAGTGGCATTGCAAAGATGTAGTTGACTGTTCTCTATCAGTTCATGCATTGCATTATTTCCTGTTAGTGTAAATGTGAAAGTACATTGCTTTCTTGTATACCAACTGCCAAAACAGTATACTGTTAAGGCTGCAAATGACAATTTATTTTCCCAATTAATCGATTAGTCTATGAAAAAATAATGGAAAATGATGTATTCATATGTCTTGTTTTGTCCGAACAACAGTCCAAAACCCAAAGATATTCAGTTTGCAATAATATAAAGCAGCAAATACTCATATTTGAGAAGCTGCAACAAGTAAATGTTTGACATTTTTACTTGAAAAACAACTGAAACAATGAATCATTTCAAGCGAAAATGACTGAAGCATTGAATTAGTTATCCAAAAATGTTCTGAATTAATTTTCTTTGGACCGACTTATTTATTAATTGTTTTTGCTTTATATGACAATTAGAATAAAGTACATACAGTGTATAGTAGTAGTATGTTGCATGGAATTGGGAGACAGCTACTGTTAATCAAAATACTTTGCTATTTAACTCTAACTTAAAACAACAAGGAACTGCAGCTATTTCTATACTATTGAAGTCAATAAACAGCAGCTATACTAATGCAGGACAGTTTCCATCCCTGAAACGATTACCTGTAAGACCTGCAGGATGCATGAGGATTGTTTTATGAATAAGACCGTGGCGGGAAGGTGAGAGTCGATGTGTCAGTTCCCACATTTACAATGTGTAGTTGAGGATGTTTGATTCCTGTTATATTAACAGTTTCTGGTGCCGAGTGCTGTGTGAAACTTTATTCTTCATTATATTGTTACCAATCAACACTAAAAAATTAAAAGAGGTTATGATCCGCTGTCTAAAAATAAAATCACACATCCAGACAGAACTGTGGCCCTGCAGCTGCACTTTTGTGCTAATCAGCCCCAGGCTCAGAGGAAACCAAGGTTACCTGCTGCTGAGACTATGGTAATTAGCCAGATTGCCTGTGAGCAAAGATTAAAGATAGTTATTTAGCATCTCAGATTGTGGTTATGAGAACAAAGAAATATCACTCCAGGATGGTGGTTAAAGTGTAGATAGTGGATTGGGGTTATTAGTTAAGTCATGTTTCATATGTGCAGCACATATAACATGCCTGCCTTTCACTTTTTTCACACAATAGCATCCAGCACATTCCCAGCTTTGTTGCTCAGAGTACAATTAGAAATTTCATTTTGCATAACAGTCTCTCAAGCTTTCACACCAGCGTGGAGTCAGAGTTTTAGCACAATTACACACAAAAAACTAAGCTGTAGAGCTGGAATTATATAACTGAATTAACATTTTACTTAAATCTACCCTAATCAATATTTCTATATGAATAATGGATCTGACTATGTGTAATGTGAAAGGAGTCAATCGCAGGCATAAACCGACAGATTTTGCAGTTCTCTTCAACTCTACAGAACATTTTATTATCATTCATTCAGCTCACTGTTTTGGTTTAATGGTTTTGATTCACTGTCATCGCTCTTATTAGTGTTCTTTTCAGCATTAGCAGACAGCTGTTTTCAGTGACAAAGCCACTGTATGCTACCTGCCCTGCACCGAACGGTAGACAGACAGACAGGCAGCAGATATTTCCCTCAGGAGTTGGTGGAGATGAACACAGATAAATGAAGAGTGAACATCTGAGTTAAATTCATCAGGTATCCAGAAACACGATTCAAAAATAATGCTAACAATGTTCTGTGTCTGCTGGATGTGTTTATGTTAGCCACAACAACTTCAAAAGGTAATAATATGTCATTTGTGCTGTGCTGTTGCCAAACGGCAAAAAAATCAGTTACGGCAGAGTTCAAGAGGCTTATTAAAGTATTAGTATTAAATAAAGTCAACTCAGTTAATACTAAAAAGACAGTCCAGATAATATGAATCCTAAAACAACCACTGTTAATCCAAATATTAAAGGAAGCATAGTCTGAGGCAGGTATGATTGATACTACAAAGGAATTTGCAGAGTATGCTCAAAAAACGAGGATGATATAGCTCGACTCGTTCACTCAAACTTGTGTGAGTCACCTCATATCAGGCGTATTCCGTCATGCGCTATCATTCTGTCCTTGGACTACAATATCCACCGCCCCCTACTGAGCCAGAGAGGATCACACACAAAACAACGCCATAAAAACCCAGAGGACGAGCGGAAGCTCTTGTGAACACCTGAAACTGAGCCAGAGCTGATCGATTCTTATTCTTTGCAGAGGAAAGCGTCGTCTTATGTAGATGGCCGAGGTTTGAATGGGAAGAAAGGATCCAATTTCTCCCCTGGACTCTGCAGCTGTCAGAAGATAGGGTTTGACTGACAGCCCAGTGGTGCACGGCTCCTGCAGCTTCTTAAATGACAGCCAGAGAAGTAAACAGCATCAGGCTTATCAGAGCAAAGCAGGAGCCTGGAGGGCAGCAGCTTGGCTGAACTGGGGAGACTCTGGGCAGGGGAGTGTGCAACCAGCCCACTAACTGTGCTCCGAGCCACAGCCTATATATGACCTTTGATCTGTATCTTTAACCTAGATGACCCTGGGCAATTAATGGGTGGGGGCGGGAGGTGAGGTGAGATGACAGCTGAATTTCAGATCGCACTGAATGTCACGATCCTCGCTCGGACGTAGAAATTGAATTTCATTGAGAAGCACAGGCTGTTAGCTGTGTTGTTAGGGTGATATCTCGCTAGCGAGGTTTCACACAGACATGCTGACACGTTGATACTGTCTGCTTTAAATCAAGAACATGTCCGAAAACTGACTTTGAGTTGTCAGACAGCTTTTGAGGCTGTTGCAAAGAAGCCAAATGTATTAGGCACCATTTCAAACGGCTCTTATCTACCCTGCAATTTTCTCCTTGAGTAATAGCTTTGTGTAAATCTCAATGGAAAACTTACAGAAATAAGGCTCCTGCTGGCAAGGAATAGTCATCTTAACTTTGTAGCATATCACGTTCCATCGAACCAAAAACCAGATCGATATCACCTATCATCATGACTTCACAAAGTTCACAATATTCACCACTCTAACCAGTCATGATTGAAAAAGATATTGTCACAGCTATGTCTACAAACACAAAACAGGCCATCAGAGCCATGGAGTGTATCTTTCTCTGCTGAGACAGTTGCTTAAGGCAGTAATGCAATCTGTCTGCAGCTGCCAATGTATTTGTGACACATTATGTCCTCCCCTGTAGAGTCGGCAAGATGAGCAAGGACCCCATGCTGGCTGGGAATATGTCTGTATCCGTATGTGTGTATGCATGCGTACAGTACATGTGACAGTACATGTGTATTCTCTGTATGGGAGGGTCCATCTATATCTGTGCATGTTTGCGATGTATGTTTGGCAAAGAGAGGAGGAGACGCTGTGGCAGGATGAGAGACGAGGGATGCGGTGCGATGGGTTGAAAGATTAAAAGAGAGCAGCCTTAGAAGCAGACTGCTCTGCCTCAGTAAGAGTCCCTCACCTGCTGTCCTCCTGGTTGATGATCATGTACATTTCCCAGGTAGTGTCTTCTGCGATCCCCCCATGAGGCACCAACAGACTGATACCTGCAGAGAAGGAGGTATGCAAAAACTGATCAACACATAGCCAGACATTCACACATATGACACACACACACCTGCTCGACTGTCAGGTCTCTTAACCGAAGGTGACTGCCGGAGAGGTGACGGCCCCAGAAAAAGGTGACAGAGGCAAGTCCCCGAGGCCTTGTGAATCAATGCTGCCGGCGGTCTCTTTGTCACAAACATACACAGAGACTGTCTGTCTTAGACACATACACACACAACACGTTACTGTATGATAAACAATTACTGCCAATCTACGCTGCAGTAGATAAAGCCCCTCAAGGGACAGGATGATGAATGTAGGCCATGAGAAAGAGTTGCCTGAATAATACGATAGGCTGAGCTTCGCAGGTTTACATTACATACACTCATAGACGTTTTTTTCATAATGTAAGTTAAAGTAATTCATTATGTTTTAATTTATCTGGTGAAATGTCAAAAAGTGTGTATTCACTAATGCTCTTCACACTCTGCGAAATGTTTGGATTGGTTAAAAATGCCAATGCTGTCTAACTTCATCACTTCAGTAAATAATATAGTCATGTTCATGTTACTTGGAAGGATCGATGACATTTTCACTGCAGACCAACAATGACAAGGTCAGACATTTTCAAAATGCACCACTTGATACTCTGTATAATGTTAGTTAGTATAGTGTGTATAGTGTAACCTACAGATTTCAGCTTCTGTGTGATGTTTTGTTTTTGTCTCAAAAGAATTTCACCTTTGAACATATCAAATGGTAATTACCCCACAGAGGACTCACCTGTGTTAGGTACCACCAGCCTTCCTCCTGCATGGCCAAACACCGCAGTAGCTTTGTGGAGAGGCCTGCTAGGAGTCAGTGTGACTTGTGGAGTGAAAAGATTCTTTTCCCTTCTGCCCAGCGTTGTCCCCACTGCAACCCCTCTGAAGTCTGGAGCCAATCCCCTTGGAAATGTCTGAGGGTGGGACATGACGTGGTACTCTGCCCTTTCTGCCACCCCTACAGATACATTGAAGGAACTGTGATTTTGTTGCACTTCAACAAACTCAGCTCATAAATATAAAACCGAGAGAAACGTTGACAGGAATATGGCAGCATTGTAAACTCAGTCTTTCAACTCCTGTAGCTCTTTTGAATATACCTCTAAAAATGACATATGGTCACTATGAGAGACACAATGATGTTGCTGTAGCCAAAAGTTTCCCAACCGACAAATCACTCTCCAACTGACAATTTTCTTAGCTTAGCAACCAAAATATGTCCACACGGCTCCACATGGTGAAGCAGTGTGCATGTGGCCATAATAAGAGTGATAATCTGCACTTAAAAAGGTTTGGAGGATGGCATCTCTTTTTTTTGGCCTTTTTAAAACCAAAAATACAAAAGTAGATGTATAAGATGGATTAAACTGTGTGTTTATCTGCTCTAATGCTGACTGCAAATGTTAGCTTGTCCGGCTAACTAGCTTAGTACCTACAGTAGCAACTGAGCATTACTTTCAAGGCCAAAGAGCATATCTCAATATCATTAACTAACTACATTACTTTGTATTTATTTGGGGAGGTTTGCACTCCAACAACTCAATTCTTTTATACTATAGGACTAACTAAATTATGTTTCTATTTCTTCTACATCAACTGCTAGGAACACATAGCTTTAGCCTCAGTATTTTAGCACAATGTCACGTAACCATTAAGTGCATATTTAAGACTCCTTTTACAGAATTGTCATTTTAAAACAAATGAGCTGGAAACATTAAAAAGTAAGCAGGAGCAGCAGTGTTTTCAACAGCTTAACGGAGCTAATATTATCTTAATTAGCTAGCTAGGTATAAACGATAAAATCTGCCAGCTGCAGTTGTCATTTTGTTGTCAACTAGAAATGGGAAACCTGCTTTTGTCTACCTCTGTATGAAACTGAGTACTCATTGTTCCAAAAAAGTACCACAAATTGACAGGTGTAGAAACTGTAAGTTAGGAGGACATGCTTAGCGGATGTCAGTTAATTTTTTTTCTTTTTTGAAAGCTTTCTTAGAGATTACTGTATGTGAAAAACAGGTTCAAGGCAGGATAGAGTTATCTTTTTGTCTACTCTGTAATTCTCGCCTCTCCAAAAGTAGTTGCCACAGTCTTAGGCAGTTCTATTTTCTGACCTTTGACCTTGAGATCAGGCAACGGGTCAAGGAGTGAGCGCTCTGCCATCAGCTCCTTGTCAATGGAGTCCTGAAAACACATGGGGCTGGTGTAGGTACGCGACACTGTCAGATCAGGTTGCATGGACGAATTAATAAGCAGGGGGTTTGCTGAAAAACATACAGATATAAAAAGCAAATTACTGTCAGCAATTAGACATCTTTAAACAACAATTACAGTTACAGTGCCATTTTAAACTGCAAACTGTCAACAACAATAAAAACCTAAAGGGTATGTCATGACAACTGTTTTTTACTTTAATATCATCACCATGGAAACAAGACAGGCGTATACCTTACTGTAACAATGTCTCACTTAAAAGTGACAAATGGCAAATGACGACAGCTGGGATGTAGTAATTTAATTTGATGTTATAATTTGATGTCAGTGATTTAATAGGATGTCATAGTGGTTTAAAAAAAAATGCGGTGACCATAACTTGACATGTTGTCATTGAATTAAAATACGGATTTCTTAACTGAGTTTATTGTGTGAATATTTACATTTTTCTTTATGTTGTGTGGTGGGTGTTGCTGTAGTTACAGCTAGTGATGCACTGAGTCAGTCACATACATGTATTAGTTTGTATGTATGCTGTATTAGAATTAAAATACAGAGTCACAGTACCTTATGAATCTATCAAGAAACACAGAAAAGTTACCTCTCTTTTCTGGGTTTATCATAGGAATATGTTTATTATAAGGTGAAATTATTTTGTGATTAATGACTCATCGACAGCTCTTTCAGCAGGCATGAAATGACAGTGGAAGACACGGCTAAGTAAACAGCGTGGTCTCTCTTAATGAACAAAGAAATACAGATTGCCAATTTATTTTGTTTGGAATTAGGTGAGCTGTTGTCACAGTGACTCATGACCAGTGACGAGATTGCAAAAAAAGAAGTGTTGAAATGATTACTGCCTAACTACTGTAGCAGTGTGTAGCAAAATGAAACACATAAGGGGGTGGTTGGGGGGGGGGGGGGGACATGTCTGATTTTGTGGAGTTTTTTGGCTGTTTAGCCCCTCTATCAAGTGGAGCAGGGACCAAGATTAAAGCTCTCCCTGCCTCCTGCTGTGTTATCAAAATTAACGTTATGATGCCCTGCTGAGAGCTGTTGCTGTGGCGACCCATAATGCCAGCCTTGTAAAAATATGCCTCAATCTGTGGGGCAAAGAACACCTCACTTCTGAGCTCTGATGTTTTTGTGTTTGGAGACACAGTACCACAAATATTCCATTCGGGGGCTGAATGGAAAAAAAAAAACGCTGATAAATTACATTTTTAATTTTGGAGTTATGAATAATTAATTGAAGCTTTGTTGCATGAAAGATAACACCAAAACACCCTATAATGCCACAAACTGACACACAACTCCACTGAGACACAATTTGCTCCAAAATTTTGCTTAAGTTATGGTACTAGTAAAGAAAATCTAAGTAATAATTGATAAGTGTTTCATAGTAAATTGGTTTACAACACGAAATGTGCTTGTAACCATAAGTTTTCAGTGAACGTTTATTGCTTGGGGCATACTGATGTTAGCAATAAAGCATTAATGCATGGTGTGCTTTATGGATCAGGTTTTATACTGTACGTTATTGGACACTTAGTGCAGAGACAGCAGGACTCTCAGAAGGCTCAAGTAAACAAACTAAAAAATTAAATACAGTCAATTTGGCCTCTAAGGACTTTTAATAATTGATGTAGTTATATCAGAATACAAAGAAACATGTGCATAATTCATATATACAAATAAATACATATTAATAAAAAAACTTTAAGGCTCGCTTGCATGTTCTGTAGTTTAAGTTAAATACAAGGTGATTCATTCTCCTCCATATGGGTGATGTCTAGTGCTGCATTTAGGTACCTGAGAGTGTGAGATAGACTACACTTTGTACATGTATACAGACAAGCAGCAAAATTAGACCCTTGTCTGGTCTCCCTTCTTCATTTGTGTAAATGTCTTATGTTTTGAGGAGTATGTTACTGTTATTGGAGTTGATGCAATCTCACTGTATTAGCAAGCAAAACTGCAGACTTTATTTGGTAGGGTTTATTATTCTCTAAGGTGTTTTTTGGGGGGGTAATATGATTACAATTGCTGTTGTAAATCTAAATTTTAATTTATGCACTTATACAATATACCAATACACCAAATAAACAAACATACATATATGTATAGCTTCAGCAAAGACACTTGATGCTCTATCTATCTATAAAATGCGATCCTGATGGGATTTTCAGTCTGCGTAGGACAACTCTTCTTGTATTTATGTCTGTTTGGTAATTTTGTGAATCCAAATTAACCCACTTGTGCCAAGGTGGGTGTAGTGTCGCAGCTGAAGTTGTATTTATGTAAAGTAGGTGGCAAAGTACAATTGGTGGTGGCTGTTTTTAACAATCTCTTATTGCAAAGTCAAGTGCAAAGAACATTTTGTGCCTAGTTTTGCCTCTTAGATATTTTAATATAGATTTAATTCAGATTATCTCTAATCTAATGCTAATTTAAATGCACATCAAAACACATTTTTAATTGAATAAAGGCAGAGTTTGTGCTGGCTTCTGATTAAGATTTAATTTTAATCAAAATTGTCATCCACAACTGTTTGATCTACATACTTACATGAGGTCCTTCTCTTTTTATGGATTTAATACCTGTGGCTACCATAAAGCTGCAGGAATGATAGGTGCATTTAATCTCCATTCTGATTTATGGGATGTGCTGGGTCTAATTATGTAAAAGTCAAACAGCGTGCATATCTTAATTAATAAGTTAAATCATTCAACATGGCAATAGTCTCTTAAAAATTAACCACACAACTTACTTTTTAATGCACCACACTGGAGATCTATTCAACATATTCCAAATGTATACAGTTAAATATGGGAGGATGCTCCATCAATGATTTGTACAGGAAGTATTACAACTAGTGGGCTTTTTTTCCTGAAGATCTGAACACAGAATGAATCTACCCTCTGTGATTGAAACCACTACAAGTATTATGAAATTACTCTTTCATCCCTTTTGCTCTGTCACATATGCTGCATTTGAGTGAAAATCTAATTTGTAAGACATGTAGTGAGTGAGTCAGTGGCTCACCTTGGCGGGAGGTCTTGAAACTGAAGGACTGAAAGCCCCCGGTGAGGGCCGAGGAGTCGATGACATCAACGCCGTACTCACTCTGACTCCTCCGGTAAAGAGTGACAGCAACGATCAGCAGCACCACCGTCACCACCCCCGCAGCAAGGCCTGAATACAAGGCCACATCACTGCTGTTCTCCACACCTTGGAAAGTAAGAGTGAGTAAGAGAGATGAGAATCTTTTTGAATGACTTTTCGCTTTCGTGTTCTAAGTCTACCACGCTTAATTAGGGAGCTAGGAGACATTTTCTCCCGAAATAAACTGAAAAATCTGTGTTGCTAAGGAATATCAGCTGAGTTGAAGTTGTGAAAGACTTTTATAGGAGGGAAGTCTACCTTTTTTTCTGTTTTCTATTGCTTGTCTGCCCTGCCTCCTGATGCACAGCTTCGTTGTTCCATCCTGGAGTGTTAAAGCTACTAATGAGGAACCTCGGAAGGAAGGCGATTATAATCAACCCAGCACCTGACTGTCATTTCAAACACTACTTGGCTCTGGTGTTGGAGGCACTCTACGTTCCACTGGGATAATGTGACAACACCAATTCATTAAATTAGCTCATCGGCAATGATTATGCTATATCTGGTCCCACCAGTACCGCGGCGTCCAACTCCACAAAGAAAAAGAATGAGTGGGAAATAAAGTGCCTGCTAGCTTGTTCTTGAAAGATAATGAGATCTGCGCTGAAAAAGGACATGCTGAGAAATCCTCTAAGTAGCCTAAAGCTCAAACGAGGAGAAACTGACAAAATATGCAAAGCGGCATTAACAGCTACAGTAGCAGGTTAATTGAGGGCTTGGGAAGTTTTGGCAGCCTGGTTGCATTCTTTTCCCCCAGTTCTGACAAACAAAAATACACAACTGTGTTAAAGGACAAGTAAGGAGAACATATGCCTGCGGCTTAATAGGTATCAAATTGATTTTTCACTGCGCAAACTACACAGCAGCTATCAACACATAACCGTCGCTTTGGAAAAAGGCGTCTGCCAAATGAATAAATGTAAATGGCCCATTACCCTACATAGCAATAATACATAAATAATGGATATGTGGTAAACCACTGGATGATGTAGACAAAAAAAACAGTTTTAGTTGATATTTACAGTGTATTGGCACAGAAGTAAAACTAGGGTAATAATAGTAAAGTTGGGAATAACAATCATGTGTAGTGATTTGATAGAATTCTTACACTATTGCACCCACACAACAGAGTTTAACTCCACACGGTTTATTTTAACAATAAATAGTAACACAGAAATTAGTAAATAGTATTTTTCTTTCATTACTCAATAGAGTGAAATTGACATGATCCAACATACTTTATGTAATTTTACAAGAGTGGGGATGGATGCCAAGGGTGGAGAAAACACTTACTAACCATCACAATCCTCTGAACCACTACCAGTCAGAAATTCCTACTCCGTGACCAGAAACATCACAACCAGTCTGGAAATTAAATGCTTTTAACAGGAAATTTTCTTATTTGCTAAAATTCCTGCTAGCAATACACAGATGAACCTGTTTGAAACTGATAAGTTACTAAAATTAATAAATACCTGGATATTTCAGTCATTTATATCTGACAATACCTTTCTCTCTATTTCAAGTATAGTAGATTTCACAATCATGCACACTGTGTTATTTTTCATAACCACACCTGTCAGAGTGATTTATCTTTCTTAAAGCATGGCTACTTGCCAGCCATTAAAGTAATGTTTATTGCTATTTTGTGCCAATAGCTTCTCTCAGGGTAAAATCCCAAATGTCTGTCACTAACTGCCTGTTAACCACGCTGAATCAAGTGAATGGCTTCTGATAAGGTCTTGGTTTTTCAGGGTTCTCAATGAAAACATTAGTGTTGACACTATTCAAGTCGACCGTGGTCTTTATGTGACTTTACTACTCCAACAAATAGTAGACAGCGTATCCTAGCAACAGCTGAAGTAAGCAGCCCAGCTACAATATGAGTGATTTATAATGATGACGATGACGATGACACTAAATAAGAGCAGTGAGGTAATCTTAAAATAATGAACACTCTCTAGGCAACAGAGGAATACACAATCTAGTATTCTCTGTGGTTATAGGTGTACACCTTCTTCCAATCAGAATCAAGATTCTTCCAGGCCATGGATGTACTGTACGCTAGACAATGATATCTATAAACATTAAGGGAAAACTTCATATACAGCCACAGCGTCATTTTGTTGTATGAATCAGGTACAGATGCTAGTTCCTACTGGTACTTAAAGGGAGGTACAGTAGGAAAAATTAATTATATCGATTCATTATACTACGTGTTATTGGGTATCTACTGAGTACAGTACTGGGAGACAAAACTGAAGTTTGGGATATATGGTGTTAACAATGCTGATTATGCAGAAACTATAAAGTAATTATAGGATATATGTTATATGCCATATATTTTCCAAAGTTATGATACGCTACAAAAACTGTGGGGGTACAGCGAGGTAATGAAAAGTGTTCAGATGGAGGGTTTATTGAAGAACATATAAAATGTATGGGTCAAGTTCCTGATGGCAGGGCACGGATGCATTATTAGTTCTTACTGTGCAATTAAAGAGTAAAACAAGTAGAGAACCATCGAGATATTTTTTATTACTCCCTGCATACCATTTTCTTACCGTGTAATTCAAAATAATTTAAATAATAATTACTACGCTCGTCATTAAATTTGCATGAACTGATTCTTCAGCAACTTAGGGGCCAAAAAGTTGTGAACACAAAACTGACATATCATTGTTAATGTGTGAAACGACAACATGCAGTTTGTGTTCTTTATTGTTTATTGAAGCTATACTGTGACAGGACATAAAAGCTGATAAAGGTTCTTCTCTACAACAAAACTTTATATCTCTGTGGCAGTTTTTTGTCAGACACACACCAGATTTTCTGTTGGGGCATCTTAACTTAATAACTGCCATGAGCAAAGGGCAAAAGCATTCACTTTAATTACACTTCATCCATTAATATAAGGAATAGCACCACACTGTCGTCAATCCAATGAACATAAGCCGGTAGGCTGTGTAGTGGGCTAGTGTTGGGCAGAGTATCAGTGTTGTTAACACCATCATTCCCAAATAGAAGTTTTTGTTTCCCAGTAAACACAAAAGAGTCTAATTTATTTCTCCTTTTCTCTAAAATGCCCAGTTGTTACTCCCTTGTTCCTCATAGTCTTGTTTTCTTTCACTGTACCTACATTTAGGAGAATTCTATTAGTACCTGATTCACACAACAAAATTACACTGTATAATTTTGTGCTGTTTTATAAAGTGTTGCCAAAATAACACAAGTAAGAAATTGAAGCTGAGGAGAAACTCACCCTGTGGCTTAGCATCATGTAGCAACTTTCGATCTGCAAAGACAGAGAAACATCAGAATTTGAGTTTCTCTATAACCCTTTTGATTACTACAAGTTTATTTAATTACTGTTGTGTATTTGTGTGTGTATCCATGCCTGTGTGCACTGTGTGCTATGCATGTGGACTAACTATGTAAGCGGTTGAATAATGAAGATGGATGAGGGTGCTGGTAATGAGCATGATTTTAATGATGATCACGATGTAGCCCACACTGCCAAAAATTATGACCAGTAAATCTGTAATGACATGAATATAGTAGGACTGACAGTAATGTTTCTTGACTAAATATTTCTCATTGTTGGTGATGTTACTCACTCTGTGTGCAGAGGCCGCTGGTGCAGTTGTCTGTAGCCAACGCCACCCCGTCACACAGTCGTCCCCCATGTTTGGGCTCCGGAGCCGTACACTCTCTGCTCCGCTGCTTCACACAGTCTGAACTACACACTGACCACTCGCTCCACTCTGCCCAGCCGCCATCCACTGTGGGATAAGATACAAATACGCATTTTTTGAGAATACAAGGATGCACATACACAGATTTCATTTCACATTCCCCTAGAACTGTATGAGAAAACACTTTGAGGTATCAGCTGCACTACAACCTTTACAAAAAATATTTTCTTCCTCAGAAGAAGAAGAAGAAGAAGCCTTCTTGCTGACTTGGAGTGAAAAGACACTCTGCTTATGCCATACTCCATCAAGTCTCCTTTCCATCTCCAAATGCTCTAAAGGTTTCCTTCTTCCTGTTAATCTAAACGCAAATGCACCCCGTTCATGTTCAAACTCTGATGCGGAGAAAGAATCCTTTAGAAGGAGGCAGTTGGCAAAGAGGAGATAATGTTTGCCGGAGTGCACTGCCTCCCCCTGATAACTTTTTTTTTTTCTTAAACCTGATGAGCATTTTCCTTTATACTGGTGCTGCGGTTGAAATCATAAATTTGGGCTTGTCTGGAAAAAAAAAAACACTTAGGCAGAGCAGATTACAAGGCAGTCTTGATAACTGGAACTGCTGCTTAGCTTTCCCTCTCACAACCTAAGCTTCTGCTGTTTGTTTCTCTCTCTCTGGTTTGCTTTTTTTAAACCTCTCTCTCTCCATATTCCACACATTTTCTCATCATTTGCTCTTGTTTAGGCTTCACTGCATTAGATTTCAAACCACTGTCACTCTCAGCAGTAGAGATGTGCAATGAATTTATGGTGAAATGTAACTACTTGAAAGGAGGGCTTTTAGACTGATTTTCTACCTTCCAGGCAGCCACTGCTGTCTGTTAATTTTGGGTATTAAAATCAACTTACAGATACTTGAAACTCTGTCAGGTAATCACAGAGACCATTTTGTTGCCTTCCCTTTTTGTCACAATTACGCTATTATTGCATGGAAATGGATTTGTGAGCAGAGAGAGACCTCTTCACGTTGATGTGTTCATTTGGAGTTCCTGGAGTTGGCTGCCAAACAGCAGCCTTTTGTTACTCAAAGGTAACAAAATCTGCAGGAAGTCACTGCATCTGGCCAAGAAATAGTCCCAGCATTTAATTACTCTGAGACCACAAATTGTTTTTACACTTTCTTGTATGAATTAAACAAACTAGATAGGCTGTGACTTGTTAATTAGTGAGCGTTAAAGGTGCCAGTAGACTACTCAGGCTAGCTGTTTCCCCCTGTTTCCAGTCTTTATGCTAAACTAAACTAACCACTGCTGGCTATAGCTTTATATTAAACAGCCATCTAACTCTCGGCAAGAAAGCAAATAAGAGAATTTCCCCAAATGTCAAACTATTCCTTTAATGCAAGGGAGAACCTATTTCACAATGAACGCCACATACTTTCCAGCACCAAATCTAAAATCTCAGAGATTCCTTGAATTCACCACTGAAGCGTATTTAACCAGCGACTGTAAACCTTTCAATTGTTAGTTGAACAGTTAACTGGAACCTGGAAGGTGGTTTAAAGTCAAAAAACTCTTCAGCAAATTTTTAAGCATGTGCACAAACAGTATGCTTACCTGGGCACAGTGTGTTGCAGGTGCTCTTCTGTACTGACATACCCTCACAGAAGGCCCCCCCATTGAGAGGAGCTGGATTTGTGCAAGTGCGAGAACGTTTCTGCACTCCGCGGCCACAACGTACATTACAGGGTGACCAGTCTGTCCACGATGACCAGCCTCCATTCACTGTATGTGCCAAAGAATGAAAAAAAAAAGACTATGTATGTGAACACTGGCCTACATTCAGGAGTTGACAATATATTTTCAGTCATGAAAAGAAAGCACAAGAGACTTAATCACTTGGGTTCAATCAAAGGCGATGATATATGTCTTATCAGTAAAAAATAACAGGGTTGTCTTTAAAGGGATGATCAATGATGACTTCCCTTCTATCAACTCGCACTTCTTCCTCTGATTTGAGGCTTGAAATAATGTAATATGATTGACTAATCAGCTCTTTTGCTGTCATAGGAGAGGAAGAAATACTAGTATTCCACTACTGTATATCTGTCTGGGGCTACTGGGAATAGTAAGCCTGTCAGAGACTTCATTAGGATTATGGAAATTAAAGTCCCCCTACACTCAGAAATGTGTTTTTCTTATTGTTACTTTTCTTGGATGTTTGAGCTTCACTGTGCAGGATGATGTATAAGCAGAGTTTGACACTAGAAGGCTGCTTTCATATTCATCCGCTGAAGAGGGAAAGTTTCTCTGTGTTTCACCTTAAAGCTCAGTTTTAATACGTGTACCATACGTGCATGATTTGTGACATCACAACTTCAAAACTATAGCTTGTTTGCTCTGGTCCGTATCAGTGGATGAGTCGGTAAACTTGGTGCATTTTACCCTTGGTTTGTTTTCTTTTCACACAGAGGAAAATCCAAGCAAAACCAAAATGCATCACCGAATGCCATGTGGGAACGTTGACTTCGCTCACTGGTTAGAAGATGTGTGTGGTGGGAGCAAGAAGGTCCTCTGGCCAAATGCAATATTCCTTGTTGTGCTAGTCCTGGTCAGACCTCGGTTCATTCTCCGGCTAGCTACTAGCAATTGTTGATTTTGCTTGGCTACGGGAGCCATTTAGCTCAAACTTGCTGAGTACACCTAGTGGTTGAGTTGGATTGAGGTTGGATCACATTCCCACCACAAACCAACCGCTCCAGAGTTTGTTTGGGACCTGAATGAGACCACTTCCTCAAAGGGTCTCAGTACGGTTGTTTTGATCTGCAACCGAGTATGATTGCAGCGGTCAGACCTGTCTGACTGAATTGCACCGAGTGGAAAAGAACCAGAATCTGACTCAACTGGACTGAAAAACGCAGGTCTGAAAATGTCACAACAAGTCTGATTTAGAAACTTGAAGCCTTAAGTGCACATACAGTGAGAATGAACTTTTCAGGGAAGTAGGAGACATCTTGTTTCCAGCAGTTAAACTTTTGAAATGAACAAGATTTGCATATTCATAGATTTTGTATTTTTCAATGAGGGAAAATGAATAAGTTGTCATTTTAAGGATTTTAACAAGGTAATTGAACTTTTTTTTAAGGAAAAAAAACATTAGACACAATTTTTATTCAAAGCAGAATATCTTGAAACATGCCTTGAGGGGGTCTTTAATGATTGATGTGCCTCAACAACTAAGTGTCAGAAAGAATCACATGAACAGCTAAATGCCATCTCTGAAAAAATAAAAAAATGACAGAATGAAACATCAGAAAAATGAAACACAATTAATGAGGTGTTCCTCTAGTGTGTAAGAAGGTGGTGCTAGCATGACATTATAATTTCACTTATTCTCTTTTTTGCCTCAGCAGAGCTCTCTACAGGGCTATAAAAATGCTGAAAACAGTGTGCTGGCCTGCAGCTATACAAAGGTGTTTAGAGCTGCCAGATGAAAGCCGGGGAATTGTGACAGCCCACCTCACTGCCTTTCCATCATTAATAATTGAGTTCTTGTAAATATTGCCTGTGTCTCCTTGTTTTTACACATGAGGGATCACTTGCCCATTACCTGCTCATTAGACTCTTGTATGAAAAAAGCCACATGCTGTGGTTGAGCAGCCTTCTATATTAATGACTTCTGGAAATTTGGCTGAGGTGCCAATTTGACTGTCTACTTATGTAGTGGAAAGTTATATTTTGATACAAGCAAGAAAGCTGTTTGACATTGTTTTGATCATTTTTTACAGCAAATCTAAAGAATTCTACCTTTATTCCTTTTTAGCTGAGACAGAATCTGACTTCACACAGACTTTCTTTTGAAAAATAATAAAAGAAAGTATATCTGGAGTTTAATGACTTACCGTAGACTACAACAGTAGCTGTGGCACTTCGTCTCTTGGCCACAATGTTGCTGGCAACACAAGTATAGTTTCCCGAATCGGAGAGGCGGGCTTCTGAGATGATAAGATTATGGTCACCTCTTGTATCAATGACACCATCAGAGCTCAAAGATTCTTCGTTTTTCAGCCATTCCACCTGAAAACAGGTAGACATAAACACATGAGATGTAACATATGGAATAATGTGATCAGTGCTCCAATAGACCAAATATTACTAAGTAATTTAGTGGTCTGACATCAGATTTTTAAGGTTATATTATCACCCCAAACACCAGATACAGTAGTAGTGACAGTAGTGACCTGGGGGCTACAGCAGGGGGAGCTAAATGCTAAATACTCCCCTTCTCAGGTATGAGTCTCTCATAATAATGATTTGTGTTTATTTGTGCTAAGAACACAGTAATTCTGTTGGGTTTTGTATTAAGAGGTAATGCAAAGTTTACATCAGTGGTTTCCAACCTATTTTCATCTGATGTACCCCTACAGACCTATCAGATGAGCTCAAGTACCCCTTCATTTGCACCACTCTGATATCTTATTATGAATGGATTAAAAAGTGGATGATATTTAACACTTTTAATTATCTAAAAGTGGATATTGTTACATTTTATTCATATAAAAATATAGCCATTTATCAATTATTTTAAGCAAACTATTTCGACTGTTAATCCATTACTTTTAACTTTTTTAGTTTCAACTTCTGTGCTTTTTTGCTAACGCTAACTAGTTCACGCATTCTCAATTGCAAGGTTATAGTTACTGTAAATTTACTTAAGATTACTCCAATTTGGCCGTTCATTTTCCTTTTTAATACAAATACTGGATGTATCATTTTTAATCATATCACAATTTCTATTTGATTGAGGTTTCCTTGTTCCTTGTGCTAGCAGCTTGAGACTACATTAACCGCTACTAGAATAATAAATATGTATATCTGACCAAACTGTCTGCAGTCGAGTTGCATTGTGGGTAATGTATGCACCAGTTTTTTTGTTGTTTTTTTTTTTTTTTACATGAAGAAGAAAGCGTAGAATTAAGATGATATCTCTGCTGCATAAGTGAGGGGACACGTTCTGATTACAAGACCGGGGGGTTTTGGGGAATAGTATAACAGACTGACATCCCCTCAGAGGGAGTGTAGCAGTAGGTAGGTCACATCTTCTGCTGTTACCAATTCCGAGGCCGTGTAGTGAGTGCAAGTAATAAGGAATTACAAAATAAAGGACGCTCTGTTGATGCTCCTCTCCTTGCATGACTGCCCCTGTAAATTGCTATTAATGTGCCACTGGATTGAGCTTTTCATTGAGAGAGACGAGCCGGGGCACGAGGGAGTGGAGTTTGATTTATGGCAGTGTATTTGAGGATTAAAAACTCCGCCCCACTGGGAGCTCCATGTGTTTGTGCATGGGGTTGTACTATAGTGTGTGTGTGTGTGTGTGTGTGTGCACGAGTGTGTGTGTGTTTGTGGAGAGTGTCCATTTGCCGAGGGAATATAACAACAGCCAACAAACTCAGAGATTGCTTTGCTCTTTCGAAGCACCCTGGATGAAAAAATTGAGCTGGGAAATCAATAAATCAGGAGTCATGTTGTCACAAGCGTTTTATTTTTTTTTCTCCTTTTGATGGCCCAAGAAGTCTTTCATCATGTGCCTTTAATTTAACTTTTTTCATCATTTGGCTCCAGACAACCCAACCGACCACTGGTAGCTTGCATTGGTCATCCTATCAATCCTTTTTCTTCATTTTTAGCTTCTCACTATTTCACACCTGCAGTGTCTAATCAACCTCCGTGCTGCTGTCCGCGCTGTATTACATTCTCCACAGCTGCTAACATCAATCTACTCAATTATGCAAGCAGTCAGTTTCAACCCTCCACAGTGGAGAAACAGTGAAAATATTTAGTTTAATCATACAAAATTCACCCTTATCTCATGGTTTCATCATACCGATTACTATGCTCATGCCTCACTGCATTTTAAAGGATTATTCACGCAATCACATTATAATCTTGTATGTTGCTTCAAGCACTGACACTCTCCTTCTTGACCTATCTATCTATCTATTTATCTATCTATCTATCTATCTATCTATCTATCTATCTATCTATCTATCTATCTATCTATCTATCTATCTATCTATCTATCTATCTGTCTGAGAGATTGTATAGTCTTATAAAGTAAGTTCCTCTGATTGCACAAAGTTTACTTTCTACTAACTGACTGTGGTCCTGAGAGTATCTGAGAAGTAGGGAATTAACCTTGACAAGTAGGGGGTTTGTACTTAATCACCTTCACTGAAAATACAACAGCCGAAAGATGACAGAGGTGAGCTCTGTTGTTTTTAACAGGGTCACATTTGTGTATTGTCTGCAGTATTCAAAAAAGAAAAAAAAAAAAAACATCTCAAAGGCATCTCTAATGTCACCGACAGACAGTGTTTAGAAGCTGTGCTGATAATGAACTTTTTTTTTTTTTTTGAACTGAACCACAGGTTATCTACTGTTATACAAGAAACAAAATTACATTAAGAGGAAAATTCATACTTCAGCTCTTGAAGTCTTTTATTGCTTCACATTTATCACTCTAAATAAAATTGCAGGGTATTTTTACTTAACTGCCGGTGATGTGAGAAAAGGTCACATTAATTAAATGGCGATGAAGCTATTTGTCACCAACTATTAGATAAGAAGAACTTATATAATTATATACGTTCAGAGCTGTGAGGTCAGTTCTGTGACCACACACATTGCATATCAAGTTATATAAGTAATATAAGTAATTTAAGTTGTAAGACATCAAATTACTTGGAAATTCACTTTCATTTATTTAAGAAAAAAAACATCAACTAAAACAAAAATTTTTCCTGCAGGCAGCAGGCTCCTCTATAAAATGTAATGGTGTAATATCGTGGGTAATTCACTGAATTGAAAATTAACCCTCAACCCTTTGTTCAATCTCAACACATATTCAGATGGGATGCATATTTATAGAGGAGCGCTGAGATTAAACTTGACAGGTACCTAGATTTTAACCATTATGTTGAGTAAATTAAATATATTTCAACCTTTAGTGGATAATAAGTCACCTCAGGAAATACACGGTAGAAGTAAATGCGACGGGCTACACTGTATTACATAAAACATTTCCTTCAATGACAAAACTCATTTCTATCACAATGTAGCAAGGAAAAAATAACTAGCTGGATGAATGTACAGCTATTGTCTATTATGCAGCAATTTTTCATTAATCAGTTATTAGAGCAACGCAGAGAAGTTTTTTTTTTCATCTCATTTACAGTGTAGATAGTAACAGGAATACAGATAGAACAGAAACAGGAATACCTTACAGGTGAATAGAATACAATACAACAAATACATGACTGTATTACCTTTAAGTTGAATTATCTGTAACACCTGCACAACACCTGCACCACAAATGTGGTGCACAACAACATAAAACAACATAAAATATGAACTTTTATACTTAACAAGAAAGATAATAATAAGTGTAATTAAAAAAAACAAAATAAAATCGATTCCTAACTGCTAAATTTACAAAAACAGACTGCAGGAGGATGCCTGTGCTGTGCACTACTGGGATCCTTTTGTCACCAGGGTCTGTTTAATGGAACAAACACGTGCTGTCTGAGTGCATTTATGTCTTCCAGAATTGTGCAACCGCCCTTATAAAAGACAACAACTTTCTAATCAATCCTTTTTAGCTGGTATCAATAACAAATGAGCCGCGTTTGAGTGTTGAAATATTGATTACTGCGGTATTGATCTGCCCTTTACTAAGGATCATTCAGTCATCTGCTTTGCAATACTGTTGAATTGTTTAGGATGTTTACGTGTCTCTGACATTTTGTGTCCTTGTTCCCAGTATCAGCAGTGTTTTGTACTGTGGCTATTAGCGGTGGAGGAAGTATTCAGATCCTTTACTTACTGTAAATAAAAGTAATACATTAATGTAAAAATACTTGTTTAACAGAATCACTCAAAATCCTCCCAAGTAAACAAAAACATTATCAGAAAAATGTATTATGTAGTATGACATTATTAGATTATTAGTAGTTAATACTGATGCATCAGTTTATAAGCAACATTTTACTGTTGTATCTGGTGCATGTGAAGCTGTTTAACTACTTCATATACAGTTAAACTAGACGTTTAGAGTGGAAATCATTCTTTGATGGAGCTGCAAACAACTCAAACACATCTGAAACACGATAAGAATCCAACTAGACAGCTTTTTTCTCACAAGGTCAGGAACCACCGGTTTAATCTTTAACAATTATTAACTTGTATTTTAGAAGCTTATCATTTGTTTCATGTAACTATTATGTAATTATCTAACTAAATTTCCCTCTGAAATTCAGTGAAATAGAATATTAAACAGCATAAAACTGAAATACTCAAGTAAAGTATATATAGTATATACTGAATATATATTCTTGTTTGTTATATGTCTTTATTTGTACTATTTTTATGTTTATTGCTTTGTTTTTTTTTAAAATCAGCTTGTGTGTGTTATTCTCTTATTTAAAATATTACAAACATTTTTGCTGCATATGTGTCTGCACTTTCAAAAATACCATGTGTGTTTTCTGTGTATTCATAGACAAAGATGGAGGGCTCCTGCTGCCGCCACCCCAAAATAAAAATACGTTTTTTTAGAACCGCCTTAGTAATATCCCATTTCAGAAAGTCAATTTCATGAAAAAATAAAATAGAATTACTTTTAAGAAACGGAAACCTTGATTGGAAACCATGAATACTTTTGAATCTGAATCCTAATCACGTTGTTGTAAAGAGCAAATGAGCTCAACATTTGTGTAAAAGTTGCAACAATAAACAGTAGATGTAGAACAGTGTAACTTTAAACCAGTCTACAGCCTCAGTTTTTGTCTTCTTTAATGTAACCGATTTCATCATTTCCTCTCTAGTTGCTCTATGATTGTAGGAATACAATATGTGAAATCTGTTTGGTGGTGTCTTTCCATTTTTTTTTTGGAGGACTTATCTTCAGGAATTCTTACACCAAAGTAAATTAAAATAATTGTCTTGTACTGTGGTTGGTTTTTCTGTCTCATGTTCTTGCTTTGATTAATCTCCCTCTCTGTCTGCCCCTCCTTTACTCTTTTCTAGTGTTAGCTGCAGGAAGTGTATAAACCCAGAGTGTAATTTGCATTCTGTGTCGGTCTTAGAGTCTCCCCTTCGGGGGAAAGTGATAGAGAGATGCACATGCTGATGAGAAGGCAGGGACAGGACAGGCTCAAATGAGCCCGATAAGCCAGTGCCTGGGGAGGACAGGAAACGGATTTGCTTAATTGGCAAATTTGTTCCACTTAGATAGCAGCAACCGGTGTTGAACTACACCACACCTAACCCAGCCGACCAGGCCTTACGGCAGTCTTCTGGGGGTAAGGTTACGTGGTGTCAAGGTCACTATGTTGACCATTAAACAACAGCTAAGTTAAACTGATCATTGATGAAATCCTCAAAGAGAATCAGCACTTTGTCCCTCTGAAAGTTTTTCGCTGTAACTTTTCTCTTGTTTAGTAACAGTTCATTTCCAGCCACAGCAGAGAGAGACCAAACGAAATGAACCCATGATGTACTGAAAGCAGTATCAAATAGCGGTCCATGAACCACTGCACAGTTTCATTTTTCTGATAGCTTCAAGCTGTTTGAAGAGAAAGCCGAGAGGCCCGGAGCACTCCGTGTTTATTTTCAAAAAGGTAACCATCATAAACTCGACACAAAAAAGCATGTCCTGATCAAGTCATACCAATTCCTCCCTGCATCAGACACTGAAAGCAAATGTAATGACCTACATTTACAATCATTTAAATGGGAAGTGAAAGCGACATGAAGACAAAGCATTGCAGTAGGTTTTGTTCCATCTGATTCAATTAAGGTTGAGTTTCATTAGCAAGCGCCCTCCTCCTTTCACTTCCCTCATGCCTCCAACCTCCCCGCCTTCCCTCAGTCATATATGGCCTTTTCTCAATGCAACAATGACTTTCATGAAATCACATTAAACAAATGAGCCCTCGAAATCTGACAGCAGCATATTCTAGAGGCGGGGGTGGCTAAACCCTTGTCGTGTCCTTGGTTTATCTGCACACCGTCTCTGGAAATGTAATGTTTATCACTGAATAATTACATTTTAAGCACTTCAAATGACTTTGGATGAGAGGCTTGATGATTAATTACACTTGGTAAAGAATACTTGGGCGGTTAATGTGGGGCTAATGATTGTAAAACAGTTTTTTTCTGAAGTTATTGGAGACCTTTTTTTCCTTTACACCACTAAACTTTTAGGTGTATCAAGCCAGCCACAGTCACTCATTAAGGGCTGGCTAAGTTTTTTGAATTTTCTGTAGCTGTACAACAGATGTTTGACAGTTTTTGGACTTTAACATGAACTGTTTCTCCAGCTGGATGAACTAATCTCTTTCTAGGTTCTGAAAAATACAGTATCTCCAAATGTAAATCAGTTATTCAATACACTGGAGTAGAGCTGCATCGATATATAATTGATGGATTAGTCAATCAACAGAAAATTAAATGAACTATTCTGATAATTTGATAATCGTTAATATTTTTTTAAGATAAAATGTCAAATATTTACTGGTTGAAGTTTCTAAAATGTGAGGATTTGAAACTTTAAGGTGTCATATGTGTCAGTAAACTGAATATCTTAATAAAGCAAGATACATTATGACATTGGTCTCTGGGAAATTACAAAATTTTCACAATTTTCTGACATTTTACAGACAAAACGATGAATCTATTGATCTAGAAAAATAATCTGCAGATTAATTGATAATGAATTTTAGTTGTTAGTTGCAGCCACACATTGGAGTGATAAAATAGGCTACGTAGTAACAGCTATTTTGATTGTGAATGAGTTTTAGGGGAGTTAACCATGATGTTAGGAAAAAATGTCTTCGTACAATTTATTTCTTTTAGGAACAACCATCTAATCATAGCTAATCTAATCACGCTGCTGAGTACTATAGATGTTTGTCAAAATATTGACAGCTGCTCAGGAGATCTACTATTGCTTTGCAATACAACAAAATTTTGTCCAGCAAGTTCAAAAATACAATGTGTAAACTCAGACAGTTATTATGTTTTTTAGTTTCTGATGGTTCTCCTTTTGTTTTCTTAGAGCTACATTCATTATCATAGCCATAATGATCTCTGACTCTTTGCATGTGTTATCATTATTATTTTATCACAGCCAGTAATCCTACCAACATATTTAACATACAAGGACTTCTGACCGAGGTCCCTGAAGACCCCGAGAGTAAACTACTGTAAGAAACAACCATCATAGCAAAATGTTAACTTATTTCTTCTCAGAACATTATTAGTAATGTAATTGATGTCATCTGAAATTGTTTGAAATTATTTGCATATTGTGTAAAACTAAAATATATACTTTCCTTTAATACAAATTGCAGCTTTTATCCCAAGTACAATCTTTCCACAAAGCCTTGACTGACAGAGAGCCCCTACCCCCCCGATAGTGTGTGATATTTTAAATTGGCAAACGTGAACTCAATAAATAGTTCCTTCTATTAAAGCTGCATAGGCACAATTGGGTGCTTTTGACTGGGGTCCCCCTGGACCACGATACAGTGGTATTTTTTAAAAAGCACTAATTAAAACAGAAACAGAAAACAATGATATGAGGTCATTAGGAACAAACTAATTGACAAAGTCATGAAAAATTGTAATGACAGAATAAAGCACCTGTGAGATATGATAAACAGTATATCTCTAGGGTCTGCGGGTACCCCAGTCGGTAGGATTAAGGTTAAACTTCTCTCTCTCTGTCTATAAAATGTGGAGCCAATTGAAACGATTTGGCCATCTTGACTCTTGTCACCAATAAACTGAAGCAGACTTAAGCTGTTTTACTATGATATATTCTCTGTGGTCTGACTTAACAGTGTGCACAGATTATTGCCTCTATCACTGCTGGGACAGATAATATGGCATTCTCTGATTTTCATTAACATCCTGCACAGCAGCCCAGTAAACTCCCGGGTGGCTTAGTTACAGCGAGATGCGGATAAAGTTCTTCTCTCTCACACTGTTAGTGTTGCCTCTGAGAACATGAGCAGAGCAGTGACATAAGGGGATTTCAAGCTGTAAAGTCGGCTGTACAGCGTTTGTGTCTTAAAACGGCATGCAAAGTTGGAGCTCATTTCATTTGCATGTAGTCAACTGAGCATTTATTGTCAGTCACAAAAATTAACTGTTCGCATTTCCTAAACATCACGTGTATTAATTTCCATCAGGATCCCTTGCAAATTGCAGAAGTATGAAAGATTCAAATAAATGTCATGACCAAAATAAATACGCTGCAGAATACAAATACAGTTCAGCAGATCACGCTGCATCATGACCTCAATTCCTTCAACCTAAACTGTAGCTGAGCCTCAGCTTCTCTCTGAGCCAAATTTCACAGAGCTGGTTACAAAAAAAGGCTTTAACCTTTCAGCAATGCCTAAAGTCATGAAAAGAGAAAAGTACAGCCGCATCCCCAACTCTGGATGTGAGTTTTTTCCCCAGTGCAAGTACTAGAGGGAGCTGGATTTGTCCCTGCATTATTTACTATTACCATTCTCTTTGTTAGTTGGAGTCACATTAATGAATGCATGAGGAGTTGCCTATTTGATGACCACAATGCATGGGGGAGACTCATGGTACACCGATGCTCCATTTGTGTGAGCTGAATCATTCATCACACACCACACACACACACAAAATGCACAAACACAGTTTCACGTGCATTATGTGTGCTTTGGAAGGAGTCCACTGTCATCTTTAAGGAATCTTAAAGGCCCAGTCTACATTTTTCTAGGTGATCAATGTTTTATTATAACAATACAGATCCAATAATGCAGCTAGTCGGAGAAAAGGTTTCTGTTGTATAAATTTTAGGTTTATTTACACTCAAGTGCTGACTTTCAGCTTGAATTTAAGATGAGCAGTGTTACATTTTTAACCCTTTTTGTATAGTCCTCCAATTTTAGGGGATCAAATGCCATTAAACAAGCTAACATAAGTGTTTGGTAAAAATCCTTTTCAATCAAACACTGTCTGAAGTCTACAGATGTTAGCAGACACTTGCTGTCTTCCCAAGTGATGCTCTGTCACATCTGTGTTGCAGTCTTCTTTGTAGTTGTTAACTTCTTGTTTCAGAGGCTTTTTGGTTCCAGTCTAGCCTGTAGCAAGTAAAACGTCTACATGCTCAGTTGGATTTAAGTCAGGTGACTCAACAAGTAAAGTTTAGCCCTAAAAAAAAAAACTAATTTACTGACTTGTCTGAACACTGAAAAACATGTAATGGAGCTGTCATTCATCTATGTTGGTCTGATATTTGTGCATTTGTTTAAAGAAAAATAATGATACCATCTGCAAAAAGCATAAATAATACTTTTTGATCAATGATAAATAATAAAATAATACTTAATAATAATAAATAATACTTTTTGATCAAAGGGTATTTCAAGCTAGACTTTGTGAAAGCAAAACAAAATTCTTTCATACAAGGTAAAACACTAAATTTTCAGTGGGAATGTGCCTGTTCTATGCACAAATTTATGATTAATGGAGGAAAAAATGACTACTAAGTATCCTGTCTCCTGCATTCACTTAGGTTAAGTGAGCTAGCTAATGCTAACAATGTTTTTTTGTACTCATTTTCAGCTGTGACATTATAAAAAAATATAAAAATATAAGCCAAAACAAAACAATCCTCATATCATTAGACACCACAACAGAGAGGCAAATACTTTAATTACCAGCTAAATGAGGACAGACCTAGCAGCCCTAAATTGGTGCAGCCATTAAAGCTGCATGTGGAAGGACCCAGGGTTCAGACAGAAGACTGTGAAACTCATAATACCAGTACCAATACCAGTTTCAGTGATCTATGCTGAAATAACCAGTTTTCTACTCATTTACACATTGCAATTCAATCCAATAAGCCCACAAATCCTCCCACAAAATCCCGTGTTAGTGAAGCATTTTTTGTTGACACCGTGACAGGTGTTGATTCATAGTCATTTTGAGGCTGTAGTTAGTTGTTTGATTGTGCGTAATATCAAGATTATTTTTAATAGTCCGTCCTCGTGCAGGGAAACAGGGGGTAGATAAAGCATTCGAAACACCTGTCTATGCCTGAAAAAATCCAGTTATGAATGGGAACTGGTTCTAAATGATTAATAATTTATAGTCTGTTTTTCTATGGGTGCTTAAAGTAATATGTTTAGGATCATTGCCATGCCATTAAAATTTGAGGACCATGTATAAAAACAGCCATGAGTCCTGCACAGATGAAAATGGATGTGAACCCCCTCAAGTACCCTTAAAATTGAAAGCGAGCTCTTTCTTGCTTTACTCCTGTGTTTACGTATATTACTGATGTAAACATAGCTTTAACCATTAGCTTCATCAAACATTAATAACTCATTAGTCAGTGTATGTAAGCATCTGTCAATCAATTCGGGAGTAATAGCAGGGTTCCAGTCCTGCGCTTTGAAACTTGCTGGTAGGGCTGTCACTTTGTTTACGTATGGATCACGGGCTGTGCCTTTAAGTAAATGCAAAGCTTCAGATGCTTGGGCACACACGCTTTGATATTGACATATCTGCCTACAGAGCCTCCACATGAAAGTCCACATCCACTCAACATCAGAGCGCAGCACAACACTCACCATTCACCAGGACTGTCCGTGAGAGCCTCATTTTATATTCATAGTAAAAATTAAAATGGCAATGACAGGCTCTCGCTTTCAGACGCACACACACACACACACACATGCACACACAGAGCACAGAGCGAGAGAGAGGGAACGATAGTGAGTGAAATGAATACATGACATCTAAATAAGTCATAGCTGTACATCCTTTTACCAGAGAACATAGCAGAGAGCACAGCAATGCACATGGATAGATATTACTCCCAGTATATGAATGATCACTCTAACTGGCGCAGAGTGAGCCCGAGAAACCAAACGAATGGCGTCTGCAGCTCATCAACTGCAGCTCTGGCTTCTAGTAAAACTGAAGAGAAAAATAGATGTGTCTGCGACTGCTGCGGCTGGGGAGTAACAAAACGTTGTATGGTGAAAACACAGTTACACTGTAAGTAAAGCAGACAGGTGACTGCTCCTCTCCAGGCAGCACAGGAGAAAATGTTACTTGTTTGAAGTGCAAGAAGCCCTCACCTCAGCCACAGGCACTCCCTCTGGGGGACGACAGTGCAACACAATCATGCCATTCAGAGGCACCTCAGTGCCTTGGGGGTCCTGCTCAAAGTTCTTCCTCAGATCTAGGGGAGAGAATAAACAACTTACATTAAAGAACAGCATGAAGGAGCACGTAAAGATGCACACTAAAATAGTCCCTGTTTCATGTGTGACCTTCTCCCTTCACACATACGTACATGGACATGGAAATATTATTCCTTCAACAAAATCATGCCACCAGTTTGAAGAGGAATAACCTTTGCAGGGACAACAAGGTCAGTCTGGTATCAAAGTGACATGGAGTTGCTTACAGGCGATCCGCACTGTTGCTTTGCGGCTCTTGGAGGTTCCCAGGTGGCTCCAGGCGACGCACAGACACCAGTAATCCTCTGGGCCGTGAAAGTCCTCCACCTGCTGACGTGACACGTTGATCATCACCTCGCGGCTCTTCAGCCCTGCAGACAAGACGGTAGATTGCTCAGATTAACTTTCATTATATCACAGGGATGATTGATCAAAGGGATGAAGATTTGTAGGGACAGGATGACGAGTGAAATTTGAATCTGATAAGATTATCAGCAGTAAACAGATCTACCATTTGCCAGGAGGAGATGGAGGAGAGAGAATGCTAGTCACTCCAAATAAACGTCAGGGATGTTGTTGTTTGAACAACAACTTAACCTGTATACTTCTGTAACCAGTTCAAATTCATAGAGCTGACCACTTTGTCATCACTGGTCTTTTGACAAACCCTTGTTGAAGATTCATTTTGGCAAACAGATGGCCGGCAATGCAAAGTGCTGGTTGTAGCAGATAGAAATTGTTAGTGAGCTCTCATATCCTCTTCCAGCATCTGTAAACAATAATCCATTTATACAGAATTGACACTAAATGCTTTCCAGCGGAGGCATTAACTGAGAAGAGGAACACATCAGCCTGTTATTGTTTTAAAGGAGACCATGAACACTCATTTCTTCTTTGAAAACATTTGAAGGGGCTATAATTCAAGGTAGAGGAGAGAAGAAAAACAGTGCAATTAAATATTGCATCTGAACAAAGATACTTTCTATGACAATCAAATCATCTATTTCTGCAGCAGAACTTTGACTTAATGTCACACAGGTCATTCGTTAATATCTGTGTATTGTCTGTGATGCAGCCCACAATGAGCTAGGCGTGAGCCAAGCATTTTCTGAGACAACTGATGGGAATTTAAAAGCCTGGTCTTTCAATTATGCCAGACTATGCACAAAAGATGACAGGCTCGGACCATTAACGTATAATAGGTTGGCTTTATTGGTGATGTAGGAAATTGCAGCTTTCAGCTGAAGTATGTGATGTCTGTCTAGCACAGCTGAAACCTGAATTTCAGTCAGCCAACTTGAACAGATTCATTAATGTATGAATACAGAGTTATGAACAGTTAATGCTTGGTGTCTAGGCTCTAACCACGTCCCTCCCACTGCATACAATAAAGATTGCACATAGGGAGTAATAATAACTTATACCACCCACCTCAAAAAAACCCCAGTAAAAGCAGGGGATGGGTAGATGGTGCTGATTAAATGCCATATATGTGCAGCAGTGATTTACCGGATACAATTTGAATAACTACCTGCTAGCTGGGTTTGTAAAATAAAAGGGCTAGCAGAGCACAACAGCTTTTTGGCATCTTTTTTAGATTGTATCCTTTTAGATTGCTGTTTAGGTATTTATAGTTATTTATCAATGTATTTTTTAACAGTTCCACATATGGTTTAAAGTCTTCCATTGTTTTTAGCTTCTTTGCCATCAATTGTGTGTATATCTATTGATCTAAGTGGTGAGCTGCTGCATACAGTTGCTTTTACAGGGATAATTAATTAAATTGAACAGCTGATGCTTTATTGCAAAAGGGTGCACTGGATATAAATTGCAGAGAGTGGATTACGTCACGTGTGTAACTAACTGCACAAAAAGATCTTTAAGATTCAATCTGTAAGATTTCAATCTTGGTTGATTTGATTACTGGTGGTAACAGAAAGTGTGGTTTAACACTACAGATCCCTGAATTCTGGGGGCAGCAAACATTTCTACTTTGTCCAATATAAAACAGAAGACCCACCACTGATAAGCTGTCAATATATATATAAAAAAATACGTTTTGTTTTGAAGATGCATTTTGCATCAACAATCACAATCAGCGTTTCACATTAATAGACACCCTGTGTTTTGCTATTTGAATGCCTTTAATGTGAACTAGCAGCAGTAGGAGGTGTTGGGTTTACATTAGCAGTCACTTAATTTTGCTCTGATCTGGCTGTAGGAGGGTGAAAAATAAACATTTCCTGTGAATCACTCATGAGTAAGTAAGGAATTCCAATCCCATGAAAGAATAGTGGGCAATGCCACTAAAAAATGAAAACTGCTATATAGAGAGTTAACTACAGAATGTAAACTAAATACATTTATTCGCTATTAGGTCTATCACTTTTTATTCACCTCAATTCAAATTAAATATTTGAAGTGCAATGACCGGTTTGAATTCAAAAATTACAGTCTATAAATGGACCGTTTGAAGTAATTTGCCTTGTGATCTAGAGGGCGTTCTTAAAATTCCATATCAGCTTGACCTATTGCAAGCTCTTTGATCAGTAAACTAAGCTAATACATAAAAATGGAGAAGGACAGTAGCGTGCAAAGCCGTGCTGATCAGGTAATCAAGACGCTGAAGCGTCTGAGAAGCAGTGTGAGGAAGTATTTCGGGGGCCACGTCGGACAACATCAACTCTACAACTTTGTCCGACACAGTGCTATCTCCAGACACATAGTACAGTTTTATGACACCAGACGGGACTATATAAAGATTATACTGAACGGTAACACACTCTGAGATTGATAGACATCACTGGCCATATATATGCTAATGACATTCACAGTAAATTGTAACTGACACATTACTGTATATGGGTTGTGTTCAAATTAATATGAACAAATCACTTGTTAGTTTGAATTCATTCAAACTTGACATTTTGAAAAAGTTACAGCCCTAATCGCTACTGCAAAAAATGTCAACTATGAATACTATCACAAAGAGTTTGATTTCCTGAAAATCTTTCGTATGATAACTTCTGATAAATTCTTATAGTTATTACTTAATTTACATCTACTATTCCTAGAATTTTCAGATTTTTTTTACCATTTGCTAAAGGCAGTAAGTCAATAGCGCTGATTTTAACACAGATTTTTTGAACAGCCAACAACTTGTGCCTAACAACACATCTCACAGCAGCTGTTCAAAAATCACTGTAAAGCTTGGCCTCTTGTGGCTTATTGCCTAATTACGCAGCCCTACACTTGTAGCGGAGTTGTCTCTCCACAGGATTTTGCCATCATGCCGTACATTGCAGACAGCAGCTTAGACATGGGCCTGGATTAAATGAAAACTAATAATGTGAAATGAAAGGTTATCAAAAGGAGCCTAATGAAGTAATGTAAAACAGAAATGTTCTCTGAAGACACTGTAATCCTCTGCAATGACTGACTGATATTATTCACAAGATACCCACACACACACACACACAAACACACACAACACAGCCCAACTCACTCCATCCACTCCATCCATTAGGCGTCATGGTGGCTCAGTGGTTAGCACTGTTGCCTCACAGCAAGTGAGCACAGCAAGCAACCCGGGTCCTTTCTGTGTGGAGTTTGCATGTTCTCCCCATGTTAGCATCTGGTTTCCTCCCACCATCAAACACATGTATGTTAAGGTTAATACTCCTGTCAGTGCCACTGGCAAAAAATAAGTGGAATTGGTCCCCTGGCACTGTAATGCGGCTGCCCGCTGCTCCTAGTATATAGAATGGGTCAGAGGCAGAAGATGTATGTATGTGAGTGCTGAGAAATGTCAATAAAATAAATTGTAATCTTAATCTACTCCTCATTTCCACCGCTACAAATTAAAGACTTAATCAGGATGTCTGATCACAAGGCATATAAACTCCTTATAATTTCCAAACTTGGCTCATCATCATCATTTTTACACTTTGTCTTCAGTAATCTATGTGATTGTTATGCATACAGTGTAGCTGGAATTGCTACAGTAGTATGTCAATAGTAACTGTAAAGCAGCATGACTTTTCCATGATGCAGATTAACCAAAATGCTAACAGGTGAAAAAATGGTCCAATGCAAATCTAATTGACTTACTGGGCCAAATTTTTGTGGAGGCTCAACTATCAGCGCAAGCAGCGCTCCAACTGTTTGGTATTTACCTGACCTTGAAACTCACTTTGCCCAGAGCACACAGTGCACAGGTGGGAGGAGAGGCGCAGACAGGTGGGTGGTTCACTCAAATAAAGCAGTGCAAAGGCAGTTGATGTATTTCGGTTGAAATTTGGTCCTAGATGTTACGCTGAAAACAGATGACTCAGAACCACATCTGTTTCTGGTATGTCAATCTGCATCTGCTTTGGTGATTTTATCAACAGGATCAAACTAAATATTTGCTGCAAACGTGCTGCAATAACAGATTAATGCTTGAAATATACATAAGTTATTTAAATTAAACACTCTGCATCCAAAATTGGCACAGAAAATAACATTTAGTGTGGTTAAAGCAGCAAAGTCAGTAAATCAGTCTGCATGTATCTATAAATGAATGTGGGTGATTTTTACAGCATCTGTAGTCCACAGCTGTTTTATACTGTATAAAAAGCTTCTCCTTCAGTTCATTAAATCCCTGCAGCATCTGAAGGCAGCAGGACAGATATGTTGATAAATCTGCAGCCTCTGATTAGAGAAGTGCTGCACCAGAGCGCAGTGCCATTACGCGCGGCCGTTCACTGTGTTTACCTTCATTAAATCAGCTGAAAACAATACCGGGCTGCTACAGAATACCCACACACACCTCTACACACGTCGGACTGGTTGGTTATAATTCGATATTTTTCCTGTTTATGAGAGAGAGACATTGGGTTACCAGGGCTCATCATAGCCTATTTTCCAACTTTCTTTTCAGCAAAAGTAGCATTTCATGTTTTATTCATGAAATAGATTGCATTGCAACCACTGTTGTGTAACATTAATTACTAAACTATGTGACCATTTACGAAGTGAGATACATTAGAATTATAGTTGAAATAGCGCTGGTCCAATGCAATCATATAAACTGCTTCTTAGAATTTCTGCTTTTTAGAATTTCTATCATTATAACTGATGAAAAGAAACTACACCAACTTGTTTTTGGCTGCAGACTCGTGGTGATGTGTGTTCATGTCATGACGCTCTGAACCGTCCAGATATTTTCCTGAAGAAAAGCTTTCTTTTCACTAAGCTGTCGTTGTCATGTTTAACTGTATTGGCACAGCTGTTTCATAGCTATGAGACCAGTGATGTGACTGACTGAGAGAGTATTTAATAAAGACCACAGCCACTGATCTATATTCACCTTCACCCAGCCCTTTTGCACTTTGTGCTGCTGCACAAACATGAACCAAAATAGCAGGTGCGCATAGAGACACCCACACTATCCATGCGCCTAAGACCTACCGTGCTATGCTTGTCGGTGCACATGCACGGTTAAAATAGGGCCCAGAATGTTTTCCTGCTGCTAAAATTGCCCCATTTCTGCTATTAATTGCTGCCCAAATCATTAACAGTTACATAGTTTTATTTAGACTCAGTTTGTGCCTTCTTTTCTCTATTTTAAAGGAGGCTTCAAATGTAAATTAAATTATGTTTTGCTATGTTATTTTGTATATTTTATTGGTAGCTACCTAATGCCTCACTGAAAAGTCCACTCCCAGTGTATGTGCACTGAACCACGAATGGCTCCAAACTACAGGTAGTTGTGATGTCACAAACCACGTTCATACTGTAGGTACACGTCTTAAACTCAGATTTAAGGTGAGAACAGAGAAACTTTCTCCATTTGAGTGTCAATCTCTGCACATAAGTCATTCTGCACCCTGGCTGCCAAACATCCAACTGAAGGAAAAAGAAGAAAAACCCATTTTTGAGTGCAGGGGGAGTTTTGTTTTATTATTATGCATTTTGTATCAGAGCAACGGTTAAATAAATGGAAAACTGGTTTCGTCCAAATAACTGCATGAAGAGTATTAAAATTGTCAACTGGGAATTTTAAATTCATGTTAGCAACTGTTAAAAATAACTAACATCACATCATCATACAGTATCTGTTTTTGATGTAACCTCTAAACTTCAAAAAGTGCTTTTTGACAAGCAATTTCACTACTGGATTGTGACAACAGCCTAAAGCATGAAGAGGACTAGAGAATGGGTTTAGGCACACGGCCTCTTAATTCACAATGGCTTTTTCCACAATCAGACCTCCTCATCTTTATTAATGATGAAGAAAGCAGAATAAACTAATGAATAAACAACAGTCTACTGTTCCTGATGCAATGCTTTATGCTGAAAGCCAGGCATACTGACTCATAGAGGATGGAGTGAGCTACAGTTCTTCAGATTCACTGCAAAGCTCATTTTTTTTCTGGCACACAGTAAGAACATTTCTGGCCACAAAATAAAATAAGAAAACAGCAAGTGCTGCGCTCCATATCAGCCCATTTCATATTACTATGCGGCAGTGAAATGAAAAAAAAAATTTAAACATGCTTGAATGTCTTCACACATACTCACATGTGTATTCAAACACAAACTAGTGACAAATAATGCTCCCACATGAAATGGTGGCTATTATTTGTTTGAGTGAAGACCATGGCGTTTCTGCTGAAGGCAAGATAAACAAAGGAGAGAAATCTCACTCCCAGGTTCCATCACATTAAGCAGACATCAAAGAGCTTAAGTCCCTTTTTCAAATAGCCTGAAATGACATTCAGTGAGGAGTTGACACTGTGCTTGAAAAATTATCCAATAACTACTCGGTCATGTTGATGACATGCAGTCACGTCTCTGCATTCAGGAATACAAACATCTATTCTGCTCCTTCCATGAGCCTGTCCCTAGCCGTCTGTTTATTTTCTTTTTGCCTCTCTTTTAGCTACACTATGTTCATGCCAGTGGCTTTTGAAAGAGTGACACAAAGCCTTGACAACAGACCTCAAGGTGGAACAGCTTTCACATGCCCCTTCAATCATGTCCTTTAATATGTCTCTAATGTAGCCTCTATAAAGTAGTCAAGAAGAGATATACCAATGCTGATGCTCACTCATCATCCCACCTCTCTCTCGTTCTCTCTTTCTTTCTCCGTTTCTCTTTTGGTCCATCTGGCATCAGGCCTGTGGTTAGATTTCTCCTGGCTTTGGCCCATTGTTTCGCCTTGGCTAAGTCTATGAAGAGGCCCTAAGGGAGCCAGGCTGTGCCAGCTACAAGTGGCTCCTGATCCAAGCGGCTCGGCAGAACCGTACTGAGCTCAGTCTGGCTCAGCTCAACCAGGTCCAAGATGTCTTTGTCGTACTTAATGCCTCGGCAAAGGGGGGTTTTCAGAATTCTATCTATGTGAGGGTTCCAAACAATCATGAGCAGGGCTTTCGTGTTTGGGCAGTCACCCCGAACGTTTGCGTAGACTTTCCATCACTTTACACCTGTTAGTGCACCCAGTCTGGTCTCCCTAATGCAGTTTCTGTTGTAGATTTTACTAACGTTCCTTCCTTTTCTTCTCTGCTTGAACAGTGAATCCTTGTATGGACGCTAAGACAACTGTTAAAATGCAGGGACCATCAAACCACCACCCACCCATGTTAAATCAAACAAACCCTTCGCACTGAAGCTAGCAGGTAGACTAGAGTAGCTTTCATCAGACAAACAAATGCATCAGAGTGCAGAGGATGGACTCATGACATTATCTGAAAGGTGCTACACCAAATAATAATTGATTAAATAAATGGCCACAAAGTTGATATGTTTTAGCCCTTAAATGAAGCCAAAGTTTATGTTTTACAATAATTATTATACGGATATTTTAAAGTATTTAGTAGTGTGATATTTTAGTGAATGCTTTTCCCTATCCCTAACATGGTAGGCGTGTTTTGGGAGACCCACATTTGACCGTCCTTGAAGGCATCACTACAGATAGCCTGTAGTTCTTCCTTGCCCCAACTACGTCACTGTACACATCAAATGATGGCGCTGGTGCCAGAAGAATGACAGATTTTGCAGCTGCACCCCAGAGACACAGAGAACATTAAAAACAACACTATATCCCTAATTCGGATAGGTAGAAATAAGGTTGAAAATTGGCAAAGCAGTCCTTTAAGGGGCAATGACCAAACTAACATCTAACGGGTCCAAAGTGACATTTGCAGGTGTGTTAATATGCTGTTTAATGTGCTGCAGCTGAGCAGCTAATTAGCTAACTAGCCTGCTAACTGATGTTAATTAGCTGCATTTTACCCGGTGGTGGCTGGTTCAACAAGCTAAGGTGCAGGACAAGATGTGTGTTCATGTTTCTAAGTTAGATAAGAAGGAGACTTTAGCAAGAAAGCTAATGTGAGTTGTTGTTCAAAGTCTGTGGCTCTGGTGTTGTGTAGCAGGACGCTATCAGGCTCAGTGTGACCGTCTGCTATGCCTATGATAGAACGCCATGTTATCTCTTTATGGAAGATTGATTTGCTGTATTGAAATAAAGACTCCAGCTGTGTAAGCAGATGACAGAATGGTATTTGGTATGTTGATTGTTTCTCAAAGGAGAACACAAGACAAGTTAGTTACAGAGTGGATATGTATGCTGTAGAAGACAAAAAAGGCAATTTAATTCCAGTTGACACATTAAATGGTTGTTGACATCAGTAATTGTTAACAGTAACAGTTTCAGCCATTATGAAACACAAGATGCTGATTTACATTCCAAACATTAATCCATAATTAAGTCCATATAGATCATGAATGAACTGATTTTTTTTTTTAGATACAGACTTATTAGTCCATGCCACCACCACAGTCTTCACTGCCAGGATAAGACTAGCTGAGGTAAGGAAGGGTTTACCCACCCTTTTATTTTACCACCACAGCCCTGTTCGCTGTGTACATAGTGGGTGACACAGCGTGGGCTGCTAGCTGAGGTGGATGGATATAGCTTTAGGAGAGCGTCTGTCTGATGTGAACCCAGCTTTGGGGAAATGTTTGTGTGATGTGACATTGCGGCATGCAGCTCAGCATGTGGGGGCTGTGAGGGTTGGCTGAGGGCCAGACACAGACGAACCCTGCTAGACAAGCGGAACATGCTCCCAGCAACATCTTCAGTCTGGTCCCAGCTGTGTATGTCATACTTAATCCCAGAACCAAAGGGACGCGTTACTCCGTGCATGAAAAAATCATGATAATTCAACCATTAAAATGCTGCGAGTCCTTATTTCCCCAGTCGCCTTGTTTATGATTATCCAAAAACCACGTGTCTGCTTATTATTGCGTTTTGCATACACAAGTTTTCACTCTGTGGGCCACTTCATTTGTATCACTTCAATTTCTTTAACTAATAGTTTGTGACACTGAGGGACTCTGAGGTGTCTCACTTTCCCCCATCAGGCCCCACCTTTCTTTCTTTGTCCTGAGTTCATGCCTGGGTGATGGTATCTCTCAGCTGGCTAGGATCATAATACACAACACTGGAGTCAGTCTTTGACAAGGCATCAACAGGAATAGATATCCATACTTCCTCTATCCACCCTGCATTCACTACTTTCCCTCAATCACTATCTCTTCATCATTGAATCTGCAGGAGCTGCTATCCTCTCCTTCTCGAGACAACCAACGCGGTATCCATTTTCAGCCTCTCTTTCACTCTCCTATCACCCACTCCATTTCTAATGTCCTCTTTCTCCCATATCCCCCCTTTTTCTTATCTCTCCATCAGGGTATCATCCTTTCAGCTGAAGACTATAGCCACAGATATCCCCTCTGTTTCACCTTCCTCTCTCCTCTTCTTTCACTCTGTCCTTCACTAATCTCTTGAGTTCTATCACTCATTTCTATCTCTTACCCCTCTTACAGCATTTCAAAGGAGACAAAAATAAAGTCATTTTCTGTGATACGTCAAAGCACGCAGTAGGCTGCAGTGGGAGCTTTGTTTTGTTTACAGCAACTGTCTTTCTTTTATGTTGTCTATGGAATTATAAGGCAAGTCTTTCCCCCTATAAATAACATAAACCTCTGATTTAGTGTCTGTGCAGACTTGATACAGCTTCCTAAAATCATCCCAAGGAGTTTATCAGTGCTAGCTGTTTTCCTGAAGGGAGGTTAAAATCTGGGTAGCGATGATTACATAGAATATCCAGCTGAGCCTTGTCTGCCTGTGGTTTATCAAAAGGCTTAACAACAGCAAAGGGATAAGGAAATAAACACTGTTGCACTAAATTTGAAGATACACAGTACTGTGCAACAGTTGTGTTGCCTAGAAAGATGATCAATGTACCTTTTTCTTGGCAAAATCCAAAGTTGGTAAAGATTATCTTCATACTGAATTTGAGGAAGACGCATGAGAAATATATGATTTCAGATCAGTAAAATAACAATGTAGTTTAATAATGGATTAAGGGTTTAAGATGTCCAACTGTTATACTTTATCACATCTCAGTCTTTCTTTGTCTCTCACGGTGCACTTTGAGTCTCACGATACAGTTTCAGGCATTGTCTTACATTAGGCTGGACAACCCTTCACTGACACAAGAACTACATAGCAATATTGACTTGGTATGTTCTCGACAGAAAGCTCTCTCTATCTGTGTTTATGTGGGGCATCCATTACTGTCAACCCTGATCAGTCTCTTGTTTTACGGTTCAGGTTAGGCCAGTTAGCTTTAGTGCTAAAGCGAGGGCACACATTAGAGGCAGAAACTATGTTTGCTCAACATCATAACATCCAGGACGGGTAAAACACTCTCTCACATGCACACAATGCAGGTTTACACTTCTCAAATATTTATGCATATCCACAGGGAAACCTGCAACCACCACTGGTACTGCGGTGCTCAGATTTACTTCTAAAATGTGTGGGAACATAGCTAGACATTTAAAAAAAAAACAACAAAATGATAACATATTGTAAATTCAATTCCATTTACTTGCTTAAATTTCCCACTCGGACTCTACAGATGTGAATTGCTGCATTAAGCCTCCCACTTACATTCTGCTTCTCTCTGCTCTCCCTTTCTGTCTGTTTTTTTTGTCAATGGAAAAGAATGATGAGCAGCTGATCCAGCTAAACAACATCCTACACTCTAATGATAGAAAACTTTGACAAAAATCCTAACAAAATAGGTAATTTTTAGGTGAAAAATCTAGTCTTCTAGTCTTCTAGTGTTCACAGGCATCCTGTGAACCAATGACCCTAAACCCCAAATGAGCCAAAAAGACCAAGTAGGGCTGGGTGACACCACAAAACTGGTTTCTATCTGATAATAAGTAGTTTCAGGGCCAGCATCACCAATATTGATACCAATATAATTTCTTTTATGTTAACTTTTCTCTGTTAATTGATTAACCATGCACGATAAAACACATATGTTTTTTAATCCTCATTGTCAAGTGAAAACCATGTGCCATGGATTAAAAATTGAAACATTCTCCTATTTCTTAAGCTAACAAACAAACAAACTTTAAAACCCATTGGATTATCTGAATGCCTTGTCATAAAGCTGAAAACAGGGATGTTTTTCTTAGCTAATGAAAACTTTAAACTTTGGTGAAATGTTGTTTTCATAGTTTCTCTGAATGAGGTGATCTCTACATGCACAGAACAGCAGCAGAGAGGCAAAGCATGCACATACTGTGAGGATTATTTGGTATTGATCCTATCGACACTAGTATTAATATTCAAACCATGACTTTGCATCGGCTGTATTGATCTGCTCATCCCTAAAAGGAAGGAAGTCATTCACATTTCATCTCTTGGTGTCAATATAACACTTTGCAAATTTTTGATTTATTGATATTTTTAGACAACTGTGTAAGTTTATTGCATGTCATAATGGGTGAGACGCCTATAGTAAAATCTTCATCGAAATCTCTGTCAGACTGTACAATATCAACTTGATGTATGTCAGATTGTGCGCTGAATGCATGTTGAATCGCAGCGCTATGATGTAAATAAAAAAAAGCATATGAAAGCAAAGCCACATCATCAGTTTGTGTCATCCATCTGCACAGCTCATATGTTTTGAAAGTGCAGCAAAGTCAAAAAAACTTCATTTTTGTTTCATTTCCATCCTTTTGGTTTTTGTGTGCCATTGATGTATTAAGGAGAACAAGTGTGTTTTCCCCCTAAATTTTATTAACCAACTGCATTTAATGTCATAATGTCACGCTGGCCAGTTTATTCTGTGTAACTACATGCTGTATTCTGATTGTTTGATTTATAGACATGGGTCGTAGCAGCAGTCACAATGTGATAATTTGGTCATAAATTTCTGACACTGTCAGAATTTTGCCTCAGGCTGCCGTTTGATCACCAAAGCTCCAAATCGGTCATTGGTGGACGTGTCTCACAGTGCAATCTAGGAAAACCGTTTTGGATTGATGACAGGCATGAAAGATTATTACTATGTTTCCTCTCAGGATTGTCAAACTTTCATCTCAGGCAGCCCAAAATCGCCCAGAGTAAAGGGGCCTTAAACTCTTCCATTCCCTGGTGACGCTGGTGTCCGCGGGTAATATATTGTCTTCCAGGGACTGTAGTGGGCTCAGTTTTAAAGCTACAGTGAAGATACTGGTATCATATGAAACTAGGCGATGTAAGGAATCCTTTGGTACCAACCAGGCTAGCTTGTTGGTAACAGGGCTAAATAAAGCTCCAAATTGAGGCTAAATTTTGGTGAGGGAGAAATTGGCATGGCCATTTTCATAGGAGTCCCTTGACCTCTCACCTCAAGATATCTGAGAGAAAATGGGTTCTATGGGTACCCTTGAGTCTCTCCTTTAGAGACATGCCCACTTTATGCTAATCCCATGCAGTTTTGGGCAAAAACCATGCAATTTTTTTGCATGCAGCATAAATGTGTTATTTTTGCCTATTCTAAAAATAGTGTATTTGAATATTTCTGCATACTGGGTCCCTGAACAGTTTTGGAATTGCATAAATTTGGTATGACTGGAAAGCTGAGACTCTTGTGGATTCAATGAGCCCAACTCTATTCATGTGGTCTCACTGGATTTTGGTTTCACTACATTTCATTGTAGTGAGACCATTTTTGAAACTTGATCTCACTGTATAAAATGACCTATTGTTACCTCTAGGATAATCACAGCCTCATGAAACTTTACAACTACAAACTAGAGACCTAGGACATTCAGAGTATGTATGGCTTTCCTGGGTATATTGACAATAAGGGAGTTTCTGAGCAATTTCCAGAACAGAAGTGCTCGTCGTCCAATTGCCGAAAAATGCAATTCTTACAGAAATCTCCACATGTCAAAAGTTTTTAAATACCAAATCACAGCATAAATTTTTCTGTGGTGTTCCTCAACGTCTTGGTGTCTTAATGTTGTATTTTGGAAGGATTTTTGACCATTTTTATCAATGTTTGAGGGGTCAAAAATGGTTACATTTTGCACCAAATCTGTATAACAAATGGTATCAATCCAAAAATTGCTGCAATGATTTATGAGACATAACTGAGCATGGGCATGACCATCATATATTTCCATCATAATGTTATAAGCCCTTATACACTCTAAATTTTGTTCATTACAGATTTGTTACTGGAAAAACTTGACACACAAGGGCTGAGCTGCATCTCAAATTGATCTTCAGGCTCCCAGCTTTCAGATGATGTATACTACTTCTATGTGGCACATACTGTTGACCTGCTATCTCCCCCTAAACATCTGCTGTCCCTCTAGAAATGAGTCTATGGTAGGGCGGCAGGAGTGGAAGAGGTAAACTGAGTAAGAACCTGCTCACTCCTTCACCTCTAGAGATATTAAGAAGACAATTAAGAGGACCCGTAAAGCTGTTTTTCTTTTGGGCAGATTAAGATACAGTTCTTGGATAAACAGCCAAGCCCTGTCTCTTTTGGTCTTGTGGGTGTTTTGACTGGGCCACTGAAGTTACCAGTTCCAGTCTTACATTTTGACTGAGTGCAGCTGTTGCAGGTGCCAAGCCAAAGACAGTGATGTGAAAGTGCGATGCTCTGTTTTGTCATTTACAGGCATACCTGGTTGGCATTTTGTTGTTTGGTAACCCACCGATGGCTTGATTTTCATAGAAGTGCAAAGACTACAACAAACAGCACTTTGACATTTTGGTGTTTTTCAGTTTGGCGGCGCAGCATGTTCAGCACAACGGTGGGAGGACGAAAAGGCACAAACACATAGTAGTTTCATTCAAATGAGGCAGTTGTGCTGATATTTTGGTGAAAACTGAATCACAGAAGTGCTGAGAATAGACATCTGACAGCCAGGTTTGTTTTTGGTGTCACTCACTTGGTATTATGGTGATTCTGTCAGTGAGTGCAAACTAAATCCTTAGAAGACATGTGCAAAAATTCCAGGAATAATGCTAATAATATAAACAAACTGCTTTACTTAAACATTTGCAAATGAGTATATGTGATTTCAGAAACACACTCTGCAAGGAATTAACTATTAATAGATGATAATCACAAGTTTCTGTCATCCACAGGTGCTTTATACCAAAAATATGAAAGCCTTCTCCTTCAGTTACTGTGATTAAATCCCTACAACCGACTGAAGCAGGAGGACAGATATATGTGATGAATCTGCAGCCTCCAATTTGAAAAGTAGTGCGCTGAGCAGAGTCGTTACACACAGTGATTCACTGTGCTTACATTGATTAAATCATGTGCAAACAGCGCTGGGTTGCTACAGAATAACGGCACAGACTTCTGCACACATCAAGCTGGTCAGCTGGAACTCGGTATTGTCTCAGTTCAATGTACGTGACATCATGTGGATGTGCTGGACACATGCAGCAGTGAAAAACAATGAGACAATTAAAATTTCTCTCTGTTCACTTCACCACTTATTCTCACCCTCTGTTTCTTTATTTCTGTCTCTTTTTCTCATCCAAAACACTGTATTACCAGCAAGCAATTCTCCTGTGATTCATGTCCTCCTTTTTTTGTCTGGCAAAAGTAAAAAGTGGTATATCTCATTTTAATTCTTGATATAAATTTTTAGCCGTGATATGAAGTAATGCAGCAGAATTACTAATGTAGTTTTTTTATTGATCCAATCATATTAATGGTTTAAACAAACTATTATTGTTTCTATTATTTATTTCCATAGTTATGTACAAATTTTATAGTGCCTATAGTAGATTACTGGTGCAATATCATAGAAAACATGACATAATTCTCACTGGATTTCTCTGTATCTCTACAAACATAAATTCATCTTAAAATACCACACCATCTGCCTTTGGCTGCAGATCTGTTGTGCCACTCTGCACCACTCAACATTATTTTCCTACTTGGAATTCCTTTGAATGAGCTTTTTCAAACTGCTCCTGTGATTGCTACTGCTATTCAAAAGGTAAGAGGACAGTAATGTGACTGGCTAAGAGGGTAATGTTTATCACCACAGAATGTCTCACAGTCTGGTTTAGTTCATACCTCACTGTTTTATAATTTTCATTATCCAATCATAATCTTCTTGCTGTCACCACTCAATATTTGGACCATTTTCCTGTTAACAGACACTCAAGAGTCTTTGCTTTTTTAGTGTGTGCATAATCTGTGTAACTAACACCTGGCAAATGCATTCTGATTCCCCAGAACTCATAACTGATTCATGCATCTTGCTGTGTTCAGTCTAATGTCTTCACTGGACCAACATTTTAGTCACTACACATTACCATTCCGCTCTTATATGTCACTATACAATTTGTCAATAATGCAGTTAGTCAGGGAAATGTTTTTCACACCCCTTTAGTCAAAGAACTCAAATATAGAAAATCAAAAAACAACAGACAAAACAACAAGTAATATCAAACTGATAATGGCAACACAATAAGAGAAACTATTTGGATGTCCGACACTCAGTGTCCTCTTTTATGAAATTTCTCATGAAACATTTCTTTATCGATAGATGCAATATATTTCAGGCTGACAGCACACCATTTCCCAGTTAATGGTTTGAAAAGCAAAGCAATGGCATTATTCATAATAACTGCATAATGATAACAAATGGGCATTCATTAGAGATTCTACAACCTACACTACATCTTGCAATGATACATGACAACAGTGTCTGGTTTAAATCTTGGAACAAAAGAAATTTATACTGTTGATGAAAGTCTTTGAACTCTCGGTCGTGTAAATCAAATAGATGACAATAGTCGTACACTGGTATCTACAGAAAAAAATAAGAATTTTGTCTATTGTCTCTTGGCTGCAAGCTTTTATTTATTTATTTATTTATTTATTTTTTGACAGTATAGTAGGAAATACATAAACCACGAGTCAAGAAAAGACAATTCTTTCAACACCTGACACTTCTGTATGTGTTGCTATCTCAGAGAAGAGGTTAGAGTTAAGTTACATGCACTGTGGCATCCTGCTCTAAATAGATGTGGTCTGCCCAGAATAGCCTGATGTCAATTGCACAAGATTGTCTTTATGGTACAACAAACGATTTTTAAAGTATCTGTCTGACACATAATAATGCTTAAACTTATAATCAGTCCCTCAAGGATTTTGCAGAGTTTTTTTGTATTTGTTGCAATCAAAAATGCTTGATTTTGCAGAGGCTTTTCTCACGAATCACAATGCAATTTGTAAAGTTCTATGTGATTTTTTTTGCAGTAAAATTGCGTGAATTGGTAAAAATTGCATGTCGAGGAAAAAAATTGCAATTTATTTAAGACCACATTTCCCATAAACACTTCCTGTTTTACTCTTTTTTCCAGTAAACAGACATGGGGTTTATTTTGATGATGAGAGGCGAGGTTGAAGAGCCTTGCTGACTGTAAATGAGGAGTTATTTTTGTTGGTAAAGCAAGTTTTGTTTGGAAAGGATCGAAAAGCTTAATTTGTGCTGTAATGCCTTCAGCAGAACTCCTGTGAATCCGACCTGGTCATACAATCAATAAAATTATCAATACAAAATAGAGGATATTGATGGACTCGTCGCAATTGTCTTTCATTCTCATTGCAAGGTATGGACATTAAATTTAAGATGATATATTTATGTCAAAATCATCCTAGTAGCACCTTTAAAGCTGAGAAATCACAGGAATTTTGCAAAATTGCAAGCCCCCACAAATGCATTAATTATTATGATCACCACATCATGATTTCCTGGAGGGATTGTTATAATGCATAAGACATCAGCATGCACATTTACATTCGATTGTTTATTTCTATTTAAGGCCTTTCCCACTGTACATGTCTGATGTTTCAAGAACTTACATGATTAGAATCTGAGAAAATAAAAAAGAACTAAAACTAACTAAAAGAGGGAAAATACAGCCCACACTCGCTCATTGTCATGCAAAGTCGAGCAGTCAGGATTAGCTTGCAGAAAAGATGAGTTGCAGGTATAAAATATTTAGACATTACATGGTGTTAAAAATATATTTTTTTACTTTGCTACACTTCTAACAGATCGAGAAATACAACAGGATTCGTTCAGTTGGAATAAACTGTATATTAACACTAGAACCACCAGGGGTTTGTATCTAAATTGCCAATGGGTAAAATTTATCTGTGTGCCTGGCTACCACATTTTTAATACTAAAAAATGTATTCTGTCATTGTATTAAGGCATTGTCTCCACAAAGGAATGTCTAAAGTCATGAAATTAGTTTGTTTAATCATCACCTGTGTTTTAGTCCTCTTGTTTTATAATCTAAGTATCTTTAAGAGCACTAATCGCTTTGCATGGCCGTCAACATAAATCAGTCTAAAATGACACTGAAAATGGGTATTAGAAGGACATATTTGCATATTTGGGTGGTGTGATATTATTATATATTATATAAAACGACATTCATCACATTATAAGATAACCCGCTAGGTGATGTCATTAGAGAACATAATGTTAAGCTTCCACAACACTGCTGACGATACACAATTGTACTTATCTGTTGAACCAAGCGATCCAAGATACTTTTAACTCCCTGACTGCCTGTCTGTCTGCAATCAATAGATGGATGAGTAATAACTTTTTAAAATTAAATGAGGAGAAGACAGAAATCTTACTAATTGGCCCCAAAGCAAAAAGGGATGAGCTCTTTAAAAGACTTGGCAACCTGACTCCCTTGATCAAACCAAAGGTAACAAGCCTAGAAGTCATTTTAGACTCTGATTGAGCTTTAGGTTCCATATAAGCAAAGTGACTAAAACAGCCTTCTTTCATCTCAGCCAAGGTTCGACCATTCCTGACTCAGCAAGATGCTGAAAAACTAATTCATGCTTTTATCTCAAGTAGGTTGGACTACTGCAATGCACTTTATGGTTCTCCCTAAAAAGTCCATTGACAGATCACAGCTTATTCAGAACTCCGCTGCCAGACTGCTAACAAAAACAAAAAAGAGAGAACACATCACTTCAGTCTTGGCTGGACGACACTGGCTCCCTGTGTCTTCCAGAATCGATTTTAAAGTCCCTCTACTTGTATATAAAGCTCTCTCAATGGGTTAGGGCCAAGCTACATCACAGACTCCCTGTTGCTTTATGTTCCTTCACGAGCCCTTAGATCTTCTACTGCAGGCTTGCTAGATACCTATAACCTTACCCAAAAGAAAAATGGAGATACAGCTTCTCTTCAATTATTCATCCCAAATTATGGAACACTTTACCTAAAGACATTAGAGATGCAGGCTTGGCTGAAAACTTTAAACGACACCTAAAAACATATCTTTTTAACCTAGCCTTTCTATGGCACTATGTCACACCATTTCTTGAGCACCATATCCCACCATCTTTAAGGCAATTTTATTCCATTTTAAGACATTTTTATTCCATTTCACTGATTGATTATGTGCTTTAAGTAAGAATTTTAGCTGTGTTTCCTTTTTAAGTTATTCGTATCCTCGTTTTTTTATATGCAGAGCACTGTTTTTCTTGTTTGTCTTCTTTTAATCTACACGTTTCCTGTTTAATGTTCTTGAAGTCTGTCTTCTTTTTATGTCTTTAATGTAAAGCACTTTGAGCAGCATTTCGTATGAAAGGTGCTATACAAATAAAGTTATTCTTATTCTTATTCTTATTCTTATTCTTATTATAACTCATGTTTTTTCAATCAGTGGTTCTCAAAGTGGGGTCCAGGGACCCCCAGGGATCCTTGAGGGGTAACACAAGTAACACAATGACAGAATGTATGACTATTCTGGTCATGGGTTTCATACATTTTCTGCAATAAAACATCTAAAAACAAAAATCTTATCAAATGGGGGTCTGTGGTCTAATTATTGAGTTTAGGGGTCCTTGAAAAAGTTTGACCTAAATACCCCAAATGGACAATAATGAGCCATAATAATAACGATAAACAACCACTGCACTTATCGGTTTGATGTCACAACGAAATCGATATGAGAAAGTCAAGAGCACATTTTCACCTTATCAATTATTAATTTAATTCATTTCAACACTGTGTAATTAAGAGAACATCACCAAGAAACCTGAAGTAACCATTAAAGCTTTTTTTAAAATTTGTAACATCATAATGCAAAAATATATTTCTCTTTTGATGTTCCGTTCATGCAAAGTGTAAGGCAACAGGCAAATTAGGCTAAATAGCCTATAAACAATAAACAGTAACATGGCAAAACAAAAAATGAATTAATTATGAACTAAGTTTTACTCACAGTGAATTTGTGAGTAGGCTAAATCATCTTCATCTGAACTCTTCGTGTCCCTCAAACACACTCTGAGCAGAAATTCAGCACCTTGACTGTGAATTTCCCACAGACAGCTTTCCTCCACTTCAGGCACTTGGCGAAGGTTTTTTTTTTTTTTTTCCAGGTCGTTCTGCTCTGCTCTTTTTATCATTTAATTACGACTTGTCAGATCACACACTCCAACACTCCAAGTTGCCTAGCAACTTAAAATGTTTAAACATAAACCACAGAGAAACAAATGCATTTCATATACAGGTTAAATTTTACCAGGTGGCGGTTATAGATATAAATGCCCACGTTTTTAATCTGGTTTCATCTTCACTATTTTTAACAATAGGGCATGCGTCACAACATTATTCTAGGAAAAGTCAAAGACTAGGGGACATGAATATTTTATTAAAACATAGTAATGTACAATTAAAAAAGCCAGCTTCTCTTATGCTTATGGCAACTGAAGTTGAAGGTATTCGTAGAAGCTGTAATAGACGTTTTCTTATTTTGGTTTCTACATTTATTTTCCTTGTCTGCCTTTCTGTCTCCTGGAAGGTCTGAATCTGAGAAAAACAACACAACACAAAGCTCAAATAAATCTCCCTAGTTGAGTTAGCAACCTCTGGACAGATACGGTCTCTGTCCTCTGTCTCAACCCCCTCTGGTCGAATAGTGTCAGGGCATCTGTTGTTGAGTCTGTCTGCATTTAATTCACAGCTTACTGCTTTAATAGCTGCAGCCCCCTGCTCTCCGCTGAACCCAGGGGCCATTCTACCACCTGACTCAGACTATAATAGCTTCTACTGAGATACAGCTGTTCAACTGCCTCCTACAGATGAAGCCGGATGGACAGCCAGAAATGTCTTAGCTGAGGCGAGATTTTCTCAACATGTAGCATGTCGGCCCACCTCTGCCTGTGTAAACAGCCTTAGCAGTAACATGGACACAGTTAGTGAAAGATAGTCGCTAAATCCCTGATCAGGTCCAGAGAAATCCTCTGTATCTCAGACATGGGAATGCTAAAGCATGCCAAAGTGGCAAAGCCACACATCATCATGCAGGGCACCCTTACAGGGGCTTCAACTTGAGCACACAATATTATAATACAAGGAGATGTGTTAAAGCTTAGTTGGGTTGAAGTGCTAAGAGAAAAGAATGAAAGAACATTTTAAAAAGAGAAGGCAACGAAGAAAGACAATTAGTGAGTAATGGAAGGAGAAACAAAAAGGAGAGACAGAGAAAACACATGCTACTTTCCAAACATGTAGCATGTCGGCCACGAGCCAAGTGAATAATCTACTCCATAAAAATGAGTGTCACGTTCAATCAATGTGCAAACAAGAAGAGTCTACAGCCACACTAGCGTATATGTGAGGCACAGCAGTGCTAGCATGTGCTTATTGGCACCAAGTACAGCTGAAGTAATTAGTTTTGCAGGTAGTTTTGTGTTATAAACCAATGTATGGAACATATAAAAAGATTAGACCTCATCACCAAAGTTATTCCATTTCATTCTGAGGGGGACATGAATTATCTGAACCGAATTTCAAGGCAAACCACAGTCATTATTCACTGTCTATGAACCATGAATATCCACTAAATTTGTGCAAATCCATTCATTAGATGTGTAGATATGTAACTGGATAAAAATAACAGTAAAGTAAAAGCCAGGGCATCACTAAAGTCAGTAGGCTTCATCCTCTGGGGGCCATTAATGTCTGAAGAATTTTGTGTAAATACATCTAATAGATGTCGAGATATTTCACAAGATAAAGAGAACTTTGACTTTGAGCTGCTAAACCCAATAATGAAGCAGTAGTGATCATTTTTTTCAACCTGTAGCAATACTGAATGGGATTTTTTTGTATTCAGCTTTTTCTGAAAAAGGCATCAAAGAATACAAGAAAAGACATGTGAAGTTATTAGTTTTACACATTGCTAAAATTTTTTACACAATTTCACCGAAAAAGCACCGGAGTGCTTTGAATTATTCTTGTTTCATAAAACCATTAAATGATGGCCAATATTGCTACTAGCTATTATTTTTTTTTCCATTTTAGTTTCAAAACCCATCACAATGTACCTGAGCAGAACAAAATAAATATATAATGGAACGACATCTGAAAGCAAAGCAGTCCACATTAAAGGGAATCATTTTTATCCTGCTGCTCATTTAATATTAGACTGAAAGGAAATGTGAAATCTGCTTTTTGGGTCTAAAAATTAATGCCATGCTTGAAATGACTATTCCACTGTGCACAAAAGAAAACAAAAAGATGCATTAAGCAATGATAGTTTCAACATTAGGAGCCATTTAATGCTTTCAGAGGGACTCTGTTGGAGTGTGTGGTCACATCCAAGTGTGGGCTGTAAAAGATGGCCCAGTCTAGTGTTCTTAAAAATCAACTGATATTGGCATTAATTTGGGGACAATGTGTTCTTCACTTTTCTTTCCTTTTGAAGCATCATCCAATAAAGTAGTTGTTACAGTTTCTCTGAAAGATATTTTTATGTCATGCCAGAGGGCCACCACTTCATGCAAATGTTGTAGTTTTTCTTCTTGTATACAGCAGTGCTGGAACTGCATTTCCAATTAGTTCCCTCCTGTGTTTGATTACAAGGTGATATATGCACTGAGATGATCAATGATAAGACAAAAAAATCTTCATAATGAAAAGCGAACCCTGGTGAGAAGTTTTGACAACCACTTTAACCAACAGAACAACTACTGTGCTTTGATAGTATTTAACAAAAGCAACAAGTGAAAAATCTGCCTACATAAATTGTGGACTAAAGGCTCTGTACTACTACTGTTTGATCATAAACCAAAGATCAGACACAGACAAGAAAAAGTCAAGAGATCATCAAAATCAGTAGGCGTCATCCTCTGGAGACCACGAATGTCCAATAGAGATGTTTTACTCTGGACCAAAATGGTGAACAGAAAGAACAACATTGCCATCCCTGGAGACTTTAGCTACTGTCTCCATGTAAACATAAAGTAGAAGTAGGATTTCACTTCTATTACTAATACTGTACATCTGTACATGTTCGAGCCCCAACCCATAGAACAACCCAAACAATAAAGGCTACAGAACGGCTGTTTGTGGGCACGAACAGTCTGATGTCATCACGCTGGTTGAAGCCCTGGCTTTTCACTTGACTTTTACATACATTCACCTCAAGTTTTGGGACTTTGACCATGTTTAACATAGACATCCGACATTATAACGGTATAAAACTAACAGAAAACCAAAAAAAGCATGAGATTATCTCCTTTAAGATAATGAAATGATTGTGGTTATGCTGAATGTGTTATGCATTGTATCAAAAAGTAATATTCCTATTAACCATTGAGAATCTTTTCCTAACCATACCCAAGTAGTTTTAGATGCTTAACCTTCACATTAACTGTAGAATTTATCATTTTAATTACTGGCAGGAGGATCTACCAGTCTCTCCACAAACAACATAACTCTATTTTATGCCTACATGAAATTTAAACTTAGTAAGAATTGTCTGTCTATGTGTTACACTGTCACTTCGGCTTTCAGCACTGGTGCTATAGCGACAGTCTGAAGTGTTGATAGACAGGAAGAAGCCCCAGAATAGAATACATCAAAATTACTGAGAACTTTTGCGACAATTCAACTCAATGTTGAAGTATATTTAAGTCTAATCAATGAACGACTCACTAATTTAGCTAAATGCTCTGTAATTGATACAATTATTTTACTTTTCAAAACACATTCAAATTAAAGGTTTTCTGTCTGGTTTTTGAAATCTATTTCAGAGGTGCTAAACAAGCAGAGGTCAAGGTAACAATAAAGACTAATAAAGTACCCTAATTCCACATGTACTCTCTTCGTCACGACTTCCAGCAGCTTGTGCTTAGGATGACGCATCCTTTCACAGTCCAGTTTTCTACTTAAGGAAATTCAAGTGCGAGGGGGATTTTTAGGATGTTCTCATTTTTGGCTTTTATTCTCTCTCCTTCAATCTCCTTTTTCCTTATGCGCCTCTCTGTTCACGTGTCTGTCCCAGTGGAAACAGATATGATATGGTGATAAGGAACCAGATGAGAGCAGAGCTATGAATCCAGACTAGAGGCGATAAAAATGTAGAGGTCCATTCTTCTCTGGAAGGAGATATTGATTGGTGCTGTGTGTTAAGTGAAGTATCAACACTGTTGCACTAATAGTAGCCAAGGCAGGCAGATAAATATTTTACCTTCATCCTGATCTCTTTCTGCAAGTTATAATCCAATTAGATGATGATTCTGATGTTCAGTGCAGACCTAGGAATAATTATTAGTGTGGCAAATAAGTTTATATGGATTTGAGATAGGAGGTTTTGCAAAAGAGCACAACACTTAACAAAACAGTACTTCAAAAGTTGGACTACCAACCTAATTTAAACCCAACTTTCCCCCCACTGGATTTAACTGTTTACAACGTTCACCTGACAATCATTCTATTTAATTACAATACAAGTCAATATCAGAGGGAAGAAGAAAATATAATTTAGTTTTTCAATTATTGCTATTCAATTTGCTGTATAAACATAATTGAATTCATGAGATATTTAATACCCATTGTGAGGTGATGCAATAAAACAGACAAGGGCATTAGAGGAAAAAAAAAAAATCTTTGCAGTTTGAATGAATTCATTTTTGATGTTAAAACAATAACAACTGTATTTCAGAAAGTTGCATCAGTAAAAGACACCATTCGGAGTTCAAAGTCAATCTTAAAATCGAACAAGTTGGTGCGTTTCATGGTCTACCAGTTGTCATTTCAGTTATATCAAATGTGACATACAATACGCACTAAAGAAGTGAGGCAAATATACATGCAGGGTCGGACTTAGGACATGGGGATTGTCACAAAGCTCATAAAGTTCAGTCTTCAGAAATCAGTACTTGATATCCGAGAGATTAATGCTATCCTTATAACTTAAAATGACAGGAGAAAGGCTTAGCTTGTATACTTGTTTGTATATTTCTGTATGTATATGACATGTTTGTCTGTGCACAAATGACCAGAATCATTTTTTTGTCGTACCTGTTCCCAGGTCAGTGTGCTCTTGAGACATGTGCTGGCTCTGGTGGACCCATTCCCCGTTGCACTTGAAAAAGATTTGGAGAGCGGGCCGAGCTTGACACCGGAGCTTGATCGGGTTGCTCTTGATGATATAAGCATCAACAGGCTCTTCCAGGAAGTGGGGCAGGGTCCCGGACTGGCCATGCTGCAGGCTTTCACCTCGGGGGCCTGAAGAATAAAATGAGATTAAAATGAGACTCTGTATAACGGAACAAACAGAAATACAGAATGAAATGATTAATCCGTGGCACCAAGATGACTAATTGAAACCACCTCAGATTTATCCCCTGTCAAACAGCCTCCATCTAATCCAGCAGTTAAAATTTAGTTAACTACTACTGTAGCTCTTTCTCTATCTTCTACTATCCCTCACTCTCTCCCTCCCTCCCTACTGCAACCAGGCCCAGCTAGCAGCCATTATTCCTTACAGCGAGGTCTCCCTCAAATAAATCGTTTCGGAGCACAACATAAGAAATAACACAACCCAACATCACCCCATCCCCACCATCCATTCTCTGCCGCCACAGCATTACAATACAGTAATTTACACACTGTAGTCCACTGTTGAACCAATCCTCTTGAGCATCACGGTATTAAATATTTTAAATACAGGGTACTTTGAGGAAATCTAGGCTACACTTTATTTTGCAAACCTTCGAAAAACTTGCATGTATAAAAGAAATACCATCCTTGTTTGGTGTTGTTGTCGTTTGGTAACCCGATTTATTTGGGAAGCATTGGCTTAGAGTTATGTCAACTGCACTGTTGCCTCGATATATGCTTTGTTTTTCTACTCTGTATGCTAAGAAATAGCAACAGGAGAAACATTTTGTTGAAAGGTGAGAAATACTGAGTTTCCAGGGGGAAGACACTTGGGACAACTAGCTGAGCTGTAGGACAGGAGCTGGAACACATTGCAGTTTTTAACGCAGTGCAACCCCAGAATAGAAATCAGTATAAGTGCTCTTTGACAGACACTGTGTTACAAGCAGCTGTGATCAAAAATGTCAAAAACACAGCTCTGCCACTGAGCAAGCAGAATCCTTTTCAACAAAAGAACAACAACAACAAATGAATTAGTATAAATTATTAGAATAAACATCTTAGTGAAACTGAACAAGATAGATGCATCATAATGTTGATCATGCAGATCTACAGTACAGTACTCCCATGAAGACTTCTTTGATCTCTCACGATGTTGGTGTTCACTAAAGACGGTTAATTCAGTTGAAGAATTCACCGGCAACACACTGGCAGCACATTAACAGGCATTATTCCCTTCTTCCCCGCCCGTCTGAGGTGTGTTCCAGACAGCGCACGTTTTCCTACTTCTGAGGCCCCGCAAGTGTAATTACACTCTGACTAATCTCCTAGTTTGCTGGAACCTCTTTCATGCAAGTGTGAAGGTTTTAGTCAGGCAAACCCGTCCCACACCCGCCCCTCCCGATCCCAACTCCCCGCTGCACACTGCATGTTTCTCCACCGTGATGGGTGTACCTGTGAAAACCCCATCAGGATTAGAGAATCCACTCTCTCTTTCTCTCTCCCTCTCTCTAGCTAATCTAATCCTCCTACCTTTCCTGCCGGATGTCTCCTGATTGAGAGGAATAGATAAAAGACCCTACGTGATTCCCTGGCTGTGAGAATCACAGCACCTTGCTCAGAGTTCCTCTTCCCTACGCGTGACACATTCACATTCTCTCCCACATTCCTGGAACTGAGGCTGAACTAAGAGACATGCTTTTAATTTCAAAATGACTAGCTCCAGGCAAGCTTTTCTTGTACAGAGTGCTCCAATTTGTTTTGCGCATGGAGCATTGACATGGTGTGTTTGTGTTTGGATAGATGCAAAACATAGACGTGAGTGCGCATCCAGACGGTGATAAATGGGAACATGAATGCACAAACACACAGCTGTCAAACAATGCCACAGCCCTCCAAGTAATGACTCATTTGTTAATAGATCAGGTATTATACTAATGCTTAGCAACGCCACTGCAACTAATACCTCACATATCAACAACGGTGAGGTTTAGTGAGCATTACAGGCTTTATTTCAGAGTCAGTTGTCCCTTCACTCTCAGTATTTTCATTTCATATTCAGCAGGTGGCATAGTATTGCGGCAGACAGATTAGGAGAGACACAGAAAAGGAAACTCTGGTGTGATTTAACCTCAGGCTGGCAGTGGGACATGTGACTCCAGGGGGAAACACAAGCACTTAACTGTCTCTGGGAACAGCATAACATCTTCTTTGCTCTTGAAATTGCTGAATATAGATCACAAAGTGCAACACTAAGGACTATAGGATGCCCCACTGACACTGCACCTTGTAGTAAGTACACACAATGAGATAACTCATGTTATCGTATGACATGCGGCTGCAGGATGTGATGGCGTTGATGGTGCTGTGGGGTTTCCGTCTGCTGTTCAAACAATCTCCACGGTGACATCCGCTCACACGACTCATTTACATGTCGTAGTTGTTTCATCTGCATGGTCCAGGGCAGGCCATCATCAATATCTCTCCTTTGCATGCCTTGACGCCTTAGTTCAGGAGACCGCTGTGCCCTGTGCTTCACAGGTCTCACAGCGATCTACAACCAAGGCTTCAGCTCGGTAATCAGGGCCCGTGGCATAGGCCATGAAGGCGGTCACACAGGACGCCAAATGAGGGAGGGGTGCTAAATGAGTGGAAGTTTTTATATATAGCTTTTGGAAATATGTACATGTTCTCCCTTCTTAATGTTTTCCTGTCTTTTTCCCAATTAACTTATATGGGTTTTCATCTGGTTTGATCGTCCAAAGCCTTACTGTTCTGTCAGTTTTCGCACGACAGCCACCAAACTTCATGTGCTACCTAAGGAAATGCCACCAAACACTCACTGAATGGCATCTTGACTCCCACTTGCCTTTTTTTGTCACAGTCTAATTTGAAAGACAAAGTTTCTCTGTGTGTGTTTTCAAATAACTGACTTGACCTTTTCTACTTTATAATCATATTGAGTATATGTATGCAAAACAGAGCATAGCCTGGATAACACTGGATTTGGAAATGGTTGTAAGAGACTCTATCTATGTCAGTGCAAGGCCAATGGCTATGAGCTTATTTGAAATGGCTCGTGTTGGTATTAGAGCTAAGGGTGGTTGGGTGGTGGTGCTGCTGGAGTTCATGTGGATGAGAGCCCAGTTTGGAAAATTTTATCCCCCTGTCCATAATTCCTGATGGCTAGCCTGGACTGGGAGGACATTGTCTGGGCTTGAGGTACCACTGTGGAAATTGATTTTTAGAGTGAATTCATATCTGAAGTTCTTGGACTGGAGGTTACACTGTTTTGGGGGCTCCAATCTAAATCTTTTGGGGCTTCAATCTAAAATCTCGTCTAGGGCACCAACATAGTCAGGGCCAACCCTGCCGGCAATAACACATAAGGGGCACAGATATATCTAGCCCAGTCTGAGAGGAAAACAAGATATCACTGCCAAAGGGCTGAGTGATGACTCTATCAGACACCCTCTCTCTTTCTCTCTCTCTCTCTCTCTCTCTCTCCCTCTCGTAGCTACTCTGTTTGTCTCGCACACAAACAAACTTTAGCCAAGGATGTGGACACAGTCTGCTGTGATGCGACCTGTAAGAGGACTCAAAAAACGTTTTTGATTTCCTTAAGCAAACACTCCATCACTTCACATGCAAAATTAAAAGCAATGGGCAAAGTGTGGTCTCTTATGTCAGCTCAATGTATTCATAGCTTTTAGTGAAAATCTAAAAGAAATGAGTGGGAAAGAGCCCCTAGCTGATTGGACTAATGTGGTAAAGCCTTTGGGTGGTAGCACAGGCTGTTTCACACAGAGAAATATGACTGCTGCTCCAGTACACTTGTAGCGATCTGGAGAGGCAACAGCCAGGCTGATGTTTGCCAAATTCTCCTCCAAATTCAGTACACTGCAATCTCATATTCTTACAGACAAACTGCTATGGATAACACAGGTTCCTTGTCAGTGGTAGGTACTCTAACTGTCACTACACAAACACTGAGCCCCAACAGACATGTGTCCTCTTCCTGCTGCTTTTTATTCTGCACACCAATTCCCATGTCATGAAATTTGCAGATGACATGGACCGTCTTTCCCGCCGTGGAGCTCAGACTTCAGATCAAGGCCCGGTGTTGAATGACTTCATCCAGTGATGCAACAACCCACGCCTGGATCACAATATCACAGAAACAAGGACACGCCAGTGGATTGCACAAGACAACAAGCTGAGTGTCACGTACATCCACGAGGAAAGAGAAGAGTGCAACAAAATATTCTTTAAACTTTTCACTGGGAGCACAGTACACTTGTAACAAGACTTCAGATCATTGTAACACCTGCAAACAGACCAACAAGTCAGTTTAAGGCTTTGAACAGCTCCCGTACAGCAAACACTTCCGATTCCTGGGGTGCAAAACTGATTGCAGGAGAATCTGTTTTGTTCCGGAGGCTGTTTCTTTCTGAACCTCAACCCCTTGCCGCCCTTTACAGGAAGTAATTGTAATACCACTTAAACACACAAACCCCTTATAAACACGGGATGTTGAAAACAAGTTCAACCTGTGTTTGACCATTTGTAAAAGACAATTAGCACTGGGTTAATATGGGTCATTAATGTTTGTACAAACCCTGGTTGACAACTGCAGCTTCATGTCACTCACCTAACAGGGTTGTTTCACCATAATTAAAACTGGTTGCAGTAGTACTCTTACACTTGAGATTTAATAATGTTTTATGATTTGTCTCCTTCATTTGGTCACATCTTTTTGAAAGGTGCATGCAAACATTTTTAATCATGTTCTGAACTGAATTTATGGCAGAGAGCTAGACATCATTTCTTGTTTAGTATCTCTGCAGTACTATACTACACCGTAGCAGCTACAGGGTTACTAGATATTGTACTTGTTACAATAGTAAGCCGTGTCCTCCCTGAAGAGTCAGACCTGTACAAAACCCCAGCTGCAGGCAGATTTGGTTCAACAAGTTTGACAATTTGTGTTGAAACATCCAGAAGAAACACATTTGCTTCGGTCTGAAAGAGTTGTAATGGATATAAATGCCCTTGCTCTTGCAGTTTCAGTAATCACAACACTGCCATTCTCTACACTTTTGCCCCTTTTGCACCCAAAATGAATTCAAATTTCCACCGGCACAATGGCACATTATCTCCGATTTCAATCCTCCAACAGGTGTGGGGCACCATAAAACAAGTCTCCAGCTTATACTTTATGTGAATTATCTGCCTGGCCACTAACAAGAGCAAAACCGAGAGCGGTGTCTGTGTGTTTGTGTAAAAGAAAGAGAGCACTACAGAGAGAGAGAGAGGGGAGGGGAGAGAATATATGGCTTTAATAAAATGCTACATTGCCTTGATGTGTTGTCCAATAATCAGTGGCTTGAAGCCTAAAACATTTTATCGTGTATCTCATTTTCAAAATTATTTTTGAGCATCTTAATATCTTAAAAATGCTGCAATGACGACATAATAACAAATAACTTGCATTACCAGTTCTATTATACTTAGTCTGAAAGACCAAGCAACTGGAAAAAACTGGGCAGAAGCAAAGAAGTAAAGTTTGCCAACTGCTTTAATTCACTACACAGCATTCAGTATTAATAAGCAGGAAGCAGCTTAGCTTAGCCAGGAATTAAACAAATCTACTAATTAATTCTTAGTTTGTTAATTAAGAGTCAGTGGCATCATATTTGGTTAATTACTTCATCATGTTGACATTTCAGGTTTGAGGAATAAGTTAGTTGGTGAACGGGGATCCATTTTGTGGATTTTTTTTTGCTGCTAAGTATCGTTGCCATTGTGTAAACACTGACTTTCAGGCTAATGTCTGTGTAAATATATGAATAAATACAGCTTGGAAATGGTCAGCGCTGCATTAATTATATATGCCCAGTGTGAGGTGTCTTCATATGCAGTATTGACGCAAATCCATGCAGCAGATGGATGGTCTAGATTGAGGATCAGAGTTGAAGCTAGCAGAGGAGATGGGGGTGGAGGGAGATTGGTGAAGCAGATGATAGGTGGGTGTTGAAGATAGTGAGAAGTGCTGGGGGAGCATCTGTTCAGATCAACCGGGTGCATGGCAGGAAGACAGTGCAAAATAAAATGTTCAGCATTTTCAGGAAATGCTTATAAACTTGCGAGTCCAAAAAGAAAGGCACTTCTTTTTGGGTCCTTAGCCAACTTGGGCCCACTGAAGGATCACAACCTTTGTGATGCACAGCTCCCACACCCACTTCCTCTCTGTCTGCAGAGATCTCTGAATGACAGGTTCGCCACAGGGGAGAGACAGGCAGGCAAAGATGGAGTTATTTGACTCCCAGGACAACAGCAAATGGGGCGAGAGAGGCGATAACATGTAAAAGCCTGACTATGTTCGGTGTTTTGCTGACACTATCCATGATTCATCCACATAAAAACACATGAGCCTACAGCTAGAGGTGACAAGCTGACAGGTAAGGGTTTAACGATACACAAAATGCATGTTTTGGGGTCATGGTTCAGTACCTTTTCGGTACAACAGGAAAAAAAGAAAGGTAGAAAATAACATTTTGGCCCTTTATTTTGAAAAAATGCAAACATCCAACAATGGCTCATTGGTCAAAACTATTATTGAAACAGTTTAGTTGTGCTGCTGTGGGAAACACAGGAAAACAACCTTTCTGTTTCTTGCAAGGAGTCAGGACACCTGCTGACAGCTATTTTATGCTGATTTATGTTCTCTCAGAGCTACTTCTTATGACGTGCTGTCTGACCACGAAAATCACAAAATCAAATGTGTTTATAGTTGTTCCGAATGGCTTTGGAGGACTGAAAAGCTGACTGTCACAGAGCGGGGAGGGCGATAGGGTGATGTGATATCGTTTAAATACAGGGATAACGGTGCATATTTTAATAATAGTGTTGCACTCAGTCAATGTCATGAGAGGATCGTCCAGCTTGGGTCTGTCATTTGTCATTCCAACAGCAGAGACACTACATGAGCAGGGTAACCATGGTAACCAGGGTAACCAGGCTAACTTGGCTAAGCCAGCTAAGTGGCACGCTGTCACAACATTCCGGGTTGAACCCGTGCTCTAGAATTATTGTTTGGCACATTTTATTTTGACAGTAATTGTTTGGGTCATGGAGCACAGTTACGTACCGAACCGAACATCCTGCACTGAATGGTTTGAGATGGATACACGTACCGTTACACCCCTATTGACACCAGCTGAATGAACACAGATGCTTCTCTTAAAATGTGTGTTGTCTATAAGAGTACAGCTAAGTTGCAATCTATTTCCAACATCTCCCCAAACTACAGTAAAATTCAAGATGGTAGGTGGGCAATAACCAGATCTTATACCATTATTTAAAATCACATCCCTGTTTCTTTCCTGGTTCTTCTCCTCCCTGTCCCCAGGCAAGTCTAACAGCAACTTCAGTCAGGCTGCAGCAATCCCTGGAGCTCTAAATCTACTCTATAACTTGTAATTTCTTTGCAACTGGAGTCACACAGGCAATTTCTGCTCTGCCTCTCAGACTTTTAAAAACAGCATGGCCTCCACAGAAAGATATGCCAGAACGCTTTGTTCAAATATTGATGCAAACCTCTCATCTGTCATCTCAGGATACAACAGACACACGCACAAACACAGACACACAGGACGCACACACACGCACACTCAGATAACGTGTGTGCCACAACTGAAGCACTCCAAGGCAGAGTCAGTTTTTCTTACACACATGCCAGATGTCCAGTCAAAACAAGAACGGACAAATGTTGCTCTGATCGACTATTTCACACTCAGACAACTACACTTTTTTAGGCTTAAATTTTACTCTGTTGATTCGATTAATTTTTTCGATGCAGGCAAATGCCTAAAAATGTGGTAATTTCTCTTTTTCAGCGATGCCCTGCTTCACACACATAGTACAAAAGTACTCAGTACAACCAAACTCAAACAGCAGGAGGTTAGGAGCCCCGTTGAAGGGCACCTGGATGGTGTTCAATAAAGGAGGGGCAAGCACTATTTTGCCCACCAAGAGTTATCCTGCATATCTGTGACTGGGGGGCCAAAAGTAAGTGTTTGTGAGTGTATCCGTTCTTTAAGCACTGGTGGAAGTGACAACACAGATTTTCAAAGCACAAAGCACTAAGGCTAGAAACAGAGAGTCAATCTCCTATAGTATGCTTTTTAGCCGACTATTATGTAAGAGTGTAATTGCTACTGGGGCATGCAGTGGTGGAAAGTTAATTTACTCAAGTACTGTACTTAAGAACAATTTTACTTGTAAGTTACTTGTACTTTGCTTAAGCAAGTCCATTTTCTGCTACTTTATACTTCTACTAATTTCAGAGGGAAATATTGTACTTTTTGCTCCACTACACTTAGTTAGTTTTCAAATTAAGATTTTACACAAAGGAGAAATACCCTCAGCTTATAAAATACAACACATTGTTAAACATTAAACCAGTGGTTCCCAACATTTGTGGCTTGTAGCCTCAAAAAAGCGTCCAGTAAAAGAGTCTTATGGCTATAGACAAAACGATTTCAGGCAAGTAAGGAGAATTTATAAAAAAAAGTAATTCTAGGTGTAATAAAAATGTTTTTCAAGATACAAATATTTCTGAAGGGAAGAATTTCATAGCATTTTCAGGTACTTTGGTAATTTCATATTACTAAAAGGGAGGTATGGTTTAGCTGTGTTTTGCTACGTCTTCTTAATTCCTTCAGATATATAGTGTTTTTATAAAAGCACCACAGGAATATATTTTGCTGTCGAAAAACCTACCAATATTTTAAGAAGTAAATGTGTTTTCTCTTAAACATGTGCATAAAAGCGTACTTGTGTGTATAGGATGTGCGTGCATGAGTTTGTGTGAATGTGTGTCACCTACAAACACCCAGGTGGTATATGCATCTTCATTGGTGTTGTGACAGCTTGCCAGCCTGGTTTTGGCAGGCGGGAGATAGTGCTTCCCTCAGCTCACCCAATAATCAAAGAGTAAACATGCCGAAGCAAAAGTGGGTTACCTGGATGTGAAACTGACAAAAAAGTCTCCCATCTCTATCCCATCAAACAGTTCTCCATAAGATTTTGTTCATGCACACATTAATATTAGGAGGGAAACAAACTCATCTAAATAAATATCATAAAGCTGGATTACTTCCAGATCAAGAAAGGAGGCTGGCATGTATGTCGTCGCTTCTCAATCTGAGTCAACTTGTGCTTTTCACTTCAAGTAGGAATGGGTGTGTACTCAACAAACTGTGGATTATCTACTCCGGTATACCTCGACTGGACTACTCTCTGCCAGGATATCAGGGCTATCCCTGACCTCTCTCTTGGACCCGTCATCCTGCTCTGGCTCTTCATCCTGCTGCTCAAACTGCCAAGTTGGTCACCAAAACCAAGGCCTCCACCTGTTCTCTGGACCACATGCCCACAGCCTTGGTCACGGCATGCCTATCTCCTCCTTGGAATCTGGCATGGTACCCTCCAGCTTCAAAATGTCCACAGTCACCCCTATCCTCAAAAAGCCAGGTCTGGCCAGATCATCCACCACTACAGTCTAAGCTTCCACTGCTATGCTGATGACACACAGCTGTATCTCAGCACTAAACCATCTACTCAGCTCCCCTCACAGTCCCTTGTCAACTGCCTGCACAAAATAAAAATCAGGGCTTCATCTAATCTACTCAAACTAAATAGCAACAAAACAGAGCTCACAGTTGTGGCTCCCAAAGCACTGTTCCAGAAGGTTGGAGATCTTGGAGATCCTTGACGTGGACAGCTGCTCCATCTGCCCATTCCTAGAAATCCCCAACCTAAGTGTCATTCTGGACTCCATCCTCTCATTCCAGTCACACATCAAATCCAACACCAAATTCTCTTTCAACCACCACAGAAACATCTCCACAATCTGGCCATCACTCTCAGACTTTGTGGCAGAGACCCTCATCCATGCCTTCATCACCTCCCATGTGGATTATTGCAATGGAGTACTTTCTGGAGTATCCAGCAAAGCCCTGAGCAGGCTCTTGCATGTGCAGAACTCAGCTGACAGGGTTCTCACCCACACCAAGCCCTGGCAGCACATCACCCCCACCCTCACCCACCTTCACTGGCTCCCAGTCAAGTCCCACATCTCTTATAAAATCCTCCTCCTCACTTCCAAATCCCTCCATGCCATTGCCCCCCAGTACCTATCAGACTTCCTCCATCGCTATATCTCGTCCTGGAATTTGTGGTCCTCAGACACGGCTGTGCTCTCCACACCCCCACACCAGCCTGCGGACTTTTGAGGTCGGAGCCTTCGGTGTGGCAGCCCCCACCCTTTGGAACTTTCTTCCGGGAGAGATCTGCACCACTGTATCTTTGGACATTCACCTGAAAACATTCACCAAGGCCTATGGTCTATAGTTAATTTCGTCATCCCCGGCAATCATTGCTATTATTATCTTCTGTTCTTGTCTGCCATATGTCTGACAGAACAGATATGCTTCTATTTTAGTCAATACAGCTGTCAAAACAGGCCATTTAATGGCCCGTGTTTCACTCGAGCTATACATGCACAACCACCACCAGAGCTTACTTTAACCTTTAGTCTATTTTCTTATGTTTCAGGAGCATAAACTACAGTAATTGTGTTTTGGGCTCTGGGTGCTGCCAAAACCTGTTACCTATACTCAATACTGTGCTTGAACGCATCATGTAAAGACACTGATTAAGGACTGGTATTTCTGCTGCTGTTTTGCTAATGAGCTGCTTTTACTACCTGTGTAGACAATGTGTAAGGCTTTTTAAAAGCCTGACTGTCACACTGTGTAAACATTTCGAGTGGAATTTAAACTATGAAGTGAGACTAAGATTACCTGAACACTCAGGACTCCTCTTGTACAAGAGAAGTTATTTGCCTCATGTATTTATTCATACAGGTACATCACTCCTCAAAGGAAAAGTCTGGGAACTCTAATTGTGACCAAATAAACCTGATGGCAAAGCACAGTATTATCAAATATAACATTTATTCTTACCTACTTCTGCTAAGCCCACCACTCGAATCAGTTTAATCAACTGTACCTCCAGAGAGGAGCGGGGGTAATATCTGGGAGCCTCCAAACCACTACATGATTTGATTATAGTTTGTCCATATCGCATGAACAATCAAGTCACTTTTGAGTAATGACAGATGCAAATGTGGAGTGCCTTTATTAACATGTTATAAGCAACACAATTATTACCTCACCTGTCAGCGTTCATTTTTTCCTTGCTTTTGCTCTGATGTTGTTTAGAAAGCCAGCATCCATTGACTGACAGTGATAGCAGACAAAAGAAGATAATTGCTTACTTACTCTTTTCCATATAGCCTTTGATCCATTTTGTCTTTTCTGACAGAGAAGAGACAGCGACATAATTAAAGGCATTGTGTGGTGTATACAATCTCGACTGCAATCACACTGGCAACCTGACAGCTCATTCTAATGTGAGTGTACTTTGTAAGGGGGCTCGATAAATAACTAAAGCCCTAGAAAACAATCCTCTCTCACTCTTTTTCTCACATTTTACAGTCCACTTCTTACTGAGAGCTTTAACACAGAGCAGAAGTAAGAGTGGGACTCTATTATTGAATGAATTTATAAATAAATTACTGCTGTGTGGCCATATGTGAGAAAGGTTTAGAACACCAAACTTTATTTTGACCAATGCTGTTTTGTTATTTTATTAAATTTTTGGCAGGGGAGAAATGAGATTTAATAAAAAAGTTAATATCCTGCAAATGAATAGGTGCACAGCCTCTGGCAAATGTATCAATATCATTAATCATCTGTCATTATGTACAAGGTTGATTATCGAGGGTGATATTCTTTTTTTTCTTCTTAGCTGCATGTAATCAGTTTTGTTTAGTTTGCAATTAGTTTTTACAGCGAATATCCAGATTGTAGAGTGATGAGCAGTCATTTACACCTTTAGTTATGAAGGTTTTTGAGAAGATTATAAAACAGGCTGTTCTACAGCAGGTTCAGACTTCACTTGACCCTCTACAGTTTGCTTACAGGGCCGGCAGAGGGGTAGATGATGCCACCCTGACCTTGCTGAATTACCTGTATCATCACTTTGAGGGTCTGTTGAGTCATGCCAGGCTCCAGTTTGTAGACTTTTCCTCTGATTTTAATACTATTCAGCCATATTTGCTTGCAGAGAAACAACTTTTCAATTTTAATCTTGATATTGATGTTACTGGATGCATTTTGGACTTTTTGAGAGACCGGTCACAATGTGTGAGAGTTAATGGTGTCCTTTCAAACAAACTTCACTCATCCACTGGTTCCCTCAAGGATGTATTCTGTCTCCCCTCCTTTATATTATTTACACAAACAGCTGTCAAAGCAAATACCAGCACAGACACATTATAAAGTTTGCCAATGATTCTGTTATACTTAGCTTCCTGGAAGGAGAGGAACTAGGTCATGGGCCAGTGGTTGATGACTTTGTGTCATTGTGTAAGGACTCTTTTCTTGGGTTGAATGTGTCTAAAACCAAGGACATGATCATTGACTTTAGGAAGTCGGCACCAAACCCAAAACTGACAGATATTGAGGGGAATGAAATTGACCTGGTGGAAAATCACAAGTATTTGGGTACAGTGTTTGAGTTTCCAACCAAATGCAGATGCAATCTCTAAAAAGGTCCAACAATGTCTGTACTTCTTGAGAAAAATGAACTCCTTTAATGTCTGTATTACAATGATGACTCTGTTCTTTAGAAGCTTCATTGAGTCTGTCTTTCTGAAATGTGGCCTGGTTTGGGAATCTAAATCTGGCCAAGATGAATAGGCTTGGATGGCTTGTCAAAGTGGACAGTAAAGTTAGTGGTAAGGTCCTAAGGAAGACCCAGGCCACCCTGTCCTGATCATCCCCTGCAGAGGGAGTTTGAGCTCCTACCTTCAGGCCGTAGATACAGAGTTCCTCCTACAGAGTTTTTTGTCTTCATTTTGAAGTGATCTCACATTGTACTGTTTGTCCCTGTGATCTGTCTAGATTGTCACATAATGTGATTATGTTTTTTGTGATGAATGTGTTTTTTAATATACCTGCCTGCAACCAAATTTCCCCTGGTAGGATAATAAAGTTTGACTTGACTTGACTGGATGTGCACAGCAGCACAGCAAAGTGGCATATTTCCTTGAAGACTTAGTTTGATGGCGATCGTTTTATGCACTGTTGGTAGCACAAATGAGCTTTGACATGAGTGGTGATATTGGTAAAAGCTTGTGGTAAAAAGTAAAGAAGGTGCATGAGTTGTTTACGCACCAGCAATACAAGCTCTGATACACATTACTTCAGATCAGTTCATTTTAACTTCATCATTGAGACTCAGCAGCATTTCGGACAAAACAAAAAACACATTTACTCCAGTTCACTGGGTTCAATATCATATTAAAAATAAGGAAACATGTCTCCTACACCTTTAAATTGGCTTGTTTACTGTATTTTGTTTATCAGTGGCTTTGTTTTAAAAAATGCATTAGAAATGGTAATTTAATGTGGAATTTTATCATATGTAGTTTTTAGTTGACATTTTCCAGAGCACTACATTCACATTTAAGTTTTTTTTTTTAAATGTACCACATCACAGATCACTTTAATCATCATGAAAAGTACTACCTGTTAAAACAGGTGCATAATGTATTTTATGGTTCTGGAGGGAGTTTTCAAAATTCAGAGACAGGACTAGTGGCTCTATGGAGCTTTATCAATGCTTATGTCAGCATGCTAGTATATTATATATATTAAGTTTAGTGTGATAGCATGCTATCATTTGTTAATTAGCACTAAACACAAAGTATAGCTGAGGAAAAGTCTGGGGATCACTAAAGTCATTGGGATTCATCATTGAGATGTATCCCACGTTGAGATATTTCACTGGCAAAGTGGAAACGTTGACCTGTGGTGCTAAATAAAAGGACAAGAGTTCATCAAAGTCAGTAAGTTTCATCCTCTGGGGACCATGAATGTCTGGACAATCCATCTAATAGTTGTTGAGATATTTCAGTCTGGAATAGTCATGGATCACTGCCATCCCTATAGACCAATGCCTCTAGTGTAACAGCCCAAATGATGTCATCAGGGTTATCCCAGTGCAGGCTTGGAGACTTCAAAGTCTTTGTTACAAAATTAGGGTGGTCAGTTTGAAAGAGGGAGGGTCTAATAAAAAACACTGCTGAGTTGCATTATAGGGATTTTAGGACACAATTTTTGGAGCTTGACCTTTCCTAGGAACTAAAATAAGAAGCTTCGGCTGCTTTGCTTTGCAAAATCAGTTTCTTGCAAATCTCCAAACTTTATGGGAGTGTAATACCAAATAACTGAAGCATCTCAAGAATCCTGTCCTGTAAGGACTTATGTTTATATATATGTTATACACATATCCTGTCATACATACACAAGGGTTACTTTGTGGTATCATTTATATTCATTTTTAGCTTGTATAGCACTGTAGTCTCCTGGTTTCTATTATTACTTTGCCAACTCTTCCTAAGCGACCTGTCCACTGGAGATCATGTTCTGATGAGTGAGCACATTGCCATCAAACTAGAAACCACAGTCAAAACATTATTCAAAGTGCATTGTCTGGTATAAAAATATATCTTTGTTTAACCTGTGACACTCTGATTGCGGCACATTATATTCCACAGTCAGACTTCCAGCTTTACAGTAGAGATTAAGAGCTATCGAAGGTTTCAAGTTCAGCTTTAAGGCTTCATGAAAGCCTTGAACATTTTCAAAGGCTTATCTATCATTTGGAAACACTCTTTCTACTATGGCGGGAGGTGTTAACTTCTGCCAATATCAGTCTGACTCATTCAGCTACATCAGCTTCACTTTCCTTCTCCTTCTGAAGATTTAAGTAGACGTGGCAGAAATGATGGTCCATATAATCCTCCAGCACCCAGGAATGAATGACTCATGATATTATTCCCAAATATAGTGTAAATTTATTAAAAAATAAAAGACAAAAGACTGCAGTAACACTTTTTATAAGGGTACACATATTCACCATCAACTAGTTGCTTATTAGCATGCATATTAGTAGCAAATTGGCTCTTTATTAACAGCATTATAAAGCACTTATTAATGCCTTATTCTGCATGAACATATTCTACAACGAGCAGCTGTGGCTCAGCAGGTAGAGCGGGTCGTCCACTAATCGGAAGATCGGCAGTTCAGTTCCCAGCTCCTCCAGTCCACATGTCAAAGTGTCCTTGGGCAAGATACTGAACCCCAAATTGCTCCTTATGGTTGTGTGTGAATGTGTGTGAGTGGGTGAATGTGGCTCGTAGTGTAAAAAGCGCTTTGAGTGGTCGGAAGACTAGAAAGGCGCCATACAAGTACAGTCCATTTACCATTCCATTTACAACTACTAGGCCATTAACTAAGAGTTTTCCCTCAATAAACTCCTAATTACTGCTTATTGATAGGAAGTTGTTGTACATGAATTACGATCTCAATATGTATGCTTTGCTCAGTATGGGCCTTATAAGGTGGTACCACAAGAATAGTCATTCTCCCTTAATAACACTTAATAAATATGGTCTCTTCTTATATAAGAAAACACAAAACGACAGTGTTAATAGTGTCCAGATAACTCTAAATTAAGTCTTTCTAACTCGGAATATGTTCCCCATTCTATAGTGAGGTCTTGCTCATAACTAATTCACTAGTAGTTTGACACTATGATTTGGCTCCAGAGCAACAGAAAATGGAGGTTGGCGAAAAGCCCATCAGGAAAGCAGTCGGTGGTTTCTCGACATTTAAAATTCATGACAATCAAACACCTGTACAGTGCTTTTCCATGTCTCTCAGCATCCTTGAATATATATCAAAAGGTAAAGATCTCTAATGGCCTCTGAAAAATGCAAGGAAGAAAGTAACTTTATCTCGCACCTCTTCTCTCAGCAGCGCTTTTCTCTCACCTCGTCTCTGATTTTCTTTGTGAGCAGGGGCCAGTGGTTCAAAGCGCAGCATCGGAGCCCAATCTGCCCTGCATTTCATGTCCCAGTGGAGGTCTTCAAACGTTACTTTTAACTGCCCCAGTAATGCAATCTGAGTATGTGATCCAGCCAAAAAGCTCTGCAGTAAATGGCATGTGATCAAGATAACATGAATAATAAACAAGGGAACAAAGTTGAGGTAAAGGCTGTATTTAAATCAGAAAGTATGCAAACTGCTGCCGGGCATGTCATCCACTGATTTTTTAATAGGACAAGAAATATTTAGCCACAAAAAAAATATCTAACAAGCTCATCCAGTGACAGAAGGATATATGTATATGATTTCTGCCAAGCAAAATGGTTGAAAGTCCCCGCTTGACTACGCAATACATTACTAATGAACAATTTCCCATTTTACTTAGTCCCAGTGTACTGTGCCAGGGATTCCTAATGAATCTTTAAAGAAACAGAAAAAAGAAGCAAAACAACAAGAATCGAGATCTTTTAAGGCTGAATACCCTCATTTGTCAAGCTTAGATGGACACGGCACAAGTATGTCAACCCAATCTCTTTTCTGTTGTCACACAAATGATGCTTCACTTCAAATAACCAAGCAAATGAGCAAATGAGCAAGTGAGCGGGGCATGCTCAGCACCTTGTGGCACATCCTCTGCACACAGCGTCCCAGATTCCACCTTACATAACCTGATTATTTGTGCGCACCATGCACATACTCACGACAAACAAAAAAAATAAGAAGGCATATTCATTGCTCAGTGTCTCAGGTATTGTGGGCTACTCCGCTGTGCGGGACCTATGCATTGTAAGGATTTGCTTATCTCAGCACAACAATGTGTGAAATTCAAGAAAGAGAATGCTGAGTAAACCTAGCTGAAAGACTACAGCATCCATAAGGAGGGGGTTGTGCCATCAGCTGTCCATATGGATGTTATGTGAGTAACGTCTACCGCACAGCCTCAGACAGAAGGCAATCTCTCTCCTCATTAGGAATTCTATTGGACTTTAATTAACAGGTTAAGACCACTATAAACCCGCTGCTAGAGCCCACCATCAGAGGCAATAACGCCTCAATTAGGAGACCCTGACAGCTTGCAGCTTGAACCCCTCAGTCAAAACCACCATCTCTCACCCTCTCTATCACACATGCATACAAAAACACCTAATTTATGCGTCTGCTGTGTTGCCTTTGGGTAAGGCAAAAGGCACAAATCCCCCGGTTGGACAGATACTCTGCTCAGTGGACAGCAGTAGAGGGGTTGAATTGTACTGGACAACCCCCATGTGTTTGTGTGTGTGTGTGTGTGTGTGTGTGACTGTGAATGTAGCTGTGTGAATGTGAAGCAGGATGCTGCTGGAGCAGTAATGGTGTGCTCTTCCCCTGAATAAATCAATGCTTAAGCAATGTTTGGATAATACCATATAAGCTTGCAAATCCTAGCTGATGACAGATAACACCTAATTCAGAATTCTTAAATACAATTAATTTGTAAAGGAGGCAGCCCAGACACAGTTAAATAAGTGGTGCTTTTGGCCATGCAGGTGGCATCATAGATTTATAGTTTTACGTTGTTCAACTCCTGCGTTATCAGGAATGGAACTACTTGATTTGCTAATGAATTTGATGAGAACTGGTGTGAGAAAGCTGAGCAGATTTCTAAGCGATCATGATTAAATGTGGCAGAGGCTATCTACTATAATCCCAACACAGTGGTAAAATTAATATTGTTTTGATTGTCCCAGACAATCCATCTAACGGGGTACCCAGAGTGCAATGATGGCATACAAAATAACACGGAAGTCACCGCAGGTCAAGGTGAGGCTGACACTTAATCTTAAAAACATGAGAGGGAGGTCCACAGTGTGTCGACCTGTGTGGTTCTTGTTTATGCAGCTTGTCAAGTGTGTGTGTGTGTGTGTGTGTGTGTGTGCCTCTGCATGTGCACCAATGCATAATGTGCAGGCACAGATGAGAGCTGAAGAGTGACCTGGTTTATTGAGTGGAGTGAGTAAAGGAGAATGATAGTATGTACTCATGTATGTGCATATCAGTTCCAAAGTGTGTAAGTCAGTAAAAGTGTTCATACTTGTCTGAACACGTTTCTCCATTAATGAATGTATTCACCAAATACCCAGGATTACAGCTAATCCTGAACATCGACTGATCCCACAATGCAACGTGAGCAGGCTAAATGTCAAAAAACTGCTTACTTTAATACTTTAAATTAAATGTGATTCATGAACAAGTCCATTTTTAATTAAAGATTGTTTTGTGACATTTGTGTGACCTGTACCGCAGACTGTACAGTGGTATGAAAGATGAGAGGGGGGGATGACATGTAACACAGAAACCAGGATGGCCCAGGGATCAATATCAATTTCCCTCCGCTATACATAAACATAAGTCTGCAGCTTAATCCTTGCGCTTTATTAGAATCTATCAAACATATTCAAACACGAATTCTTCACATAGTTAACCACCCCTGCTTTATATGACAGCAATTAGAATATTCATTAGATAAAAATCTCTTTAGCTCAATCGATAGTCGTTGAGCCAAAGGGATCTCTCTAGATATCTGAGTCAAAATCCATTGGATACAAAGGATCCAATTGCATGAGCTTTGTGACTCTTCCAACCCCTGTATAAATCAATAGACCAGCCCCTCTAGTGGATTTAGCTGCTTGTTAGCGGGCTTGAAACAGCTGTCTTACCCTGTGTCTTGTGATGTTCTACCCCATTCTATTTCGTCCAGTGTTTCAGCCCACTTTTAGCTTCATTGTGGGCTTATCAGCGTAGTGTGCTCAGGTGAGTGAACACAGCCCCACATCCACTTAGGCTTTTCAATCTCACTGTGACACGGTGAAATCAGGAGAGTGCACAAGATTAAATCGATGCCTGGCCAGTTGACTGCTTGACGCAGCATTCTCTTCCAGACCATTTCCTTGGCCATGCCATCTATCACTCACAGCACAACCGGTCCTCTTCTTTTGTCTCCATTCTCTTCTGCTTTTTTGCCACCGCGACATCCACGACAGCGCCTTGTCTCAGGAGACGTGACACATTCGCTATCGTGGAGTTCATAATATCTGTATACCAAGTGATTCCTTTGCTGACGGTGGTGGAGAGATGACAAACAGAGGTGACATAGCAACACAGTCTGTGCTGGGGAAAAAAAATCTAATTTAGAGTTTGCCCCAGAGGTCAGCCCAACGGGCCAGGTACAAACATCTATCAGATAAATCGGCTTTAGGGCGCTAGCAATCAACGTACCAACTCCACCTTGTGCCTGCTGCCCTGCCAGTTAAGTGACTAAATTGTGCAACAGCTGAAATAGACATGACACACAGTGGATCTGTTGAAGTTCAAGTTAAGAAGTCTAAGCCTTGTGAATATGAGATATGGTGACATACTGTATAGATGAATACAGGCCTGGTGGAATATTAAACCATGCACAGGAGTTTAAAAGAGTTGTGTAAATGATTGATTGGTTTTGTAGCGGACCAATATGTACACTTTGACACACTACAGGTGTCAGCAAGCTGCATCTCCTTAAAGGACAGGTTCACAAATTTTCAAGTCTGTCTTAAACAATATTCAGGTAGGGTTATTGAAACAGGATTTGCTGGGTATCTTGCAGAGTTACAGTCTTGTATGATTATAAGAAATTATAAGAAAAAACAATTTCAATGTTCATTCGGGCACCTGACTATTGTTTTAAGACAGACTTGAAAAGTTGTGCACCTATCCTTTAACAAGCATTCTCACTGATGTCCAATTACAGACATACAAAAGAGGTAGAGCTCCTCCTGTGAAGAGATATGAGGCTGCAGAAGCAGAATAATGGTCAAACTGTGGGCAAATGTTTGAGGAAATTGCCATTATTTTGCTGTTGGCCATTTCTGTCTGATGGGAATCAAACAGCTACTAAATGGCATGTTACTGAAATCCTGATATCAGCAAGAGGCTACTGACTTTTAAAAGAGTAATGAAAAGATTAAAAACATGAAACAAATTCATGATAGGTGAGCTGATCTTAAAAGTAAGAGTGTGATGTTCCTACTTGGAGCAGTATACACAATGGATATATTTTTATTCATATTAAGAACAGAGCTGCAACAATTAGTCGATTATTTGATTGATTGAATTGGCAAATATTTTGATAATTGAGTCATTTTTTAAGAAAAAACACTAAAATTTGCTGGTTCCAGCTTCTCAAAAGTGAATATTTTCTGGTTTCTTTAGTACTCTATAGCCTCTTTCACAATGGACAAAAAACCCACTAACACCCACTAACATCTGGCTTTTGTCTTCAGTGGGAAAGGGTACAATCAGCATTCATTCCCGGGTCAAATGACTCTGCAGTAGTCACGGGTATTTATCAGCTTCAGCTCCGATCAGCAGTGATGGAAAGATGACACCCGAGCGGACATGCTAATTTTCGTCCATTTTCCGGCTGCTCTTTCATGTGTTTCTATCTGCAGATTTCTGTAAACGTATGGTCTCATCCATGTTTATGTAGGATCAGCATGCTAGGCTAACAGTCCATCAGCTGTGTGACTTTATATCAGCACAGGTGACGTCTTTCAGAGAGCACGAACACCGTAAACCTGTCACCTGCTCAGCATGATGTTGTTAAACCAGAAACACTGCAGCTACACCTAATTTAAATACAGTCTATGCCACACAGCATGGCATGGTATAGCTACAGCAATGATACTACTCATACTAATTAGCGGCTGTTAGCGTGGCTAGTATTATGAGAAAAACAGAAAGGCAAACTCATCTACTGGCAATGAGAAAGGAGTCAATCGCTCACTTTTAGCTGGTTACCAGCATAAAAAAAAACACATTTACATGCTAATTTTGGTGTAAAACAGGGTATATGATAATAAACTGTATATCTTTGTGTTGTGGACTGTTGCTTGGGACAAAACAAAGACATTTTATGTTGCATCTTGGGCCTTGAGAAATGGTAATCAAGATTTTCTGACATTTTATAGATCAAACAGCTAATCTATTTATCAAGAAAATAATCAACAGATTAATTAATGATTGAAATAATCATTAGTTTCAGCCCTAATTAGGAAACAGTGTTTTATCATGTAACATTGTTGCAACTAAGGAGGACAAAGCAGCATCATTCAAAAGTGGTGATTGCCATTAACAACAAAATATCTTGCCAGAATTTTCTGCAATCAGGCCTTTTTTCAGCAGAAACCCACCACCAAATAATTATCCACACTCCCAATTATCACCACAACCAATCTCCATTTACTCTACTCTTGCCTACCCCTCCCCCTTCTCCTCCAAGTGTGTAGGAGAACCTACGGTGGCCATGAAACTTGCGAAAAATGCAAATGGCCCTCTCTAGAGCCAGTGTTTGGTTTGTCTGTTCTGGGCTACTAGAAACATGGCAGTGCAACATAGCGGGTTCTGTGGATGAGGACCTGGTTCCTTTATAGATATAAAGGACTCATTCTAAGGTAACGAAAACACAACTTTCAGGTTAATTCAGGTTATCATACACTAATTAAAACATACTATATTCTACACACTTCACTTTTAAGGAGTATCCCCCAAGATATATAGTCAGAAGTACACACCACTTTCAAGATAAGTCTTTTTCATTAACAAATAACAACATCTAGTAATGACACCAACACACACACACAAAAGCCTGTCATTAATGGGGCCCCTTCACTGGAGCAAACCAAGCGGGAAAGTGTCACAATGTCCATGTTTCCGCTCTCTCCTCAAACACAGCAATTAGGAGCATTGAGCTGAGTGTCACTTTGGTTGCCTCATTGACCTTTCTCTGGCTCTGCTGGTCCCGCCCGCTCGTACTGCTCTGCAACATCTTCATTAATACAACCTGGACCATGGATGTCTGCCTGAGCTGTACTGTTGCACAGCTGTTGCATGCAATGACAATTATGACACTAAGAAATAATCACTATTTTTTTTACCAAAGTGTTTGTGTACATGCTATGTGTTGCATGATGACATACAGTACATGTTAGGTTTTGTGGACATATGGACAAAATCCAGCTTTTTCTTTCTGCTAGCCAACCTGCACGCCCACACAGATTCTCAAATACAGCGTTTCTGTCTGGCTCCAATTTCAGACATATTCTCCTTGTTAAAGGGAAAGCTACAAGTCTTTTAAAATCGTAACAATTTCCAAATACATTACTTATAGTGGAGTAGATACCAATTTAAAGTCAGTCAGAGACATTTACGTCCAGGAAGTTAGATTTGGTGGGGAAAAAAATGCTCTTCTCTTTTAAGGAGCTCTCAAAGAATCAGAGCTGCAACAGAGAGATCCAGTTCCCTTTGATAAACAGACATTAATCTAAGGTAAATCAACAATACAAAATACTGTTGCCATTAATGTGATCAGCAGAGTAAACAGTGAGTGTCAGGTTCTAATGTCCCCACTGTACACCTGCAAGAATTTGTGGTTAGATTTTACCGGCCACACAGTTGTGAATGGGCCGATGATTGTGAAGAATATCAGAAACTGACTTCGGTGCTCTAAGTGAGTTAACGCTATGCTTCATCAGATATTTCCATTTTAATGTTTTTGTCCCCTAGGAGGATATTTGTCTTGCAGCCAATTGAAACAGACTTGAACATAAACTTAACAAAAAATATGTACAAAATAAATATATTATACACAGAAGCTCACATAAAACATAAAATCTACATCAAGTGATTACATAACAAATGGAGTACATCCAGACATCATTATCCAACCCAATCATCAACCACTATCATCTACAAATTTCTATATGAAACACGTATAATTTCTGACAGAGAAGATGACTTAATAAGGATCTAGACTTAGATAATGAGTAGACATGGCCATTCCACCCACTTTCTGTGCAATCTGTACACTTTGTCTATCCTTTGCTCTATGTTTGAATTCTAGCTAGCCTCCAATTTACTGTGGGTTGATTTGATTAAACACAAATTAAAAGACGAATATGCAACATGTAAGCACAGATCTGAAAACGCTGCACTGCACAAGACCCTTATTATCATGTTGTGAAATTGTACTTTAAAGGTGCATCTTCCCAGACAAATTTTCAATTACAGTATATTAACTCAGATCAGTAAGAGAGCCTGGATTTTTTGGGGTGCCCTGGGGCAGTTACCTGCTGTGCCTGCTTGGTAATTCAGCCTTGAATAGTGAATAGGACAAACCGGTTTCCTGCATTAATCAGCGTTTAACTAAGGATGTCACTTAACAATATGTACTTATCCTCTTTAGCTGCTTATATTTTTGCAGTGTATATGCAGCATCAGTGCATCTGACCACCAAAAAGCCCACGACAGTGTATGGTATGTGCGGTCAGAGGAAATAATTACTTTGGGTAACATAAACGACTACTGTGTCATGTAGAAAGTAGCAAAGAAAAGCAAGGATTTACCTTGAGGAACCACAGGAGAGTTATACGCACTCTTTCTTACATTTTCTGTATGTGAAACATGTAGAAACACACACAAAATAGGTTTTATAATTGCAAAAGAATTAAAAGCAGTTAGGGACTGTATGAAAATTATTGGGTTATTATGTTTCACTTAAATAATTCCCTTGAATCCCCCACTATCTTGTTTACGTATTTTGCTCACAAAAGAAAAAAAGAACATTTGTACTATATCTTCCAATGCCCACATTAGAAGTGGAAATATAAATTGCAGAATGACAAACAACACTGTGTTGAATATTACTGCCACTCATTTTTTTGAAAAAAAGAGCTTAAAAATAAATGGTTATTACTGTCACTGAATTAATGAAATGTGCACAGAAGGCAGCTCTATGGTGGCCGATGGATTTGAGCTCTTTAATATTTTCACCCGCAGCCGGATTCCAAATACTAAGAATAAGAAAATAGAATATCAATAGAATATAAATATGCTGATAAAAAAGGAAAAAAGGGACCCTCTCCTGCTCTGGTAAAAAAGAGAAAAATCCATAATCAACCCCCAATTGTGACCCTTGTTTCCCTTATAATAATTTTCATACAGTCCCTTTCTGAGAAAATAAAGATGACAGAAAAACTGTTCCGGATTTAAATTTTTTTTCAGTCGCTGCTCTACTCCTGTTGCAACAAAATGATATGCAGGGAAACCAGTGTCACTGCAAAACACTGAAAAGCCAGAGCAGAGATGTTGGCAAATAAACACAAGTGAGATGTTATTGTATCAGTGTGTCTTTAGTGTCTGAGTGTTGGTGGGTGTCTCGTACCTGTATTTGTGGGCCCCTGACTCTATCCTGTGACAGTAGGCAGAATAAGAGAGTGTTTTATGGCATCTCATTGAGACACCCTTGACGGTGACACCTCCTCTATACTATTCCAGCTCCTTAGCTCTCTTCCCCCTGTCACTGCTTCTCAGCTCTATTTCTTTCCCACTCTCTCCTGCTGTTTCTAAATCATCCTCCTTTTTTCTGTCTCTCATCTTTTCCTATCCATCTTTCTCAATCATCTTCTTCCATATTGCTCTCTATCCCTACAAATCTTCCACTCTACCCATCTGAGCACTCCTCTGTCTGCTGTCTCTCTCACTTTATATCCCCCTCCCTCTTTACCCCCCGCCAGTCTCTCTCTCTCTTTCCGTCTGAGCACTTGGTACAGTAATGGTGCACTCTGCCACCATGTTCATTTCAGCATCATCCCCTAGAGTGGCTCTGTTTATATCTGAATATCAGAAATACATTTTTGGAAAAGGTGTGCAAAAAAAAAAAAAACCTGCACTTTTCAGGCTGAGCGAGGCTCGATTCATCTCTCTCTCTGTCTCTGTGCTTTGCATCTGGACAAACAGCATATACATATATAAACACTAAATTATGTGTGCTGTGAATACCAATACCGAGCTTTTTTTTAATGTTTTAATTCACAATTCGCTGCGAGCACAAGGTAACCAATACATTTTCTAACATGCAGGATTAAATTTGCTTTAAAAGTGATGAAACAAAGCCAACAAAACATTTTTTTTTCCCTCTCTCTCCTCCATCAAGTTCTTTCCTCTTTTCCTGGCCATATTCCTTACATGCAGCAATGGAGCTTTGGAGTCTGTCCACTTATTGATCAGCATGGCGACTAAAGGGGGTGGCTGCAGCTTGTCTGACTACGGTGTAATTAAAGCTGAGGCAAAGGATGTGTAGCACTGACAATCCTGGCTACCCTGCTTAGACAAAGCTATTTGAGGAAATGCTACAGCTAAGAATGATCAAATTTGAACACAATAGCTTCAGGTTTTAATGCCGCATTTAGAATCGAGTGTGTGGGGTGGGGGGGGCAAGTGGGGTGGGGGGAGGACGTTTTAAAACACAAGCAATATTCAAGGAGCATTAAGCTGTGCAATAAAATGAGTTTTAAATAATAACAGAATTGGATTTGATGCCCTCCTAGTGTCCCTTTTGCTTTCCAGAACTTGTGTTAAATTTTATAAGACCATCTGTTTCAGGAAAAAAGAGGGAGGGAACCAAATCAACAGCCCACAGCCAAGCCACCGGAGTGTATGTATGTGTGTGTGTGTGTGTGTGTGTGTGTGTGTGTGTGTGTGTGTGTGTGTTTTATGACTAGCTCCAATTCACTTTCTTCCTCAAAAGCCTGTGAAGAGAGTTAAAGTGTGGTAGGATGCAGAGTAAAATCCCTCTTAGGGATCATGACTATCAAGGAGCAGTGCATGCAGGATTCAGATATATTTTACTGGCTTAAAAAATGCTGACATCACTGTAAGAGGAATGCAGCTGCCGTCGCGGGTGTGTGTGAATGTAGGAAGTAATGGCAATGGGAAAATGAGCAGACCAGGGCGACCCTCCTTCTGTTACACTACATTACCCCTGACTGCATCTGAGGGTGATTCACTCAAAAAACTGTGATAAAGAACACACTGTGGTGGGCAGATGTCATACACTGTTAGAAGTACACTGGAGTAAACGCACAACAAGCAGGCACAAAGACACACACACACACACATACTGTATAGTACAAGTGACTGCATACACACAGACAGCTTCACACTAGCACACGTAGGCTTTTTTCATGGGCCATTTAATTTCACTTGATCTTGTGACATGGTGATGATCTCCATTTTGTCATTTTAAATTGTAATTGCCCCGAGTAGCCTGGAACACTGTCAGAGAAGGAGGAGAGAGAGAGAGGATGCTAGACAGACCAGTGTGGAGAGAGAGAGAGAGAGAGAGAGAGAAAGAGAGAGTGAAAATGATAGAAAAAGTTGAGGCGTCAGTGCAGAAAAAAAAAAAAAAAAGTGGGAGAAACAGACAAATGAACAGGAAAAGATTAGAGGAGCTCAGAGATAGAGAGAAATACTTCAGTCTTTGTTCCTTTTCACAGGGGGGGTATAGTAATGTTCCACTTTTGTAACTCCCTCCTCCTTGAGAGGTGGATGATATCTCTGATTTTCATTTTCTCCACCTACCCCTCTATCACTCACCGATGGAGCTCATGTAATTATTCCCCGGCTCTCCGAGCTGTAATTACAAGCCTCCAGAACAAAAAACACTTCAAGTCCATCAGTTTCTCTTCTCATCATAATTCTCCTCTGAGGCTGTGTCACTGGCCTGATGTTCTCCTCTGGGAGGCTTGTTGTTTGTCCAAGCTCCAGGTCAAATGTGTCACTGGATTTTTCCATCGACAATGTCAAGGCTTTGTCCATTAAGGGCTTTTCATATAGACACATAGTTATTATATGCACTGTGCTTTAGCTGGATGCTTTAATTAAGACAGCTGGTCTGTTAAAGTCCTTCCTCCTTCTCCCGTTCCTGCCCGGTAACTAACAGAGCGCATGTTCAGGGAGCAGTACTTAACCTCACAGGTCATGTATGTTATTCTTATAGCAGCAGACAGATAACACCCTTCAGTTTGATGAATTAGGTTCGGTCTGAATGTTGGAGAACGTCAACTCTCCCCCCGAGGTGCCAGTATACTGGAAATGAAAACATGCACAATATCAGACTGTATACTTGCTACAACTGGAGATCTTAGCACATTTTGTTTACTGCTGCCCCAGAGTTAATGGAAGAGCTTGAAAACCGCTGGTTAACAATGAGGTAAGAGCAGAAACACGGGGCGAGAATTACTAAGAAAGTGGCGAAGTGCAAAATAGCGCTGTGATTCTCAATACATTTGCAAGGGTGATGCGGTGCAGTTCAGCAGTGGGATTTGTCAAGCTCATAAAGAAATGATAATGTAGTGATCTTGATCCCAAACCATTTACTTCCTCTGCAGTTCAGTTCCCCCTGAGGAAAACTACTACTCATAAAATGACTCATATTATAACAGTTTTTTTAATGATTGGTTACATGCATGGCTCAATACTGAGTATGCAAGTTTAAAACTCTTCACACAGTTAGCTTTGCCAACACACTACTGGGCACAACAGTTCATTTTACACACAAAGCAAATCCTTCCAGCAGATACTAACACATGATTTCAATTGATAACAGCTCATGTGTCAATCAAAGCACATTGAGATAAAAAAAATAATAACAACAAGCAACACATGATGCATCTTTTTATGGCAGTCTTTGAAGTAGTAACCACTTTGTGATCTCCAGTTGTTTTTATTGTGTATATGTTGTTTTTTTTAATTGCTGATAGTGTAAGAAATGTGTATATTGTGTGAACAAACTTTTCATTAAAAATATACTTTAGTGCAACAGGAAAGGGTTCACTGGGCTTTACTTTTGACACATTTTCTTCTTTTTGGTTGAATATAGTATTTCAATGTGGTTATAATTTGGCTAATTGCTGTGCATATGAATATATATTAGTTTTTAAAAACAAACTGAAGCATTTTGAAGTGAGTATGTAAGCATTTGCAATGTGGGCTGCAGATCCACAGAGTTTTACTGGTTATTTGTGTTTGAGTGAGAAAAGCATTCAGGAAATTTGAAGGCTGTAGTCATTGAATGCTCTTTATGTGAAAACAATGCAAATATCATCACAGTTTGAATACAGTTGACTGTGTGAAGAGTTTTGAAGATGCGTATTGAACAATGCATGTCGTTAAAAATGTGTAAAATATTTTGTTTTAAATGTGTTATTGAGGGAATAAGAGTCAAACGAATAGCACACAAGGCTTAATATAGACAAGCCTGATAAAGCGGTGGAGAGAGAGAGAGAGAGAGTGACAGAGCAGCAGGTGGAGATGGAGGTAATGTTGATACAGCTGATGTTTCTCAAGAACATGAAGGCAAATGCAGCCAAAAGAAAGATAATTGCGGCTGCCACCTGTAGTGATCACAATTCATTGGTTATCAAGTTCAAATTGAAGTTTATTGAACACAGACCACACGCCCCAAGCCTGTTCCAAAGTCTATATTTATTATCACATAGTTTATAACTAACAACTAATATTGTTTATTAACTATTATTTATTTTCAGATAACTGGCACAGTGCATCTCTGTGGATATTTTTTCCGGTATGACTACCTTTATTTGAAGTCATTGAGAATAAAGGTAAAGTCATATTTCCTTTTCCTCCAAAACCTTCCTTATGGTTTATGTAAACACTATTACTATAAGCACTATTTTTATGCCAGCTTTACAGAGACGGCCAATTTTCCCTGCAAAACTAACCATTGCAAATTCTAGGACTCCATCCAGCGGATTAGATAATAAACATCTGTTGACATGTTTCCCCCTATCATTTTCGTGATACTCCTTTATATGCATATGCAATAAGGTGAGAGCCACATCTTGCAAACACTTGCTAAAAATACACACAAACTGCGACTCCAGCCTGGTGATCCTGCTTGATAAATACACTGCATGTGTTTGGGGCAAAATGTGTCAAAACCTTAGTTAATCTGGCCGTTAATGTCATATAATCCCTTATTGGATTATGCACTGTCTGCATAACCTAATTTAAAAATGTATAGCAGGAAACGTGCACATCTTGGAAATGAACAGAGGGGAAAAGAACTTAAAGGGGATGTATCATGCACATTTATGGGTTTATATTTATATTCAGGGGTTATACTGGAATATCTGAAAACCCCTCAGTTCAGCCTCTGTCTGAAACAGGCTGTTTTAGCTCCTGTCTCTTTAAGGCCCCCCTACTGATGAGCCCTCTCTGTTGTGATTGGCCAGCACCAGAGGGTACGTAAACAAATAGTAGTATTTAAACTTCACTTCTTTTTCTTGTTCTTTACTCAAAGTACAAGTCTCAAATACCCTACATATACATGTTCAAGCCAGAATCTGATCCGAAATATACGAGTGGACAACACAAATAACCCCTGGAACAACCTTTGCAGTAGCCTTAACAACAAAGGCTACGGAACGGACGACCTTTCGTGGGTATGCGCTAACAATTTGATGGCTCACAAAGAGGAAGTAGAGGTCACATTGCAAATGAAGTATTCAGAGCAGGCTGAAGCTCCTGGCTTTGACTTTCAGGGGGCATTTTTACATATATTCAGCGTCGGAAATTAATGGGAGGAAAAGGCAACAATGCCCCAAGAAATCTCAGAATGAAATCTAAAAATAGCCGCCAAGATTTCAGAAAAAATAATAACTTTATATTTACCAGTTTAGGCCAATATCCTAATCCTACATTAAGCAATCATTTTATTTTCATTCAAGTCATTTAATTTCTGTTTCCATCTCTAACACACACTCACACAAACAGCGCTGTTGTTCACACTACGCTGCTGTTACGATACCTGGCAGACGCTATGCAATCCTGGACCTGCAGTGAAGTTAGCTGCTGCCATGGACCTCATTATAAAAGCTCCAACTGTTACTGAAGAAAGAAACCCAAATCCTGGGCCGTCACTAACATCACCCCCAGCAAATAAGACAGCAAAGAAAGTTGCTGCTTCTACAATTGAAAAATGGAAAATAGACTGGCCTCATGTTGAAGAGGTGAATAAGACAACTCTACTGAAAAGCATGCAGGGCTCACGCACCCAAACATAGCTTTTGACAGCTAAAAGCTAATCGTGACTTTGTTATAGGAAGTAAACAGGTTAAAAAGTATTCAGCTCATCGTCACCAAACAAGCAAGCCTCATTGAATTCCTTATGGTAAGTGACATTAACACTAGAGCTTAAGACTTTAAAAATGTCTTTGGTTTGGCGCGTTAGCTAACAGTAGTGTTAGCAAGTTAGCTAGATAACGTTAATATTACAGCCTACACGTGGGTCTTGCTAACTGGTGGAGTTATCAGTGTCATTGACTAATGTTACTGAGCTCAATGTACTTAGTGAAGTCAGCTTTTTATCTAGAATAATGTAGAACATATTTTTTTCAGTCTAATAACCAATGATGCAATGCTCAATAGTCGAGTCTATAATGTTATTGCATCGGCAGGGATAAATCTGGGGATGAAATAAAGCACGCTAAAAAATTCAGCTGAAGTAATTTCCAGAATTGCATCAATAAAGAAGGAATATTACACTCATTTTGGCTCTTTTGGCAGTACTTGTAGCTACTAGTCTGTAATTTTGTAAAACACCTGAGGCTGCATCAGACCCATACTGATGAAATCAAAGTTAGATCGGTTTTGAATTGTAAGACATCTGAATGTAATAACCAGAACTTTTAATGATATTGTCATGATCTCATGATCGTTATCTTATATTGCGATATAGTGGTTTATACTGAAAACTCTTCCTAAATCTTAGTTGTTGAAAGGGAATAGGCCTGCATTGTTTTGCTTTTCATGTACTTATTATTGTAGTTAGAAAATACAGACAATTATTACAAATGAGATGCTATTTACTGACGTGGTTGTGTTTACACAAGGTGGTGATTACTGAAAGCATTATAATTTGGGTTCATTTCACATTGAAAACAGCAACTAAAAGTTACCCCCCCAAATATTTTTTTAAACATCCTACACTGCATTCGTACACCTCAACTCTTATACCTTTGACCACCTTTGACATACACGTGCAACATCATAACAGTATAAAACTAATAGAAAATAGCTGTGTTGTGAGGCAGCAAACAAAGCTATGTAGAAATGTATTCAAGTATTTACAGAACTGCAAGTAACAGCAGATAGACCTGAGGTGAGTATCAGTAGAGTAAACATTGGTTTCTAATCATAAACTGCTGCCACACATTCTTAATGTATTTTTGACAGTTATGACTGTTTGTGGGTTTAATTAACACTTAATATTTCTTTAAATATAACTACAGATATAAGCCCTGAGTAATCCAGTTATGTGAAAGGTTTTACAAATTCTTAACAGATACCGTAACGCACACACATCCTGGCCTTGCTATATCTGATCTGCAAAGAAGCAATTTATTTTATGCACAGAAAAATACAGTTTTGTTTGTTACAATACAGTATGTGTGTAACATAAAAGCGGAGCATTATAAAACACTAATTCCATCTCATAGATTACTAAAATAAAGCTAAACACGAACATGTACACGTCAAATTCAACTGTTTCTACACTGGGAGATATGAGAAGAGGAATGGATCTGATGATTTTCTTTGCATTGGAGATTCTTTGCGCTGCAGATTTGTATAGCCAATTATTTCAGCATTTATTTTTTCATCTAAGCCAAGATCATGAAGAATCTCCAGTGGGCGAATCTTGTTTGTAATGAATAAAAATTGAGGAGATACAGTCGAATTACCCATAGAAGCAGAAAGACAGCAGAGTCTTAAGTGTCTCCCTGATGATTAATTAAGTTAGATCCCAATCAATACAAGAGCAAGAAAAATACATTGAGTCTTTTGAGAGAGGTGTTTGAAAAATAGTGAAGGATGGTAAATGGTTAAATATTGAACAAAAGTGTGCAACGGTATGTCAATCTGAAATAAATTAAGAAGAATCTCCTGGCTGACGCTGTGGCAAAGGAGCTGCCATTCAACAGAATAGAGCTTCGAAATGCAGTTAAAGGCTATATTGATATTCATAGCATTATTGACATTTGAATAATACCGTCAATAACGTTGTCAGTTAATATGCTCATTAGTGTTCGACCACGTTATGTACTTACAATTCAAGACCTAACTGAATTAAGACAGTGAATTAACATTCTCACTGTAGCAGCTGGTTCATAATGCAATCAGTAAAGGAATATAGGCCATCATTCACTGGAGGGAAAGTACAAAACAAAAGGATTTTAAGGAAACATTTATGCAAATATATGCACAATTTCTAATTTCACCTCAAAGTGAATTCTTGATGCTTGCTATTCTGTACGTGTCGATGTGGTTTGTCAAGAGGATGGGTAACGGTTTGATTGCTTGGAAAAATGTCAAAGAAAACTGCTTTTGAACGTGACAGTACGTCTCATCTCCTATAAATATCTTTGCAGATTGCAAGGTTACAACCTAAACCTTCAATTATTTTCAGAGATTGAGATTGCATAATTAGTTTAACAATGTAACAGTGGCATTGATCTTAGTGGCGTAGTCAAGTCATGGTGAAGAATAAAATGCTTACCCTTTGTGGATTTTTAAAGGCGTTCATTAATAAAAATCAAACATGAAAATATCACTTTAGACTTACACTAAATTCTGTATAGTGGTCAATGGAAATTTTCTACACTCTATTTGTAAAGAATAACATCTCATTGTTTCATGTAACAGGCTGCAGTTACTGGAAACGTATAGTCGTATTGATCCACGCCACCGCTACGGTGGTGATCAAAAGTAGCACATTTCTAACGCATCAAATCAATTACTGGCTTGAGGCAGTTCATTTACTGCTAGAATTAATGCTTCTGTCTGGTTTGACTAATGAGGCTGCAGACAAACACTTAAGAAGGCTAATATTGTGGAGGGGCTTTGATAGAAAGGTAGAAGCTGGAACAACTCACAATAAAGAAGAAACAATCACACACAGAACAGGAGTAGTAGTAAGTGTTTGTCACATTGTGGTGATTACAGTTCGGCTGCAACCTTGTTTACTCTTTATATATATTGAATATTGAGTAGCATTTGCTGCTTGTGTCTTGAAAGCACATCATGCAAAGAGTTGCGCTTCGCTTCATTACTCAACAAGTTATTAAGTGCAAGCACTCTGAAAATGGTTATCAGACCAAGTCAAAAGGCTAGCAGCAGCAACAGCAGCAGATATCAGAACATTTTAGCATTTTTTGAAGTAAACCTCACAGGCTGTGTGCTGCAAGCTGTAAGAGTATGGGATATAGCTTCAAAGCCTAATCATTTATCAATTATTTCCCATGTTTGTGGTCTGTATTTCTCATTAATTTTTTAAATCCATCATCTGATACAAATCGTTACGCACAGAAACCTTGCACACTGATGCTCCGACGCTTTATTATTCTATTTGTTGCGGAAATTCAGAATACGAAACAAAATGGAGATGTCAAGCAGGATGATTTTGTGGTCCTCTAACTTCTTGACAGGAAAAAAAGAAAATATCGGGTCCATCCAATCCTGAGAAGACGTGAAGAACAGGGAGAGTTTCACCTGCTGATAAAGGAGCTGCAGAATTATCACGATCGTTTCCAGGTCGATTTCAGGATGTCAGTGGTCCAGTTTGATATGCTGCTAGCAATACTGGGACCACACATTAAAAAGAAGACCACCAATTTCTGCGATCGAATTGATCTTGGACAGTGGCTGGCAGTATGTCTAAATTACACACACACACACACATCACAGGTGATCAGCCTTTGGATCTGCAGATATTCAGGGCACAGCCTCAAAACGCTGCAGCATACATAAGATCATGGTCAATAGTTGTCCTATGATCAGTCCGTTTATCACACTTTTCTGTCAGAGCTGATAGTATTGGTGTTTCGACGCTGTGCCAGAGATCCCAGTAGATCCAGTCGTGCGTAATGGCTGAATTGCTTCATTGCCTTATTCACACATGTACAGTATTTACATCTTGAAATTCCTTTAAATCATGGGCGTAGATTTGGGTATGGACTTCAAGGTGTTGCTGGATTGTCCCTACCGATATTTTTACCAATCTCAAACAATCTACCTGCTTTTATTCTACGTAATGTTAATGGAAACATCTGCAAAAAAAGTGTGCTATTATGATAAAGAGTGAATAGCAGGATGGGGGATACTTGACCTGAGGATCTGGCAACCTTCAACTTCAAGCTTTACGCATTGTTGAATAGCAGCAGCCTGTCAGCAGCAGCAGCAGCAGCAGCAGTGGAGTCAGTGAGGTGGAGAATCTGAAGCAGTTAATATTTATAGTTTAAATGTTCCAAACGTCACAGAATTGAAAATGACTTCATTGGAAAAAACTAAGATCATTTGATATTTTATTTCATTTCAGGTGCTAGGTGTTGGTAACTAATTTGTGATTGTTGCTCAGACATGTTTTAATTAAATGCTTCCTCCCAAAAGCAAATTAAGACATCTGGTTCTTTTTAAAAAAGTGTTGAGCTTAGTTAATAAGAATTTTGTAATTAATCCAAACATTAATCTTTGAAATTAATGGGAGAAATATTTACTATTTAATGCCATCTCTCCCCCATCTATGAGTAGATTAGTTATTATTGTATACATGTGTGTCATTAAGACGTGAACATTACTCATAAGCTAAATTAGCCACAGCTTGTCCAACTGATCTGTTTGTGACTGTCAGGAATCATTTAATCATGAAAATCCTGTCAGCCTCAAAAAATGTCCCTACCAAAGTTAAAACCAAACCTTCTGCCCTTGCTTTAAATTGTTCCAACAATTTATTAAGCTTGTGCCACACACTCACCTACTTAAACACACATTTGTTTGTTCATCAGTTCATTTGCTATAACAATCTTTGTATGATTTTAGATATCTCAGCACTGGGGACTCATTTACCACCGTTGCCAGCAGTTTCAGGTTGGGCATAAGCGCTGTGGGGAAGATTGTGAGAGAGACCTGTGACCAAATCTGGCTGCAACTCAAGGAAAAATACATGCCAGCTCCAGCAGAGGAAATCTGGAAGTACACGGCAAGGAGGTTCAATGAGAGATGGAACTCCCCTAATTGCCTCGGAGCTCTGGATGGAAAGCATGTCAGAATTGAGGCCCCTGCACACACAAATTCCCTTTTTTAAATTACAAATGCACCTTTTCCACTGCCCTAATCGCTTTAGTGGATGCAGATGACTGTTTCCTTGCCATAGATGTGGGGAGCTATGGTGGGAATAGCAAGAGAGGCATATTTGCAGATTCTGCGCTGGGACTTGCCCTCCAGCGTGGAACACTGAATGTTCCACCCCCATTGGAGCTCCCATCTGCACCTGAATCGGGGAAGGTCAATCACATTATCATGGCAGACGAGGCCTTTCCCATGAAGCCATGCCTTCTCCGACCCTACCCTGGAGAGCATCTTAAAGAGGACAAGCGCATCTTCAACCTCCGCCTGTCAAGAGCACATCGCATATCAAAAAAATGCTTGGCATTTTGACCCAGTGTTTCAGGGTTTATAAAAGGCCAATGGAGATGAACCCTGACCTGGCAGACAGCATCGTTAAGGCAACCTGCATATTATGCAACTACTTGCGCCACGAAGTAGCGGGACTAGCCGGCCAGGATGACAGTTTTGATGGTGCTGACGGCACCGCGTGTTGACAGGAGATCCAGAGGCCCAGCGGCAACCGGGCATCTGCAGAAGCTCTGCGCATTTGAGACACATTTAAGCAATATTTTGCCTCACCTGCTGGCCAACCACCATGGCATTATGTGCACCATGGACTCATAGGTTAGAGAGAGATACAGCAATGCAACTATAGAAGATGGAGGACGTCAGATATTTTAAACTTGTTTGAATGTTGTTCATAAGTTCAATACTGTATAGATATGCATTGGCTGTTATATTATTATATTTTGTAAATAAAACACTGAACCAGATATTGTTATACAAAAATATCCATAAAAGATCAATGAGCTTGTTCCCTGTTTATTTTGACTTCATAAATACAAAAGAACCTGCTGCTTAGAAGAGCAGAATCTGAATCAATACAAACAGAGTGAAAAAGTGCTATATTAAAAATTAGTCAATAATAATACGTTGTTAAACTGATAATAAATTAGTAATAACAATATTATTGAAATTTGGTGACATAACATTTAAATGGTTTTGAAAAAAATATTTAAACATTGCAATGAAAAAAAAAACAAAGATTAATATGAAAAATACAGACCTGGTGTTGGTTTGCTGTTTTAAAATACTTAAATGATACAGTGTGCACGTCGCCCTGGACAACTTTTCACACTCGGAATTTAAAAATCACGGTAGGTTGGATCCTGGGAAAACTGCTGATGGAAGACCCCCCAGAGGGCAGCATCATGAACCAATTGCTGCATCTTGATTTTTACATAGAATAGTTTCTCTGGGATGAGTCTCCTCATGCTGGAGGCCAAGCTGGAGAGAAAGGTGTACACCTCATCTGTCTGCAGCTCCTGCCAGGCTTGACACTGCTGTCGCTCTGCCTCTCTCACTTCCTCCCTTGCTTCTCTCCACTGGAGGTAGATCCCTAGGCTGTCACCGCTCTCTGACTGCGTCTTGCATCTGGCACCGCGGCTACCTGAAGGGGCTGAGCTGTCCTCCCTCTCTGTCTCCACACTGTCACTCTCCCTCTCTGTCTGTGTGCTGTTCTCATCTTCTATTTCATCCTCCATCCTCATCTTCATCACCCACCTGAATATTACTATCTGACCTGCTGAGTAGTAGTCTATCTGAGTCACCTTCTCTTTCTCATGGAAGATTTCAAGAAGGACACTGCTTCCATATATTTCCACTTTTTTTTTTCTTGCTGGTCCCCTGTCAACTTCTGCCCTGTTCCTCTTTTGTCTTGTGGACGTATATGTCCTGCAGGTTACGCCCAAGCGGCAACCTCCGGGGCTGAAAAATGAAGCCAATGCAGAAGTGCCAAAAACTGCAGTTCCTTGAATGGCCACTTGAGGCTGGCTCCAAAAGCGAGTCAATCCCCATAGACTTTAAAGTCTGCATCTCTGAATTCTTTACTTTCTTTGTCACAGAGTACTTTGTGCTGGGAGACAAAGTGAATCAGCCTATCAGATGCCCTTTTGGATGACGATGTTTGCAAGTACGGTGGCTCTGAGTGGTCAAACAATTCTCGAAAAGCTTTTGATGGATGCGGAAAAATGCAGAAAATCAAATCGTCAGTGTGTAAAGGTGATGTCATATTTATCTTTAAACGTGACAATTTTGGATGAAAAATAGGGACTTGGTGGGCAAAATCCTTTAGTATCACAGAGCTTCAATCCAAAGAACCTGGATGAGTCTAAATATGACTAATAAATGTGATATTATAGACAATTCTTTGCAGTAAAGTGATAATGTTGGAGCGGCAGCAGTGGGCCTACTTCGCCTGCACTAACCTAACTTCAATATGAAAACACAACAATATGTAATTGATTTCCTGATTGAATTTATGTTCAGGTAATAACCATACACCACAACCCGGTGACTAGTCTGTATATTTAAAAACTGTCAAATTTATTTATACAATACCTATAACAGACAATAGTCAATTTCCTTTCACACCTCAATCTGATGTCAGTTTCTAACCTAGACATATTTAGCTATTAATATAGTAATATCAGGAGATTTGAAAATATTAACAAGAAGAAACTACTTTCAATATCCTCCTTCTCTACACCTTGGTGTGTTTGTTCATCATGGTAGATGCTTCAGAATGTAGGATTTTATCTGCAGCTAATTAAAGCTTGTGGAATAAATGATCTGAAGCATGTGTGTGTTTGTGCACTGTACTGTCTGTGTCTGTCATTTTCGTGTGTGGAGGCTGGTGTGCTTCATCAATGTGTTTTAGTAGGTGGGTGTTTTCTCTTGTTTTTTGTTGTTTGCTTTTCCTGTATTTTTAAAAAATTGAGTCACATACCTTGCTGTATATATATCATTGTAAAGCACATTTAGTTTACTTGATATGAAATGTGCTATATATAAAATAGATTTGCCTTGCCTTATTTCTGCACTGCACTTTGGATGATTTTCTACCATCTAAGTGGTGTTAAAAGTTGAGCTTAGTGGCTCGACAAGTCATAGTTCATTGCATTTACACTTGAGTAACTTCTGGATAAAATGCATCTTAGACCCTGTATGGAGGTGGTTTGTGTGATCAGATCAATATCCTACTTCAATGCATTTTAAAGGACCAGTGCGTAGGATTTAGTGGCATCTAGCAGTGAGGTTGCAACCGAACCAACCGAATACCCCTCCCTCTCCCCTTTCAAGCATGATGGAGAACCTAAGGTGGCTGTGAAACTTGCAAAAAATGTGAAACGCCCTCTCTTGAGCATATGTTTGGTTTGTCTGTTCTGGGCTGCTGTAGAAACATGGCAGTGCACTATGGCAGGCTCCATGGAAGAGGACCCCGCTGCCTATGTAGATATAAAGGGATCATTCTAACGAAAACACAATGATTCTTATTTTCAGGTGATTATACACTAATTAATAATGTCCCAACAGTCCGCCTGCAGGTCATCAGACTATTAAGTACACAACTATGCCATGTACACAACTCCCGTCTTTAAGTTGGTACTCATGCGACACATCTTTGGAAATTTAAGATTCCTGTAATTCAGTTTATACAAACCATTTCAAGATACAATCACAACAGCTGGTACAATCAACGCCTCTTTCAGACCACCAACCTACAAACAATCACAAAATTCACACTACTCACCCATAAAGCCTCATATTACTCCACTGACTGATACAACTCCGACAAAAATGGTTGGTCCAAAACACATTATTACACCAATAAATATCCACAAACAGGTGTTGTATCATTTCAAATTAGCCAGCAGATGTCCTAATCTTTGTTGTGTTCTCCATCATAACTCGAGTTAGCATGTAAATATTAGCCACATCTCAGTATGAGAATGGAGGCTGCACTCTGACGTTTCAATTGACACCTCACTTGACCCAATAAGAGCTTCCATGTCCTGTCCACAGCCTACAATAGCCAATGAGAGTCCACGCTAAGACGAGGTGCCTTCTCCTCTTCCTTCCTGTAAAGACTTAGCCAAAAGGAACAGATTCTGCTGATGACTGGCGCTTCAAATCACCAATGAAATTCCGAAAATTACAATATGCAGCTTTAGTGGTTTCTATAAAGCCTCCACATGGCAATTATGTAAATTTAAATAGTTTGCTGTGTGTTACTTTTTATACAAACTGCTTTTACACCATATTTGTTTTGACTATTCATATGCACAAAGCACTATAATGTGTTTATGCTTCAGTTATTCTGAAGCGGGGGTTATTTGGTGTCTCTAAATGGCCTTTTCTTGCAAGACGCCTAGAAATACCCATAGAAAAACATGTGTAAAATATTCATTTCCTGTGGTATTGTTATTAAAATTGAACTTGGACTAGGTAAGGCTCCATGCTGTAGTCCCATTGTGTTTTCCAGCTAATAAATCACAGCTATAGGTCATCTGCAGGCATCTCTTTGTAAAAAATATTCAGGCGGAAATAAAACCTTCTATTTTAGTGTGTTCAAACTTCTGTTACTCAATGCCAGTAGCACTTACAATGATTCTAACTGCTGAGGAAAAACTTCAGTGTTACCTCTCAAAAGAGACTACAACTATGCATGTACTCCTAATGGTTCAAGAACAGCTTTCAATTTACTTTAGGTATGCCTTGGTTAGGTGTTTTAGGCTATTTTGCAGAAATTTAAAGGAATGTTAAAGGGTTAAATGACTGGAAGGTTGTACTTTACATCCAGTAAACAATGCTTTGAATTTAACGATAAAAAACAAAAAGCAAGTCATGATTGTGATTCCATAATTTACACCTTTGAAAAAACACAATGCTCTGTGTTAGTGTACAATACTTTTTTAAGTCTACTTATGACAGACTTTCACAACTTGAGGGAACAGAAAGTTAAATGAGAGTTGGAGAATAATTAGAAAATAAAATGTGAACCGCAGCTCGCTCACTGTTCACACAGTAAGCTTGGCTGTCGACCTCAGCTTTCTCCAGCCCAGCGGCCCAGAGGTCCCAATCCAGAGCCTGACCATGGCCAGATTGTCAGGACCGGCGTATCATGGGAGGCCAACAGGCAAACCTCACAAGTGGCAGAGGTGACATCTGTAAAATGTCATAATGAGATCTTTTAGTGTGCCAATGAGGTCCCTGAGAACCTCAGTGAGTGATACCCACAGCTGGTCATTATCTGCTTCAGTCACGACAGAATCATAAACGACTCTTTAAAAAGGCCCTCAGACCTCAGTCAGGTAGTCCTCTGCTGTGTCCAGAGTAAGGGGTTGATGAAATTCCCATTTATTCATTGCGAGGACTTGGCCATTTCAAGGTCTATGGTGTGGGTGCTGCTTGAAAGCACATTTGCTTTATTTACAAGGACTTTTATGATGTACTTCATAATGATACTGCTGATCCAGCCTCTGACCTGCAACGGCTGTACAGACACAGCCTTGAGGACCATATAAAAAGCACATAGCATATCTGTATCATTACGAATTGCAGCTCATCTCTGCATGGACCCATGGTCATCAGTCATCAAGAGTGACTTTATCTCTGTGGTGCCAAGGATTACAACACCAGGGAGACATTGGATGATGACCAACGGGGTGATGGTGGGAGGGCTGATGATCGCAAAGACACAAACAAAATGGAAAAAAAAAAAAACAAGAACAAGTATGAGAGTGGGAATGTGTGTGTGTGAGAGAGAGAGAGGAAGAGAAAGCAAGAGAATGACAGAGTGATGGAGGAAATACTATTAAAGGTAATGAATGTCAGTCTGTCATTCATGCTGTATGATCCAGGTGCCTTTGCCAATTATTCTGACAGCCAGAGGTCTGGTCCCTCTCTCCTTCCCACTAGGGAAAAGTTTCAGTGCCAAGTGCTGGCCTTGTTATAGGATTCACCAGGGACAATGGCTCCAACTAGAGATCATCACTTTCTACATAAAGAGCTACAGCTTCTGCACAAGGGAGCTGTTGATGTGGACACCAAATCTGATGGTCATCCACCTCTATAGACCCTGAGTGTTTACAGACTAGAGGAAGGACAAATGGAAGAGTCCTCCTTCCTCTTCCAGTTTTCTGAATAATGAGCTGAATAATGCCATAACTCAGAACACATTTTTCTCAGGATTGTTAGGATAAACTAAGAGATAATTAAAACATAATCCATCCCCTGTAATTTAGTGAAATGTTTCATCAACACTGCATGGAGTGCTAATTGCACACAAAATATTCATAAACGTCTGGCCTCCCAACAATTAAAATGGAAGTAAATTAATACACCTATACATCAAAACACTGATGAATATTCGGAGCCCCAGGCTCTGAAAATAAATAAATGATTAAGGTTTCACAACACTTCACGAAATTAATCTCAAGAGTGCTTTTTCACCTAAAACATGCAATGAATTGGACTCCTAATGAAGCACGGAAGAGGTGTACAGCATATGGCAACTCATGTTTAATCACAATACAGACGAACTGAGAGAAAAGCTGAACATGTACACAGTATGCCCCTTTTGAAAAAAACAACACCATTTCAGCCACTTCAAGAAATAATAATTGTGATTTTTAAACAATTTACTGCAACAAGTATTTACACAGCTACAGTTAGTTAAGAATGTATCTGCTCTTAAGGAGGCTTGTTAGACAAATCTGAGCATGCTGAGGATTTTAAGGTGAAATAAATGCCAAGTGAATCCACATCAAAAGACTGATGTTCAACCCTGTATTCAACTGGTGTTGATGTAACTTTACATGTTACAGTAATAAAATAAATTTCACTGAGGAAAATATGTAATTGTGGTTTTTCTAAACGATATTGTGATTGTAATTTACACTGCAAATATTATGTACAAATTAAAGTCCAGGCCTATGTTTGCAGTCATAATATTAAATAAGATATGACTGTAAGCATTATCACAAACTTTAGTGGATAAAAAAATGTTGCTTTTTGTTGATGTCCTCTAAGGGTTCTTGTTTTGAGCAGGTGAGTCAGAGAAAAGTCAAATTCCAAGTAGACCTGACTTGTTTTCTATGGAACAATTGACCAGTTTAGCTCTCATTTATTAGGATTTTAAATTAAAGGTATACCTGGTCTTACTCAATAGTATTCACATATAATCATGTCATTCAAAGGCGGGTTAAAATTTATTGGTAACAGTGGCGTTGTTGGCTGGTTATAGCTATAATAACAAACTGTTGGTACAGTTTGTCACATCAAATAATATTTTATATTCTACTGAGGACCACTAAAGACAGTAAACTGCTAAGCTTCACAGACTGAAAGGACAAACTGCTTCACAACTATGAATCAGGAATTACACAATCTTTCTTCATCGTCTAAATTACCTTTCACCTACAGATTTGGACTAAGCCACGCTAAAGTGAGATTTATGCTTTAAGGGATGGGAAGAAGGCTTCAAGGTTGACGACTTAGTGGTTGCTTTGACAAAAAGCTTCCGGTTAACTTGCTCACCTTCGAGTAAGAGCAGCGTCCAACCACTTCCTGATGCCTTTCAATAGGAAATCTCCCACACAGTGAAGTGAGACAGTCCCAAAGGAATTGCTTTCTGTATCTCTGTGCTAAAAGATAAAGTTGTTCTGGATGACTGATCTCTTCTTTGTGATGTTTTAACACACTTTATAAAGTTTGCCAAAATATTACAACTTTCATATTGTATTCATATAGGCTCATACTTAAAAAAAATTATTCATCTCCAATGTTATTTATTCAGTGATTCATTGTTAGTTTGCTTAGGTGAGTAATTTGTCAATTCTAAAACTTCATTGCCAGTGTGATCATATTAATTATCATGTCTCCAAAAAAAGTGTTTTTAACACTTTTGATGTCAGTCAAGATTTTGTTTGCTGTGCTTCTATATTCCACCCTGTCATTCAAAAATGCATGAAGTCAGCTATTACGGTGTCATTTCCTTTTAATGTAATGTGTTAATATTCTGTGCTCCATCTGCTTTCATGTTGTGGGTTTGAAGACAATAATTTGTTCAGTGACACGTCACTTAATAAACATTCAAATCAAATAGCTGATGCTCATTTGAGGCAGGAAGCAATGGAGAAATTTACTTAACAAATGTGTTTACTTGGCTGGTCAGGCCACAAGTTTAACATCCACAGTTGATTAAATACTGTTCTATAATCTATATCCAATGAATATGATTAACTCCCCTTATAATCTCTCTATTAGCAGAAAGGGATTTATTTTTTCTTCTTTCTGCAGGAAATGCCAACATTTGACGGTTAGTTTGAAGATTGCAAAGAAGTATTGGGGATCTATATTCCATAGATTCAGATTAATTCATTTTATAGTTTAAACCTGACCCAAGCTACGGTACAGAAGGCCAGGAAATGCAGGAAGCAAGTGGAGAGAGTCTTGGCTTTTCCTGCCCCCTTTCTGGACGCTTTCAACAGTTTGGAGATAAAGTCACAGCTTTGATCTTCAAACAGTCTGTTTGAGATGGAATTGGATCCCTTGGTTATTATCACCACACAAGTGCTGAAAGTTTAATATATTTTCTACTTTTTCTAATATTTTATCTATTTTTTTTTTTAAATTTTTCAGTGCCACAGCATCGCAATACAAAATAATGAGGGCTCAATTACTCAATAGACAAACCGCACTGGAGGAAAAAAAAAATCCTTGTTGTGGACATAAATGTTAAATTTATATGTCTTAAATAATGCAAAGTAACTAGACAAATAAATTGAGTGTTCACATCTGGATGTATGAGAACATAATGATATTGCCCTTTATTATGTAGCCTTTTAAATTATTGATGTGTAACTGAAAACATTAGTTATGTCCTCTTCTATGGCTGGTAACTGAATCAACCAACTGTGGATGCTAATTAGTCTGAAAAGCACACATCCAGTGCAAATATGAGGCTAAGGCAAATTAGCATTTAAATCATTTCATTGCTAATGGATAAATCAGAAATCCTCCTGATGTGACTCTGTGATGTGTTGCCATTCTGTGAGGGGCTTGATGAGACGGGAGGCTGGTGTGTCAGCCAGGCTGGCTGTGGATCCCCACTGTGTCCATCTGTGTCTCTGTCCTGCAGGGATATGGGACCCGCTGATAGCAGAGAGAGGACGACTGCATGTGGCCAAAACATGTGGTCAATACATAAATGAGGATGCACTGCACAGAAAGGAAACTGATGAACAAAGTCCCTGTGGCACAAGTTAACAAGTAAATAACATGAAGTGAAGTGAGTTCAGGGCAAGACGTGTATGGTACAAGAAACCATACATGGTACTAAAGTTTACTTTTTAACTGAGTGTAATATTTGAAATAATAAAAAAATAAATGGTGAGGACACAACACAGACATTTCTACAGTGACACAAACAACTACTCATAGACTCATTGCTCTGGTACAATCCAATCTGTCTTGGAGGGATTTCATGCTCTGAATATCAATGTGACATAACGTTCAAATTACAAATGTAGCCTTACTGTGCTTGAAATACCAAATATGGGTCACTAAATATTGTCTAAAAAATTAACATGCCAAGCCTGATCATGTATTCTTAGCTAGGAAATATTATGGTGTTCACTCCTTTCTATCAGTCAAGTTTCTGTCAATCAAAGCATCGCTGCCTGGGAAATCTGACAAAAGCTCCAGTTTCCTTCAAACATCTCGTCAAACAGTAGTTGCTTATACAGCATATATTATAATTTTTATATTGTATATGTATTCTGGGGCTTTACTGAAATATCTTTGCATGATTTACAGGTAAAATTTCCTTATTTATCTTATACTGGCCTTTTATGCAGCCCCTCAGTTCAGCCTCTGTCTGAAACAGGCCGTTTTAGCTCCTGTCTCTTTAAGGCCCCCCATTCCCAAGGCTACATAAACAAACAGTAGTAGTAGGATTTCACTTCTTTTTCTTGTTCTTTACCAACATACGCAAGTGTATAACGCCCACAACCCGTGGAACAACCTTAGCAACAATGGCTATGGAATAGATGGTTTTTTCGGCTTTTAGGGAGCATTTTTACACGTGTTCACCTCAAGTTTTGGATCTTTGAATACCTTAGAGAAACTACACAGATTAGTGCATTGATAATAAAAAAGACACACTTTAAAACAGTCCTTAATAAACTCTTCCTGTCTGTCCTTTTCCATCTCTATTAGAGGACAAAAGCCTCCCCTACTCAAAGTGGCACAGAGCAGGAAAATAAGCGTCACCAAAGAACCAACAAGGAAAAACTACCGAACATAGTCAGAAGTGCTCCTTCTGTCGCTGAGTGCTCAGTAATAGAATAAAAGCCTTGTCTTATGTGGTGTACAAAATCAAATAAGGCACACACAGTCATGTTAAAGCATTTTAAGAGAAAATCTTAAAAGGAGATGTACATCTAGAATCTCAAACAGTAAATATACTCTTTTCACTCCTTTCAGGTTACATCAGCACTAACATACAAAGGAGACAGAATTCATAGAACCAGAAATCCATAACAATTACAGTACAATAACAGTTATTATGTTTGATTACCCCTGTTGCTTTCCTTTCTTTTTTCCAACTTGTTCTATTAAGGAATTCTCCTTTTTCTCTTTGTGCCCATGCCAGTGTTAGCTTTTGTGTGCTGAGCTTTCTCTCCAGATTGTACGCCAGCTAGAGGAGGCCTAATGCAGGGTGAAATGTTGCTGTTTTAGGGACCGGGTGGCCTAGCCATGAGGGTTGTGAGGCAGGTATGAATTGTGTACACTGGCAGCAGGTTTCCGCATGGCTCTGCCAAGTCCATCTGGATTCTACGGAAGCACTGAGAGGCAAGTGAGAGAAAAAAAAAAAAATTCTGGTGATCCATTTTCTAAATCTGATATAAACTGTTTTCTCTCCTGTATTTATGACTTAAGAACAGGTGAAAAAAAGGTTTTGCCATAATTGGTTCTCAAATCTTTTCATATCAAGGACTCCCAAATTGATATGTAACAAGCTGCGGACCCTCATTTGATAATATTTTTGTCAGAGGGACCACTAACTGAGAAGATAATTGGTAGAGAGTTCCATAACTGTAGGTGGGGAGATAACCATGGAGAGAGTGAAACCTCTAATCATAATAGTCATTCTGATACATTGTGCAACTTCAAATGAATAGAATATTAGTAAGGTTGACATTTTTATGGGGACCCCCTCGAACCTTCTGGGGGTCCGTAGACCCTACTTTGAGAACTTGGACATATCTAGATCACCCTAATGGTCAGTCAGCTCATTTTTGTTTAATATTCCAGAGGGAAGTCCAATATTTGACTTGTGGATCCAACAATTCCATCCTAGCGGTGCAAACCACGTCAGTGAAGGAGGAGGCCATGTAAGGTTAATAAGCTTTGTTTATTTGTTTAATGCATGAAATACTTAAATAACAGCAACTATGAATCTGAACGATGCTGTCTTGTTTCACAGAGTTCAGAATGAGACCTACACACTGTTGGGAAGAAATTCAAAGCTGATCAGCTTTGCGTAAGTAAGGTGTTATGAAGTATGACCCAATCTATCCAAGCATATTGGAGCAGTGAGATAAACTTGATTTTGTTGGTAGATTAAAGTGCTCAGAGAGAAAATAAGAATGTGTTGTTAGTCTTACCTCATGAATACTTCTATGCGAAACAAAGTAATGATTGTACAACGTGCAGTGCATTAAAAAGACTCAATTTTAGCTCACTCTCTCCATACATTATATTTATGCTTCTCACTTTAAATAGTGGATTTTCCCCTTCCCTTTCATTTTTTACTTTTAGACCCTCCCCTTTGTTTGCTATGATATAAAATATAAGAATATTGCTGATTGGAAAAATACAGTAAGCACAACTCAAAGGTCCAATCACATCTGAATGTTCCATTATTGGCCAAGTACCCGAACCTGATCAGATGAGGACATTTGACCAGCTTTGCAGTATTGTGTGAGAGTTGTACCTACATTTTTGGCGGACATAATCAGACACTTAGACAACCTGATTAATTTCACTGTATGCAATCTGTTATAGACAAGATATTACATAATTAAACCAAAGTCTATTTAATGAGAAGTCGTAAACAAGAGTTTCCTTGAAAACTACAGTACTGACAACTGAGTGATGGGCCAATCAGGGCAACCAGAGTAGATTATGCAATCTCTTCAAGGAAGCAGATTGGATATCTGAAATGATTCGATTCTAATGATATCCAGTGGGATAGCAATCATAGGGCTTTCATCATTTTCATAACAACAACACTTCTAAAATTTTGGGCAATTTTACATCAACATGCCTTCTGTTAAAAAACACGATGAGATTGAAAAACATAATTTTCAAACTCTTGTTTACGACTTGTCATTAAACAGCCTTTGGTTCAATTACGCGATATTTTGTCTATAAGAGATCGCAAACAGTGAAATTAATCACCCTCTCCAAAAATCTAGGTACAATAGTGACACAATACTGCAAAGCTGGAAACTTGTCATCTGATCAGGTTCAGGTACTTGGCTAATAATGGAACATTCAGGTGTGCTTGGACACTTAAGTTGTGCTCACTGTATTTTTTCTATTTTCCATTTAAATGAAATGGCTCTACTCCAATCAGCAATAATCTTATGTTGTATATCATGGCAAACAAAGGGAAAGGTCTAAAAGTAAAAAATGAAAGGGAAGGGGAAAATCCACTATTTAAAGTGAGAAACATAATTATAATGTATGGAGAGTGTGAGCTAAACTTGAGTCTTTTTAATGCACTGCACGTTGTACAATCATTACTGTGTTTTGCATGAAAGTATTCATGAGGTAAGACTAACAGCACATTCTTATTTTCTCTCTGAGCACTTTAATCTACCAACAAAATCAAGTTTATCTCACTGCTCCAATATGCTTGGATAGATTGGGTCATACTTCATAACACCTTACTTACGCAAAGCTGATCAGATTTGAATTTCTCCCCAATAGTGTGTAGGTCTCATTCTGTCCTCTGTGAAACAAGACAGCATCATTCAGAGTCATAGTTGCTGTTACTTAAGTATTTTATTCATGTTTTTGCACTTTGTCTTGATGCTTTTAATGTTTTATGTAAAGCACTTGGAATTGCCTTGTTGCTGAAATGTACTATATAAATAAACTTGCCTTGCCTTGCCTTGTTGGACTTCCCTCTGGAATATTAAACGAGCAAAAATGAGCCGACTGGCCTCACGGGTGATTTAGATTGGTCTGAGTCATTAGGTCTCTAAAATGTGGTCCAGGGTCCCCCAGAGGTCCTTGAGGAGGCTCCAGGGGGGTTCTGATCAGACGTTTCACTCTCTCCACAATTATCTCTCCACCTACAGTACAGACAATTATGCAATTCTCTACTAAATCATATCTAATAACCATCCTCTCAGTTAGTGGTCCCTGGGACAAAAATCTTATCATATGGGGGGCCATGACTTGTTACATATCAATTTGGGGGTCCTTGACATGAAAAGGTTTGAGAACCAATTGTCTAAGTACCAATGGTTGAACTGAAGAAGTGATTAACAATAAGAATCACACTATAATTGTAATATTCAATAAATAGCATCTAATTCTATATCATAAAAATGAATAACCATATTAACAATTAAATCAAAATGTATCCAAAGTGCTTATTCTGTTGTGTATAGCTATCATTAAATGTACAAAATAATCCTATCCCCTTATCAAGTATCCAAATGTCTCACTTATAGGCTAAAGGTTTTTTTTAATCTTTATTGGTAAAACATCCCAATCATAAGGGGTGAAGTGTCCCTGTTACCACGACCAACATTACAGTAAACTAATGTTAGCTATGCAGTTGACTTAACCTTGGTTGTAGCTGTTGGTTAGCCATGAACAATATGTTTGTCACTCGCTGGCTAGCGGGCTAGCGGCTAACGTCAGTATGGCTAACGCTAACGGCAGATTAGCGCCGATTAAAATACATTTCTAGCCAAAAGAAGGACATGACAGTAATGTTACATAACTTGCTAACACACAATATACAGTATATACCTTGTGTTTAGAGTGCATGGGGAAAATAAAACTCACCTGGAAGAAAACACGAATGCTTTTACTCCTATTTAGAAAATGGGGCAATAGTGCACTTCAACCTCTTGTGAGTATTACAACAACAAACACTTAGAAAAAATATCCTGACAAAGACATTTTTTTCACCTGGCAAAACTTTTCTTTCACTTGTTTTCACAGGTGAAAAAAAAGTCACTTTAAAAAAAAAAAATTATCCCGACAAAACTTTTTTTTTTCACCAGGCAAAACTCTTTTCCCCCCCTCCTGTTTCACAGATGAAAACAATTTGAGGAACTTAGAAAGATTATGCTGGGAAAACCTTTATTTCATCAGCTCTTAAGTCATAAACAAAGGAGAAAAAAACAATTTAGATCAGACTTAGAAAATGGATCACCAGATATTTTTTCTCTCACTCGCCTCCTCATTTGGCTTCCGTACAATTCAGCCCCACCACTGTCCACTGCAATTATTCCCCCTGAGAGTTGTCTGTAATTTTTGCTGTGCTGCTTGCCATACAAAGCATACAACATACCCAGAGATGTGTGTGGTGACGGCTTTATGTAGGTGAAAGAACGTATTTGGAAGTCAGCTAATCTGTGTGTGGGCGTGTATGTGTGCGTGTGTGTGTTTGTTTTTGATTTCAGATTGCGCTGAGTGAACAAAGCCATTCAACTGTTTGGCCTGCTGTGCAGCACTTCATCTCAATTTATGGAGGCAATTAGGACGTTTTTGTTTCCCCTCTTTTATGTAACCACCACAGTTTAAGGGACTGAAAATTGTGCGCGGCAAAATTAATGGCATAAATGCTCAAGCGGCTATGATCAAGTGTCTTATTATGCCGGACTAAATTAGTTATGTATGACTTTTTTCTTTCATGCTCAGTTCACTTTTAATGAGCGATTTTATTCCAATTTCAGTTTGCATGTCAAATGATAACAATTATCAGCAGCCTCTCCCATTAAGTTACTCAATCTGGAGATACACTACACAAATTCACAGCATAAAGTGACCCAGCTGCACTTCTTTCTGGGGTAAAAGCAAATGCAATTTACAGATTACCACTTCATCGTTCTAATCATCATAATCATCATCACCATACTGACCAGAAACTTGTACATTTATGTAAGTATAAAGATGTAAAAGCATGCGACGAGTGTGCACATGCACGTCATCCAAGGTCATCCAAGCTGTTAAAAATGTAAATAGTTGTATGCCATTGACCTAGCAGGGTACACACTGTGAACATACTGTCAGTCATTTTAGCTCTAAAGTCTGCCCCTTCCTGCCTATTCTCTCCATCCCTGAGGCTATTTCCTATCACAGGAGGAAACAGGGAGTTCCTCTATGCAAATGACTGTAGCGAGGAGAGTAGCTGCCGCTCCTTCACAGGCTCACTCTCATTACCTCATACATCATTGAAGAGAGGGAATATATATGAAAAAAGAGGAGTCAAAGAGCAAGTCACTACTGAGTACCTCCTGTTGTCTGTGCTGTTTTTGCCAAACTTGACAGAACACTGGGTTGGTAGGGTTGGGTATTGGCTTAGTCGTTCTCTCTCTTTCTCTCTTTTTTCTCTCTTTCCCTCTCTGAACTCAGGCCAGGGTCCTCTTGGGCCTGCTCTATTGTGCCGGAGGAAAATTGCCAATCCGGGCTACTCTGATTGAACACTGAAAGCAGAGTTTTATAAAGGAGCTGATTTGCTATTCATTACCTCTCACTCACTCCGTCTCTTTCTCCCACACTCTTCCGTTTTCCACTGGCTCACTGTGCCACACTCCAAGTTTCTTTCTTGGTCTTTTTACCGGTTTTTCTTTATACTGTGTTCACCCTTTCCTCCTCTGCTGATCCCCCCCTAGGAGACTCCCATGGTTAGGCTAGGATAAAATCTGGCTTTCTCAGTTTTTCCAAGACTGTGTGTGTGTGTGTGTGTGTGTGTGCACAATCATTGTGGGTTAGTCTGTCGATACGGCAAACAGTATAATTACCTCCTGGTTTACCAAAGGATCAGCACACACCTGCTTAGATTATTAAGTGGAAGCTGAGTTTGGAATATGCAAGCCCTCAGATAGGTCTGAATGTGACAAAAGAAATGATGCAGCAATGGCACAAATAAATAGATGAAGAGTGTACATAGATGATGAACAAACAGTGCTCCCATTACTCATGTTTTGACTGACATGAGCTCACATGGCTGTGGATTTACAGACATTTCAGAGCATTTTCTCTGCCAAGATAAAGAAAATCAGTTTTAGTGATCATTGATTCCACTGATACTTGAATGAAAAGTTTTAGTTTTTCCTCTATGGAATAGGACAAGGGTATGCTTTCCCCAGGTTTTCCCCAGGTGCTCTGCAGGGTGTTCCCCATCTATTGACCAGTCTGTGCGGGTTTAGGATCCAACCACACCCCACCCAAGCATGAAAAGGATAAGCAATAATGGAAAATTGATGGATGGATGAACACGATACAGCCCTGACAGTAAATCTAAGATTACTGTGGTATCAAACTATCCCTCACGGCAAAAATATTCCTCAAAACACAAACAAAACTTTCAGGAATATTATGGTCTTTTAGTGGTGTAATATCCATATGAGAGATTTGGTTATGAATGCAGGAAATAGAGAAGCACAGATATCCTTAGTTTCAAGTTCATGTCATTTTTTGTATTAAGGCTTGATCAAACCAGAAAGTGGCACAATAAAACTCTGTGCATCTTCACAAAATTTGTGGTTCAAGAAGCGTGGTGGCAGAGTGACTACTTGCAGGGCTAGTTGTTGAACTACTGTAGCTGGTAGGCTAACCACTAACACACTAGCCAGCCGGGACCATGGATCTATTGAGAGAGTCGGATACAGCTCCGCCACTCAGCTTTACTGCCAATTTTTCCTAGTGGCCACTCATAGTATTGAAGTGAAAAAAATCCCCTGCAGTCCATAAAGCATTTTTCCCTGTACACCACCATTATAAGAGACGTCTATAAAACTGATGACAGGACACCTCAAACTTCAAACAAGGTCAGTTATTACTCTTTTTTATTATGAATCTTTAAACCATGAAGGTTTTATATTTGTAAAACTTTCCCAGAGCTTAGAAAAGCGATTTTAAAGTTTGTGAAATCATCCCGACATAAAGTCTATGGGCCGAATGGAAACATGCAGGCGGGGACAGCAGGAAAAAACACACAACACAGAAGCAATCCCGGAAGATAGAAAACGTTTTTTGGCACCAGGTGAGCAATTTTCATTTGAGTGAATGGACACCATCTCTGAGTCCAGGATCCACTTCCTATAATACATCCATGGCTGGGACAAGCTAGTGCTAGTCAGTCACAATAGCTCCTCAAGTGTCTTTCTATTCTCTCCATGTCATTTACTCCCCATTGACATCCGTGGTGTTCTTGGCATCATCTCATTCAAGGGTTAGGGTGAAGGAGAAGAATCTTATTGAGTAAAGTACTTGCTAACCTGCAAAGCAAACTCATTACCTTGGGATAGGTAATAAATGGGACAATAAGTTATGGTTTATTTGAAAGACATATGTACCATTGACTCATAACTGTCTGCAAACCATTGCACTTCATAAAGTGGATGGTGCAACACATGAGCTATGACAGCACCCTCCATTTCAGTCTCGGCTTTCTGTTCCCCTGAAGATCAACACCACTTTCTATCGCTCAAAGGTGAAGATTTGTGGGTGAAAGTTCACCAAAGTTGAAATTGGTGCAGAAAAAGGAAAGAAATAGCATGGATTTACTTCACCCCCTGCAAGAAAATCCATTAAATGCAGCAACTCCATGGGAATGAATGGATTTTAAATGCTTAATTTTAAATGCAGTCTTAGAGAACAATATATCCAAGAAACATCTTCTGTGCACCTAAATAGGTTGTTGTGACAAATTCCTGTTGCCAAGAAATCCTGCTATGTTGAGGTTTATTGCTTGGATGTGCAGTTCTCTCTGGAAGTGCCCTCAATCCAATGTTACAATAATGCTTTTTTTTCCTATTTTATCTCCCCTGTCCACTTAACTGCTACTGGAGATTCATTCAGACTGATGGATTGACTTTCAACTTGCCACCTTAGGTTTGTCATCCCTCTTCGGGAAAGCCTCAGGGCCCAAGTCCCTTTGAGCTCTGTCCAGAGTGGTGAGAGCTTCTGTACCATGCGTCCATATGAAGCTACCACTAAACGGATAGAGGCACAGTTAGAGTCAAGATAAATGTCTCTGTCTATTTTCCCCACTTTCAACTGAAATAGGGGGTTTGTCATGGTTTCTCAGAGGGAAGAAATTGAGTGTTCAGGTTGCAGTGATGAGGAACTAAACATGACCACGGTGTACATCACCTCTCCCACAATCACAAGCCAGAGGGAAAGCAGGTAAGTCAAATAACGTGCAGTAAGATTCCACCTCTTTCACTAAACTTAATTTAACAACATGACAATTAAAGACTATTCCCAACACAATTAGAGAAAAGAGCAGTTAAAGCAACTCTTAATTAGTACAAAAAAAGAAACGGACAAGTAAGTGGATATCATCTCTAATTGCCATGTTTGTTTCAGACCAAAAAAGAAGATGCAGCTTGAGACAAGTTTTGACAAGATTTTACTTGACATTACATTGGATGAAATGTAAAGTATATGGCTGTCTTTGAGCATAATGGAATTTTCTTCATAAATACATTTTGTAAAATGACCTGCCGTGCGTCATGCTGTTTAAAGGTACTATATACGACATTCAGCCCCACTAGATGTCAGCAAAAAACTATTTGCTATGTAAAGATATAGTGGAGTAACGGCGACCTGAGCAGATAATTAAGTTACACTACCTCTGTTCGTGTTGTAATTGGAGCCTCTCTGTTCTTTCTTTTGAGAGTCAGTCCGGCCGCGCATGCATGTGAGTCCCTCCGTGTCCACCCACGTCCATTTTCAACATGACAGCAGAGCCACAAAGTTTCTCATATTACAGCTAAACAGTACACTAAAATATGTTTCTGAAAACATTTGAAAAATATTGAGAAATAGGCAATGCAGTAAAAGAATCTTGATCCATATTTGATCAGTTTGATCTGACTTTCATGAGCTGCTGGTTCAGAGGCCAGTTTTTTTCCAACTTTATTGAGTAAACGACACAAACATTTGTTTTGGTCTGAGATGCTGGTGCTCTAGTGCGACATCTAGTGGGGCTGATTGTAATATTGTACCTTTAACATCCATTTAAATTCAATGAAATTCATGGTTCATTTAGCTGACTTAAACATTATCATCAGTGCAAAGATCTCAAACATAAACACTATGATAACATGAAAGACACAAACTGCATCCAGTACTCCATCAACACCCTTGTTTTCTACAAGGCAAATTCAATGTCACACTCCAGTCATGTATCTTTCATGTAATTTTTCATGATGCAAGAAATAAAATGAAATAAAACCCTAATTGCTCTGGTGTACATACATATTGCATTGTGCTCATTTCTCAAACTTATGGGAGACAAAGCTCATCAACATTAAAAGCTGCAAATCAGTTTTTCTGTGATTAACTTTTGGTTAAGATGGACTGTTTGAGCAAAACCATTTAAAACTGGCTACTTTAAAAGACAAGATCATTTTATCTGAACAGTATTGTTATTTAACCAATACATTTCCACTGTTTCTTACTCATTTGTTCAAGTGACGGGGCCATACTCTTATTTCGGTTTATCACACACACTGGTTTTACTGTAACCAAAAGATGCAGTCATGCTACTGATCACAGGTGTGTATCTTATTTGACACTGCAGCCCTACTCTGCCCCAAATCACAGCACAGTGCAGTTTGTTGTCTCATCTCTTGTCCAATCGAGAAGCAGCCTTAAGCTAAAGCAGTTAAAATAGTGGGTCATTTTAACAAACTTCTATTTTAGACCGAATTCTACCTTTCCTCCATGTCCTGGATAACATCTGTGCCTTAGAAAAAGCTTGTCAAAGGCAGAGCAGCCATGAAAAATCTTCACGCTGTAGACCTAACCGCATCGAAAGACTTAGTAAAAGATCTAAATGCAGAAGTTAAGGCTGTGAAAGCTCTCTCTCTCTCTGGTATTATTAAATGAAACTGTCATATTCCTATGGGGTCCTATTTACTGACCAAGCCATAGTTCCTTCCCCAAATGTCAGCACTGATCACTCCCAGTGAGGAATTTTTAAGCTATTTTCTAAGTATGGTTGCACATCGATCCTCCAACTCATCCAACAAGACAGCAGAACCAGTAAAAACTACTGCTTGTTTACTCGTCTAATCCTATCTCCTCGGACTCCCTCAGAGAGGTCATTTCTAGGATGAAACCCTCCTCCTGTGCTCTACCCACAACATTTCTCAAAAAGGTATTTGACTCAGTCCAAATATCTTCTCTGTCTTTTATTTCCCATTAATTAGTGGCTCTGCTGAAGCATACTTTTACAACATTATTGATCAAAGTGTTAAATGAACTGCTTTCAGCAGCCAGTGATGGAAAGTCTTTGTTTTTTGTTCTTTTACACCTTGGTGCTGCATTTGATACTGTCGACCGCTGTATTCTGCTGGATTGTCCTGAACTATAGGTTGCATTTACGGTTCAGTGGTTTTATTTGTATGTGGTAATTTATGGTAATTTTATCTAGTGCTAATTTCAATTTCTCCTGTGTGAGTTTGTCCAGTGGTGCACGGAAAGGATCTTTTCTTAGACCTGTTTGCTTTTCCATTTATATGCTGCCCCTGCGGCAAAATATTTGTAGTCATGGCATCAATTGTCATTGTCATGCAAATGACACACAGCTATTTCTCTCTGTTGATGTAAATGACAGAAAACATATCGACTCCGCTTTTGAAAAACCTTTTAAAAACCGCATGTAATTTCTTACAGTTAAACACTGAGAAACCTAAAGAAATGATTTTAGGTCCTGATATTGCTAGTGAGCAAAATTTCTCAGACCATTATCCCCTAATGTCACCTTTTATCTCCTCTGAAAGGATGGCAAAGTGTGTACTGGTTCATGACAGCGTCATAAAAGCTCCAGAGAGTGCGACGACTGAGGGTGAGCGAGCCGCCTTCTCCGTTAGGACCCATATTGAATGATCTAGCTCAGGAAGTTGAAGCTGTCCCTCATTTTGAAATCTCTCTTTGTACCACACATTTTTAAACTTGCTTTCCTTGGCTTGTTTGTTTTGCATTCTAATGTTTCTATTTGTTCCCATTTTAGCCTATTTTTGTTAGTGATTTTTTCCACCCTTATTTTATTTTTCTTTATTTTAGCTGGGATTAAAGCTTTACAAATAAAAAGTTAATACTGTAAGAATTTATGGAGAACTACCTCACCTCTGAGTTACTTAATATTAACAATGTTCCCTTTAATTTTTTAGATAATATCTTCACTCTGCATTGTGGAATATAAAAATTAACTCCAGGTAGCAAAAGTCAACGTATTTAATAGCTACATTAGTTGAATGCTTTTCAGTATCTAAGCTGCAAGTAACCATTAAAGCAATATTCAGTCCACTTATATAAAATACCACATTCATGTGTGGGTGAGATAATTGACTCTTTTGATCAAAGACCCTACTTAAGGATAGCATACCTATATGAATGTGCAAAAAAGGTGAATGAATGAAATTTATAATAATATACTAGCTCAAGACCTTTAGCCCGTCATCAACTATTAATTAATTGATCTGTCCTTTCCATTTCAGTGGTAACAATTCAACTCCACACTAGATTTTCAGAACTGGTCCCTTAAGAGGGAGAAAACACAGCTGAAAAGCCTCCTTGTCAGTGTGTGTTTGGATCTGTGCGCTATGTGTGTAGTTGCGGTTGTGAAAACACACACAGAGAGACATGTGAATGTTGAAATAAAACACCTCAGATGAAATTGATATCACATGGAATCTCTGGAAAAAACGGGAAAGGTAAATTACGATACCCAGAAGGCCTCCTGCTCCCATTCCCCCCTGTATCACACGCATCACAGATCCACTGAATTAAAATTCAATAAGATCTAGGCTGTTTCCCAAACCGTTTTGCACCAGTGAGCTGTGATATCACCCCTATTCTCCAATCAAATCCTGGTACCATTCTCTCTCTGCTGTTTCAACCAATCAAAACAGCTGAAAACCATTTTTTTGATTTCCAATGTGAGGTGCTCATAACTGATTAATGACTCTAGAATATAATCATCTTTGGAGAAAAAATTACATTACAGCTGAAAACAGTGCAGCACTTTTTTTTTTTAGGGATTTAGCATGAAAAGTATTTAATGAACATTCTATTAAATAAACAGCATCAATAGGTATTGGTAAAGCCTTTTGATTTTCAGAGCTTTGTATTCTGCCTCTTCTCCCAGTCTTTACCCCATGCTCACATGATTTTAAATGGGATGCAGTGAATGACTTTGTTCCAGGCCCTCATTATGCAGGCAGTGGAGATATGCACTCTTTTTCTCATGAAAACTATTAGATTAATTAATGGGTGAACATATTTTCCTCTCCTCTCCATGCTTGCAATCAGCTTTCTAGGTCCATTCTCTGCTCATTGAACTGATTCATTCTCTCTATCATGACAGGCCTTTACTCCTTTTCACAAAATAAGACCTGCAGCTAATTCTGATTGACTTGATAGATTTGTACAATTCAAATGCCTGCAGCCTAATGAGGGCGAGCTATAATCAAAAGGGGAAAGAAAAGGCAAAAGCATCAACTTTTCGAACCCATCCTCGCCTCTGGAACATTTCACTCAAGGAACTATAGTCCTTGTCATTTTTCCCCAGATATCATCCGGTGAGCAATTACAGAGAATGTACAGCGAACGATGCATCATCCATTCCTGCATGCTGACGGTCGGTGAAAAACAGGAGTGTTTACTGACTAGGGGTGCCATTTACCATGGTAAATATGTGCGTCCCAGGCCAGTGAAGGGTTGATGGTTTTGCAGCAGCGTGACATCTGATATACGGCTGTATGCAGGGAGAGGGCTGATCAAGGCCACCTCTATCACTCAACCAGATAATCTCTGCACCCGGGAAAAACAAATGATGGTTGCTAGCTAGCCTCAATAGCCTGTCTCACATCTTCATCCTGTTCATTTACTGTGCTGCTATTCTCACTCTCTTGTTTTAAAGTGCATCCTCAGAGTTCTGCCCTGCCCTGTGTTATTACTTTTTACAGTGCGTTAAAATACTTGTTAATGATACACATTAATGCAGTTCCTGGCTTTAAACCACCTTTAATTATGTTTAAACTGCCATTATCTGCAGGGCTATGGGAGTATCGTAGAGATATGTGTTTGTGTGTGTGTGTATGCCCAGTGGGTAGCTCTGGGTCTGAAAAGTGAAGCTGATGCATTCTCTCTAATGGTCAGCAGGGGGCGACTCCACTGGCTCCATAAAGAAGTCCGTTTATACAGAAATCTATGGGAAAATGACCCTAATTTTCACTTGATTTATTATCTCAGTAAACAGTTTCCTAATGTATTTATGGTCTCAATCACTAGTTTGAAGTCATGATGTTCATTCTGTAAATTATGGCTCCATTTAGAGTAAAATAAGTAAGGTACGGTATGCTTTAGGGCATGGGTACCTTGTTATTGACAAGTCGCTACCACGGCAGTGCATGAGGTGCTGTAGTTGAACCCTGTGGGGTGCCTCCCCAGCTCTCATCCAAATATGGTCATTTTGGTCGCTCCAAAAAGCCAAGATGGTGAGTCCCGTGATGTCACGGTGGCTACATTATTTCTATGCAGTCTATGATGTGTGTATATCTGCGTGTGTACCAAAATAAAGGTTACAAAGCTGCTTACTTCTCTAAAGATGTTTAAATTGCACCACAGAGACGCACGTGTCAAAGAAGGCGAGACAATGATTTAGGTGAAGGAATCTCGATAAGCAGGAAACATGAGGGGGTCAAGCATAGTTCCCCAGGGCAATTTATAGGCCTCTGTTATGGTTGGGAAATGAGAATAGAGGAGTAAATTGCTAGCTGGTGGGCCAGAGGATGAGAAAGAGCCTCACATTCTGTTCATACGTAGAGGAAAGCACATAACCTTGCAAAGCCTGCTCCTCTTGTTGGGTAAACAGAGGCAGAGATGCTGGGTAGATTGAGATGGATTAGACAAAGCCGATCGCTGACCAGGGCAGCTGAATGTCCTTCCTTAAATATAGAGTATGTTGGTGGCTTTGATATTCATATGGTGGCTCGGAGAAGGTTGGGGAGTCAGATGGAATATGTGATATATGACAGAGGTGTGATGCGAGGTTAGCAAATGGCCTGACACTGGGATTCTGTTAACTGCAAAGGATGAAAAAGTGAGAAAGGGCAAGAAAGGGAGGAGACGTCATGTTTATTCTATCGTGTTACTTACATACATAGAGCACAGGCATCTATTCACTCCTACATTACGAGAAGTCAAACTAGGTTAGTATAGTTTGTGTATTGTACATAAAATAGGCTAGAAATCAGAATCAAGCTGTCGTCTAACATACTCATTAGATCCTACATACTGTGAGCGCTTGTGTTTGCAGGGGGCTATGTTTATAGGATGTAATGAGTCATAGATAAGGAAAATAGAGCAACACAGGAAAAAAAAAATTAAACTGAGAAAAAGGGACAGAGTGAATAAGGGAGAGAGATTCCCAAGTTCCCCGCTAGCAGAGGTTTTCATGTAATCTGTGCAACCATGGGGCCAGAGAGAAACTTTGATCAGAAATATTTTCTCCAGTCCATTTGGAGCTCAGAGTCTGTTGTATGGATGTGTGTCTGCGTGTGTGTCTGTGTGTGTGTGTGTGTGTGTGCACATTTTGCTGTAATGTAATGTGGAGGACATAAGCAGGTCACACAGACACATGCCTCATTCCACTTGCAGCAGACCCAAAGGATTAATTTAACGAGCAGTCGGACGCTTGTCCTATGCGGCCCTCGTTAAGACCATCATGCAGAATCTCCATTTGACTGCTGCCTGCCGTGACTAATTGACTTATTTTGCAGGCCTAAGCAGTACTGAAAGCTCTCATATTTCATATTTATCTCTTTTTGGAGCAACGTCAGGAAACTTCAGTGAGAGCAGGGCGATGCATCCTCCTTTGAATACCAGAGAACCAAAAAGATGGATACTTCCCAAACTGCTCTGGCCACACAGAAAATAAAACACATGTACCATTTTGTCTTCATTTAGATTTATCATTTTAAAAAAAAAAAAAAAAAACCATGAACCTGCTAGTTTAATTTATTCAGGCATAATATATTGTTTATCTGAGCTGATTCCACCAGTCATAATCCACCCTGACATGTATGTCTTCATCTCCTTTTTTTTTATCCCCTTCTACAATGTATTTTATCAAGATTAAACAGGTTTCAAGCATGTTGCTTCAAGCCCATGAGCAGTAATGACCGCATCAATCAGGCTTTACCCTGTGCTGGACTAATATCCAGACAAATTGACTTGTTTGTTTTTCCACTGTCATCTCATCGTGAACATCTGCCTCCTCATTTGCTCCTCATACCATCCTGGCAGAGTATATACATTCAGGCTGGAAGTGTCAAGACACACAAAGCTCCCCGGGGCATACAGTCGGGCTTTTAAAAGCTATCTTATTGACCTAAGTGCAGTTTCATTTGTCTGCTGCATCGGAGAAGATTGGTATTAACAAAGGAGTGAAGTGTTGAACTTTCACATTTAACTTTATTTGGATGCAAAACTTTAGCAACTTGTCTTTGTTAACTGGTGAAAAAGGAGTCATTCAGTGCCGCTACCTACTCTCACCCACACAAAACACACACACACACACACACACACACACACACACACACACACACACACACACGCACACACACACACACACACACATCACCTCCTGTGCCACACCATTCCTCTCTCTCGCAAATACAAATGCAAACAAAATGCCCAAGGCTGCTGTGCTTTACACCGTCACACTGCTCTGTAGTTTCGACAGGGACGGGACAATACATTTGTGTTAGCTGGTGGCGAATAGCAAGAATGGATCAAAGACGGCCTTTTATTAGATCAGTATTGTGTCTGAGAACATAAAATCTGACAAGTAAATGGAAAAACATGGATCATGTCAAGGGAAAAATCAATAATAAAGACTAGGATGTAGAGGCCAGTGTTGTGTGGAAGCAGTAGGCTTTGTGTCTTGTCTCTACTGGCAGATTATCACTACACATTTCTTATTGCTTTAATAGAGCCATGATCCAAAATGTATAAAATACGCGACACCCACATGCAGAGAAACATAGATGCTCTCTCGCTTACACACACACACATACACACACACAACAAAAACCTATTCCTTCTGACCTGCCCTTTCTCTCTGGTTAGGGATGTACTGATGGATTGACAGTCTAATTGGATGTAAGCCATACTATGCTCCCTATAGTACAGACAGACGTGGTCCAGATGCAAGGCAATCACGTAAAATAGTGTGAGAGGAGGGCAGGAGTGCTATCTGCACACCCACTCACACAGTGAACTGGCTTTAAGAGAAACAGGAGAGGAAGAGGATGGAGAAACAGAGTGGGATGGAGAGGTGATTATGGGGTCTGGAGGTGAACTATGAAGAGAAGAGAGAAAATGTAGATAAGTAAAGAAGACGCAGATGACATGCGATTGGATGGAGAACAAAAGCTATAGAGAGGGAAAAATTGGATTGAGAAGATGAGGGGGGGTTGTTCATTCCTAGCATGATGGGCTGCATTTTTCATGGCCATTTAAATAATGCTGCACTGCTGTTTATGGATGTCCAGCCAATGGTGAATTATTCAAATACAATCAGTACTTTTTCTGCCCCCATTTGCTTCAACCATTCCAACAGTACTCTGTATTTATTACTGAGACCAACTCAGTGCCAACCAGCGACACACACACTAAAATACTGCTTTCTTGTTGCTGTTGTCATTGGTTGTTCCTTTCGGTTTATCTGATGTGACATGTCTTTTTGTGCCTCAGCACTGAACGGGGTTGGCAACAGAATTAGAAAGAAAGTGAATGGGATTTTGTTTGCAGTATTACTACTGTTAGTTCCCAAGGGCAAGGACTACCATCATCACTAAGGTATTTTCTTTGTTTCTAAGAGCTGTTTTTGTACAAGCTCCATTCTGTTCTTTTCAGTCAGCTGGAGAGCTCCTCGGGCAAAACGAACCATGCAACATTCATCCAGCGCAGCACTATTATCATCCCAGCTTTCAGTGCTAAAGACTAGCTCTTTGTAAGCCAGTGCTGCCAACTCAAACATTAGCTTAAAAAATGACAAGTATATAATGTATTTGACAGACAAGGTCAACTCCATTAGAAAATATATTTGACATGACAATAGCATTACTGCAGACTGTTGGACTATGGCTACTGCCATTGTTGTCTGGATTGGCTGCCTCAGTGAGAAAAACATGGTCGATTTCACACAATGTATTGATCATTAAGGTCCAGTTTACACCAGCGTTTAAAATGGCAAAAGTTGTTCTTATCATTGGAATTGCTGCAACCAGTGCATTCGCTTGCATAGTATATGAAGTATATCTGTGTAATTTTCACTTGTCAAGTTCAACTTTGGTGAATGATGCTAATTTGTGCTTTTCCTTTGGAGAAACAGAGAGCCAGAGAGTCCAAAATTGGAGGAAACTATTGTTACTGTGTTGCACCATCCACTTTTATGTAACCTCCCTCTGTCAAAGTAAACTGCTCCACTAAGAAGGCATGGTTTGCAGACATGTATGAGACAAGACTCAGTGGTGCAAATGTGTTTTGACTAAACTGTTTAGATTTTTTGTCCCTTTAGTGAACAAGCAACAAGTTGCTAACTGTCAACAAGCTCAGAGAGGTTTTTTTTTTGTCTCCCCTCATCTTCATTGAAGAAAATCATATATAATACTGAGAGCAAACTGTCAGGGGAGGTAAACGGTGTAATACAGAGAAAACAGAAAGAAGTTTGGGGAGCTGTCGTGACTGACTAGTGCTACCATGTTCCTGGCAGATAGCATGGCGCCTAGCTCACCAGCTACATCAATTCGGCAACTTGACTAGCGAGTAGTCACTATCGCACCAAGCTACTAGAACCAACTATTTTGCTTTCACTTTCCCCTCTGACCATTCCTTCATTAAAAACATGAACTCCAATTCAACTGGTCTTGGTGGAATCTACTTTCACTGCTTCAAAGAAATGATGGAAAAATCCCATCCTAAAATCAAATCAAACAAAAGTGCACCAAAACACAAAGATGGATTTTTGAGTAAATTCTATGATAAACCTACTACATTTTTATGCAAGTGTAATGCTGCTATCCAACTGCTCCTGTAGTCAACCTCACTGTGAACCTTATAGTGATGTAACATAAAGCAATTCCTCATCTATCTCACTTTCATCCATCATTTTGAGGATCTTCTGTGTGGTAATGTGTGTTTGGACCAACAGTCCCACACAAATAAGTCTACAATATGATTAGACATCAGCTTATCCACAGGATCTATTATGTTGTTGTTTTGTTTCCTGTTTAATTTGTAGTAGTGGTGGTATGATATATCTGTTCCAGATAACACCATCATAGACGTGGAGAGATGCAGCAATGGCCATTTTCTCTCAAGGCTCTCCAAAACAATGTCACAACCACAGCTTGGGATTGTATCTGTTTGAATAAGTATTTCTGTTTCAATCATTTCACTGCGTGTCCTTGTTATGATCTCATACTGGCTCAGTTGTATATTCCTCCTTCACTTTTTTCCTGTAAGTGTTTTTCCCATCTGTTTGTGAGTGTAGCTGTCAACCAAATGTGAGCCACTCTCTGTCGCTTTTACCTCGTTTCCTCTCACTTTCAGCCCTCTTTTCCTCTCCTCCTCCGCTGTCTTTAAGCCTGTGGAGTGTGACTGGTAGCTCCTGTGATTGCAGTGTGTCCCCTTGGACTGAAGCAGACGTTGCCTTTACTCCAGGAGGGGAAGCTCATTTAGGCTTTTCACTCACAAGGGAACAGTGGTCTGTCCTATTTGTGAGTGCATGTGTGTGTGAGAGTCTGCAAGCCTTTGTCTGTGTGCATGGGATAGATGAGATGTACAGACATTTAAAAGCAGATTATATGCAGGTGGTATACCAGTCATTTTCATTCACGTTGGCATTTTGCTCATGAGGAAGAGAACATGTCAGTTTAAAAACTCGGTCTGTAACTGAGAAATGTAGAGAGAGACTAAAAAGACGGAGACTAGAAAGAGACTAGCAAAGGCTGGTAAAGGATTGCACTCCCCAGCATGTTGACAGTGAGCCTGACAGTTCATTAATCCAACCAAATCCCTCCAAAGTTACTCAAGTGTGGATTCTATTTTCAAATTTCCTATTAGTTCCTCTTTGTGGATTAAGCATTGCAGTTCACGAGTGAGTGCCCAGCCCCAGCCCTGGCACAGCACATATAATTGGCTTGTAATGGATTTGGGGTCGTCTTTGCATCAGTGATACGGATAGATCCGAGGCAAAACGGCTGCTTTCCAGTCTCTTCTCACACACAGCCCATGTCGAGGCCTCTGGTTTTGTATAATTCCTTTCTTTGCTGCACATTGTCATTTCTATTTCCGTGTGTAGCTGCGGCATCCATAGCTCGAGGACTGTGGCAGGGGAACGTGACACGGCTGGAGATGAAACATGTCAGGTGTCATGCAGCCTTAGGGGCCCTGTCACCGTCACGACCCCTGATTCACATTCTGAAACCGTCCCAACCTCTTTAACCATGTGCTTCTCTTTTTCCTCTGTCTTTCTCCAACTGACTTTCTTTCTTTCTCCCTCATTTTATTTTTATTTTGTCCTTGATCCCCCGTGCTCCATCTTTACGACACATATTTCAATGCGTACGCAATGATAAACTCAAATACAGAACCGCAGTGTATGAATAATCTTACTCATCTTGCACCTTGAAATACCTACAAACAGAATTTATTATGGAATAGTCCACAAGCTGGTGGGGTCACATTGACTTTTTCTGTCCTGTCTTTACATTAAACAGAATTCAACAAATATTAAATTAGGTATGATTTATCTGAATTGTGACAGTAGGCCTGTTTTATTGATAACTATATTCAAATTAAGTTTCTTATTCAGAAACTATACTAATAATTTATGTTGCGTGTGTTGTGTGTCATAAAATCACAAATCAATCTTCTATTTTTAAAGGCAGTATTGACATATTTACCAATAGGAAACAACAAGGTGATAGAAAGTATTGATTAGATTACAGTAAATAATATGACAGTGATGTGCAAGTGTTTTAACAGGAATTCAAATTGATATATGATGTCTTAAAGTAAAATTGATTGCTTATGAATAAATTATTTGTAAAATTAAGCATGACGTTTAGAAGGCCAATGCCATTATTTCACATTAATTGTGATTAATACTGCATCACTTATTACCGAGAGAGATAATTAAAAGAAAGAAAAATATAAGTACGAAATAAATATAAAGAGATTGATGCATGCTTGCATGGAATCGATTCAGGGTAAGGCCATCCCATAGAAAATCAATGTGATAATCATACAAACTTCATCTTATCCATCATAACAGAGCAACAGCAATATTTAGACCGAGCAATACATCCGTGAGAGACCAGAGAGACTTGTCTTGACATTGAGAAAACAGCAGTTTGCTGTTAGACTGGTCATTGTGATAGTCACAGCATATGGGTATTAGTGCTGCCTCCCTGAGTCAATCCTCAGCTGGTAGTCTTGCTCAGATGAGTGGCTATGGCCCGGCCATAGCTTCCAGCCTCCAGCACATGACTGTTGTGACAACGATGACATCACTACCCTGGGACTTCACGTAACAGCCGATGATGTGCTCGAGCACTGTGTGGGATACAGACGGCATGATAGCGACTCAGCTTTGCCTTGGCAAAGATTGGTTGGACAGATTGGGGGGCACACTGACTGAATCATGAACTTGGAATGAGGTTTCGCAAGAGCTCAGACCAAGACATCGCTGCCTACATCCATACGGATTTCTTCACATTGCTACCACATTCATGCCATTCAACTGATATGCAGATACAGTCTTCAAGTTGGGGGCATCCACAGGGCTTTACTATATTCGTTTCATATTCAGAAAATGGGAATATAGAAGACATAGGAGGGCAGATATGGAAGTAGCATGGTACTGATGTAAATATTTATCGAGGGGTGCATCGTAACGAGGTGTGACATCATCCATTGGTTTGCACTGGTGCCGGTTTGAAGCCCCGAGTTCCTGCTTGTGGTCGGCGCCATGTTTTCCGTTTGGAGCCAGGATCCTCCAAATAAGGAGTGTGGGGTGTTGCCTGTTTCACACTCTGGAAACACGCCCCGCTACCTCGGACCGAAGTAAATGCTAGCTTACTTAGCCAAATTCTGCTAACAGGGCAGGTATAGTAATCAAGTAGCATTAAACTTACAGAAATATTGCGACAATAGTCCGACTCAGTGCGAGTCCTGGAGCCAGGGAGAGCAGCAGGTGAGCAAACTGTCAACCACAGCTGTCAATCAACGCCCACACGGCAGACATCAAAGCTTCTAAGTCTTCACGCCTTATTAACAGAGCAATAATTTCCAAAATGACCACCAGCACACCTATTATATGCCTTGAATTTATCAATTAAGACAATAATGACTTGTTGAAAAAAGGTATTAACTTGGTATTTCTAGAGAGGAGTTGATGCTTTTTGAATTGGAGCAAGGGATTTTTTGGAACAAGCATCTAGCAGGAGTCAGTGCCATTGCACTTTAAGGTACCTTCACACTGGCTTCAGCCTCAAGCTGTGGTAGCTGCCGCTTTTTATTTGTACTACTTCCAGTGTACAACAGCAACATCCTTTAGCTCAAACACAAGGATGCTCCTTTAAAAATTTAAAGTCCATCTGACATCTTCTAGAAACAAGGTGCGAAAATCTATGGGGAGCCTATACTGTATAATTGAATATATTACCAGAATAACTCGCACTATGTAATTAAATTGAATCGTTATTGTAATGTTCTGTGAGGTTCGTTGGTTTACTGACTGTAACAGACAAAAGCACTCGCGTAAACACCCGCAAACACACACAACTCATTCCATATTACACTTACACACATGCACACCAGAGTAATGGAGGTGCAATTCAAACTAACAAGGTTGGAGCCTGCCATCTCACAGTCTGATGGTCCCTAGCCAATTATCACATCATAATGAGCTGGTCAGCTAAAGATGCTTGCTTACATTCATTTAGGAGGCACTGCCGAAGTGGGTGCACACCTTTTGTTCTCAGAGAGTGTGTGTGCTCCAAGTGTAATCTTTCACGCTTATAAACTTAGTGATACAGATACAGGCTAATAAACTGTGCTGCAGTTTGAAATGTGTTCATTTGCATGTATAAGGAAGTAATGGGAGCGTATTTTTGCAGAGATAGTTATAGATGACATGCTGCAGAGACAGATATTTGTGATAAAAGCATGCCATTAGTTGTTGGTTGTTGTGCATCTCTGTGGATATAATTGCTCCTGTTGTAAACCCATTTAGGTAAAGTATATAAGATGGGTTTAACATGATTAACAGCTAGAAGTAGATTTGTTGTCCATGCATGCCACCACTTAATAATCTACTGATAATGTTACATGATTAGTTATATTCAGTCTGTTATATTAATTTATTTTGTGATGATACGTATTGTAATTTCATTAACTGGTGTGCACACCATCCTTATCATTTGTCATTTCCCAGAATCCTTGTAAACAACTGTGAGAGTGTGAATTTTCTCAATTAAGACTTAAAAAAAAACATCTTTTGTATAAAGCAAGTGTAACCACCATGTTTACCTAAACAAAATGTATACCAGGAAATCTGCAATATTCATCATATCATATCTTCAGTTTTTATTTTAAAAGTCAATTTTGCTATTTTGTCATCTGCTAGAGTTTATGTACATCTTTCTGTTTTACTTCAAATGAACTTACTTTATCATGTCTGTATTATGGAAATGACTAGTAGTGAATCCTGCACTTGTAAGATATGCAAGAGAAAAAAACAACCTCCAATGAGATACAAACTTGTGATAGAGATCTATGCGAATTACGGTGTGTCTTATAAAATACAGATAAGCGAATACCAACCTTCAAAGTCATGGAAGTCAATGAAAAAGCTGTTAAGTATGCTGCAGTGGTTCTATCAAGGAAATCTGTCCTGTACATTGAGTTAGTATTTTGTTTGATTAAAGAACAGATTGAACATCGGTGGAGTGTCAGTACTGTGTTTAGCAATTTGTGTCTAATATATGTAATGTGTAATGCGGTAGCATCTTGCTGTATATTAATTATTGTTCATTTTTATGTGTGAAATGTTAAATTTACAGCTATACTATATACTTGGTAGTTGCTAGGCATTACTGTATGTTTGAAGTTGGAAATTCATTCTGCAAAACAAAGTCAATAATATACTGTACAGATTTTTATCATCGTATACTGTACAGTAAATATGCTAACGAGGTCACAGGACTTTCGGAGCATCTTGTTTGTGTTTGCACATGGAAACAGCATGTCCTGTCTACAAAAACAGGAGGGTTCTATTCCTGTTTTGAAGAAACTGTGCCCTTGACAGCTTTTTTTCTTTTTTTTCTCTTCACACTGGTCACCACCTGCTCCCACCAGTCCTTGCACTGCACCCTCATCCACAGCTGCTGGCAAATATGGGTGTGGAACTGGGCTGACTGGGCAGGTGACTTGGACTTTGAGCCTGAAGTGCATCCAGCTACTATATATGGAGTTCACAAAACAGTCAACAAAAACAAGGGTACGTACACTTCACAAGGGCACCCGAATTTCAGATTTTTAGCGCAGTGAAGCTTGATTTTTGGCCACTAGGGGACAAAAAAACATCAAAACAAGCTGACAAACACACAGCCCCGACACATTATCATGTTACAAAGTTGATCCAATCAATGCTGAGGCCGACCTACACTTTCAGCCACCTAACAAATTCCAAGTCTCCTTTTAGCTCTGTTTTGGTCTCCACAAATTCCTGAGAAAAATCTTGTGTCTTTTGTTTCTTTATTTCTCTTCTAGGAGGATAATGAACAGTGGGTTTATCAGAGCTTTTTTTCTGTCAAAAACAGCAAGGGTTAATGAGAGTGACTCAGACTAAACATGACTCAAATGTACTGGCCATTAAACCAAAACAATGAGCTGAAGAAGTTAAAAAGCTCCATAGAGACGCAGGCGTTATTTCTCTGCAATTTTGGCAATACAGTATGAGCAACCCTTTCACAGTACACAGTCGTTTGATTTCACATTACTATCAAACATTCTGATTAATGCAGGTTTAAAAAAAATACACATCGGGTTAGGCCTATAGTATATGTCAGGCTGGTCACAAACTGAAGAAGAGGAGAGAGCTTTTTACCACTTATAAAGAATGAAGTGAGAAGCAATATGACCCCGAGGGGCTCGCAGCTCCTCGCCACTGATGGCGATTCAATCAGATCTGGTCAGAGCGCTGGATTTTAATGATGTGGTGACTGTCTTTGCCCGGAGACAGTGAGGGAAAAACACACATGGTTCAAGGTCAGACAGCTGTGTTACCATGTGCTAATGTTTACTGCTTGTTTAATGAGTAGTGCAACAGTTTGTCTGGTTCAATAATCATTGCTTTACTAGAGTAAGATGCATAGTGGCTTTGTTAGGCCATCTTCGGATTAAAAGACAGTGGCAGCTTGCTGTTACTCATAATTTCAAATTTATCAGAGATGGCAGAGTTATGTTTTTGAATGGAAAATGCAAACATATACAAAAATAGCAGATCGTACACTGCAAAGTCTCAGTGTTCACTATTTTTTTTCCCCCCTCAACACAAATAATTCCATCAATCCAGAAAAATTACACCAGGTTTGAACTTTATGTCTGTCAGAAGACATGAAAGTCTGACATCAGCCCTGTCTGGCAAAAGAGCAACGTAATTTAAAGTGACCTGAAATGAACCTTTACAGACAGACAAAACAGATCCATGTAGCTGCGTTCAGACAGTGCATTAGTTGCATCATTCATTGCTTTTTTATTTTTTTTATTTTTAATCATAACAAGTAGCTAGTCTGTATAATTGCTAGACATCCCTGGTCAAGAACACTCCAATTAGGACCAGAAGTAACTGGGCAGAGGCGGCAGGTAATACATCAGAGAATTCTGATTATGTGTGGATCTGTATTGATAAAGGTAAATTAGGAAGCAGGGCAGTGAAGATGTAAACAGTGTATCTTGTAGAAGTATATACTGTAAAGCCAAGGTTAATATCAATATCTTCCTCAGTTTGGGATTACTTTATGCGCTCGTTAAAATTAACCTGTCAAAAGTTAAGCACGCTTCTTTTGTTTCCTTATAATTAGATAAGGACAAGTTAATTGAGGGCTGGTCTATAATAGGATTAGGTAAACATAATTATTTCTCTTTTGTTCAAGAATGTATTATTGCAATATTTGCCACGGATAGATGTGAATTTTTCTACAGCTACTGTGAAATTAAGGGACAAAGAAGGCAACTGTCCCCGTTAAGGCTTAACTTTTTCTAAATGCATCATTAAGCACTTCATTTGTTTTGATGTAATGAGTCACTGCTTTGACCTCTGTCAATCACTCCTTTTCAAATTTTTCATGTTGTATGAATTTACAACAAAATCTATGCTATTTTGTCAATAAACTACATTTGATATCAGGTGTCTTGTATATAGAAATAGCTTTTCTTTAGTTACAGTTTTGCTCTGGAGCATACATACTCAAGAGGGACACTCTGGTCCGGATCTGGACTGAATAAAAATGTAATCCAGTACAAAATTTAACTGCAACCTGACCCGGACTGCTTTTGAGTGACCTCACGTCACATCAGCTGTCATCATTCAGCCGCCAAATAGTCACCACAGTTAGCAAGGTTGGGGAATGTAGGAGCTCCGGGTGGTAAAGTAAAATGGCCTGTCCAAAACTAGCCAATACAAAAAAAGAAAGGGCGACTGTGAAAAACATGCATTTAAGCATGACTGAACTGAGAAATACATGCTCATTTTCCCAGAGGGAAGTACGAAACCATTGGGCCATAATGAAGAGAGGGGACGCAATGCCTGTTTTGAACAAAACTATCCCAAAACTGAATTAGTTGAAGTTGTGATATCAAGACTATATCAAACATTTTCAACAATGATTACGGTGAAGAACTCACTATTGAACACTTACATCAGTATCTCTGCCTGGCCACCTGGACCTTCTTATGCTCAAGTTTAAGGACTTTCTTACACAATGAAGGTGTCTCCCGTTAACATAGAAATGCTGGTCATGTACTGAGTTCTGGAGTTTTTGTACTGAAATATGCACCCTTACTGGCCCTTTGACGCGGTGGAAATGTATTAAGTAGACCTCTGAGACTTGTATTTGAGTATCCCTGCTCTAGAGTTTGACCATGTTTGCCTTTTATGTCAATATTGAGGCCTGTACTTGGTCTTAGGTTCAACTATAAACAAACAAATTCTACAGTAGTACACACATAAGTCTTGTAATTGGTGAGTATTCGAGGGCTGCTGTGGCTAAGCAGGTGGAGCGGGTTGTCCACCAAACAGAACATTGGTGGTTCGATCCCCGGCTCCTCCAGTCCACATGTCGAAGTGTCCTGATGAGCAGGTTGGCACCTTGCATGGCAGACTCTGCCAACAGTGTATGAATGTGTGTGAATGGGTGAATGTTGCCATGTGTTGTAGAGCGCTTTGAATGGTCAATAAACTAGAAGAGCGCTAAATAAATACAGTCCATTTACCATGTGTACCTTTACATAATTAAAAGTGAATTAAGCTGATTTCTTCCAAATCAAACATGTCTGTAGTTTTGAGTGGATATACTGGGCAATGAGCCATTTCTATTTGCTGTTTTTAGTCGCAGCAGTAGTAGACCAACAGCCTGTCATGGTCCAGTGGTTCAGCATTTGTATGTTTATTTGTCCATAAATATATGGCTATGTTTGAGTGAGTGTGTACAAGTAAGGCCAGTGTGACCAGTGCCAGGCCAGGCTGAACTGTGGTGTTTTGTTTATCCTGGCTCCTCTCTTCTTTCTCTTATTGACCCATCACTGAGTCCATGCGGACTGGCCCTCACTCCCTGACACTATACAGATAATGGCTTTTCTGGAAACTCGGAGCATTAGGCATCTCCTTGCTGAGCTGTAATTATACCACTGATGTTCCAATTTCCAACATATTCCTCTAAGGTATTCATTTTTTACTGTTTCAGCTAAATTATGTTATGACCAGAAAAGTAAAGTTATTGAGAAAATAAGTCTTTTTTGTGAAGGTTTTTCCATTTTTTCCCCCCTGTAATTTTAACCCTGATGAAAACGGAATTGAAAAATAAAATGTCACGAAGGACATCTGAGTGACGTGCCTTCTGTTCAAAACCATCCACATGGTTTGTCACTGTAACCATGGCGATGGAATTATAAAACACCTTGGAGGTCTTTGCCCTTGATATTTTTATTTTTTTTTCAAAAATTAATGATATTCAGTCTGTGGCTGCATATTCATTACTCTTTCTCGAGTGGCTCAAGTGATGCAATGTTTGTATGACTTTGATCAGCCTTTGAAGACATTTCTTGCGGGTGTTTAGCACAGGTAAGAAAAATTGTTACACCTAAAGTCCAAACACTTTATCATTTTTCAAAAACTTTATTTGTTACTTCAACCGAACAAGCCTGTAATGACATGCAAACCGGCTCTCTGTCTCTCTCTGAATCCCTAATTATTGCTTGCACACACTGTGATTTTGGATGGCATCAATTTAGATTCCATTATGTTTTCCAGCTTGCCATTCCCAGTGGTGGCGCTAATGCAATCCTCCCAACCTGCACCAGTTGTAAATGAGGAAGGAGCATTATGATGAATGGCCCATTTGTTAGCAACTACATTAAACCGACATTAGCTAACACTATGCGCAAACCCCCCAGCCCAAATACACTCTTGCACGAACTGCTGATTTAATTGATCACTTATTCATGCTAATATTTATAGTTATTATTTGCACTTTTTCATGATAAATCAAATGTGTGGTATTGTCACCTCTCGCTCTGTGACTGTTTTCTTTCTTCCATTTCACCTCCTATTCCTTGTCTTATCGTATTCCACCTCCATATGTTCCTTCTTAACAAACTTACTTCATTTCAACTTACTCATTCATTCTTCATTGTGTCATACGCCATTTTAACCTTTATCTTCTCCTTTTTCTCTTTCTCCATCTCTCTTCCTTGCTGAAGAGGAGAGTGCACTTAAAAGAGTAAATGAGTGTAAGCCTATTCCTCAGTGCAGGTTTTTGCTGTGGTTATTACCATATGATTATTAGTGATGGACAATTGGCCTCAAAGATGTTTCATTATGAAAGAGCTCACTGGGATCTCATTAGCACTCTCAGTCTAAGGGCTGCTGCTCAAGCCTACTCTACTCGGGGGAATTACATTTCGATCACCAGGGCTAGAGTTAACAAGGCAACATTAAAGGAATGTGAAGGTGCAACAGCCAAAAACAGACAAATTAGTAACCTCCAGGAGTGGTACTGCTGCTCTATTCATATAAATAAATAATAAGAACTGTTGGATCTAAAGGCTATTATATTAACTTACAGTATAGCCTAGTGTACCTGCGCAATCATTGCTTGGCAAGGATTGCAACCACTGATGCTGTAGGCATTTGTTTTTCTTTCTGTCTGACAGGAGCATCCATCAAAAAATGTAATTTCATTTCTTTTCATCTGTTGATAAAGTTGCTGACTTGTGCCAGTCCTCCCCCAAGGATCAATAGCTGTTTATACAAATAACGTTGGAAAGCACAATACACCCATGGCACCGCTGGAGGTGACTCTCTCCAAGGGCAGCTGCAGCAGTTTACTGAGGCGGCCCTGTGGTAGGCTGTTTTTATTCTTATATTAACCACATAAAGCTTGAAGAATTGTACAAGTGTTTGTATGAGCCGACAGTAGAGGTTATTACATACACTGACTCAGTAATTGTTTACACAAAAACCCAATTACAGGACTTTTAGGTTGCAACATAAACAATTTATTATGCATTAACACAGCTTACAAAACAGCGTCCTCGAGGAAAATAGATCCGCTCACACCGCACTTACAATAGTTAGCACTGTGCTAGTCATAGTAAAACATCAGAAACAAAGTGCAAAACACTTTTCTCCCAGACATCTCTCTACCAAGGGAAAAAAAAAACTATTTCTGCAACCCAATTTTAAGACTTTGTCTCATCTTTTGTTCTGAATTAAGTCACCTTAATCCTTGCACTTTGCAAGGCGCTATAATTACCACCGATATGCTGCTTTACCTAAAACAGTTTGAAGAGACAAAGTGAACATAAAAGAACTAATGTTTCCAACATGAGATTAAACATAAAAGAAACAAAGAAAAGGGGAGTGAAGAGAGAGACAGCGACTGAAACAGTAAGGTGAAAGTGATGGTGGAAGAAAGACGGAACAAAAAAGGAAAAAAGACAACATGAGCATATAAAAGTCAGTATGAATTGTAAGTTACTATATTCTTAAAGCTACACTATTACAGCTTCTCTTCTATACCGTAGAAACTCTGTGGCTCTTAACAGAGGTGAAGTGTAACACACCTGAGAACATGTCACAAGTGACAAGTAACCACTGAAGTGAGACCATGGCCTTGTCTATGTGGAGGATGAGAAAACTTTATTTTCAAGGTAGTGTGGTATATTACATGACTTGACTGTAATATTTTAACTCTCTTGCAGCTGTCTATTACTGTAACTATTTACATTTTTCCCCCTTTTGTTTAGCAATTGATAATATCATGCTTTCATGCGATGATTCATCTTGTTCTAGTGTATTTCACTGTGAAATATTTCAGCTGATTTGTATTTCTTAAAGTAAGCCAGCTCTCTGCTTCATTCAGTGCAAACTTCAATGCACTGCACATCTATTTGGTTGTGATAAATGCTGTAGAAAGGCAGAACTTGTGAACGTGTGCACTATAAATTTGCCAGTTTTTCTTATTTCTAGACTTGAATTATTTTAGCCAGTTGAGTTGCAGATACTTAAATCAGATCATTTGACTCCCGATTAACCCGATAGACTCAGTAGATAAACACCGAGAAACCACTTGAACTTGTTTCTTGATAAATTACAGATTTTTAAGATCAAGTAATCGTTTAAATAATTTATCATGCAATAAATGACAAACCTTTTCTGTGAGGTTTCGCTGCTTGCGTCTGTGTTGTATCATTATGAATTGAATAACTCCAACACAATTTTCATGAACAATTAAATAGTAATAGGAAATATTAATCAATAATTCAAATACTTGCTTAGTTGCAGCCCCAGCGGGGTTGTATGTTGACTTTGCTCATACGAATTATCATAAAACATCTTTAAAAATTCCATAGATTAATGCAGATTTCACCCGTGTCATTTCAGTGCTGCATTTTGAAGCTTCACTATTCAATACAGTGCTTTGCCATTCTTCTACAAAACCTCCCACACATTTTCTCTGAAATGTTTTCCAGTTCAGCAGATAGAAAACAATTCCACCTGCATGAGGACTCCATGCCCCCTCTCCCACCTTTACCACAACACCACCTCCTCCTCCTCCTCTTCCTCCTCCTCCTGCTTTCTCGTTTTCACAGTTCAAGCACATCAGCAGGCTGCTGAGACACAACCCTGGGGTTTGCGGTTCTCCACTCAATATTTCCTCATCAGAAAGACGTGGCAGACCAACGGGAGTGAGGGGAGAGTGCAACGATAGGCAGACAGGCATTAATGACTGGCTGGTTGATGTGCTACAGGCCATATCTCCAACTTTAAACCCAAGACCTCAGTTACCCAGCAGTTCACATAAGCAGTAGCGTGTTTGCTCACTACCTGGCTCCAGCACTTCTGTAGTACTCCAGTAGGAAACGTGATTAATTAAAAGCATTGATTGAGTAGTGATTCTTTTGCACCTTCCCAAGGTCACAAAGAGGAGTTGATAGATAGGAATTGGCAAGCAATGCACTTCTGAAAATACTGGAGATTCTTGGCTGACTGTAAGGGTGTAGTAGTGTGACACACAACGCAGAGAGGCTAAAGACATAGTCCTAATGAGATAACATACAGTGCAAACACAGTACAAGATACTGCAAACAAGTAGAAACGAAACACGTTAATTGCATCTTAGATAATTCTGTCTTGTTGTAGCTACTAATCACTTCACCTGATAAGTAAGCCACCGTCCTCACAATTTAACAGGGGGGGTCTTATCATGAGAACGCGTATCCATTGCCGCTACAATGAAACGGGTACACCATTCATAAAACATAAAGGCAGCTTTTATTTATTTAATTATTAAACAGGTTCCCCCCCCTTCACAAGAAAGGGATACGAAGCCTCTAGGAATGTAGGAAGAGGATTCGAGGCTTTGTCGAGGACAATAAAAGAAAGCGAGGGAACAGAACAGATGGGAAAGAGAAGATAGCGAGAAAAGAGAGAGAATTTTTTACGAACCGGCTTCATTCTCTGCTGCTGCCTTTCTCAATATTCCTCTCTGAAACCAAAGTGGTCTGCAAGATGCTGGATATGCAACTTTAAATTGGACCTCATTTTAATATGTCATTAAATCTCATAATAGTACTACTCATGTTGTCCAAAAAAATTCTCTGCATGCTTGTTTTAATATAACATCAACAGGCTAAACCGGTCTTATATTTTTATAATTTAATGAACCACTCCGAATCTGAGCTAGTAAAGATTTTTTCAGCGCACGGCTTTTCAATAATACATACCACACCTAACACTGTAACACCTATTTCATTTTAACCTCTCTTTGATGATTACATTCTTCAAGTTGACTCTTATATGAGGGTTGTCATTAATTTTATTTTCCATCTCAGTTACCACCGATAGCTTAAGTGACCTAATGTAATGCTTATGATAATTGTATAGGCTGAAGTGTGTCTGTGTGAGTGTGTGTGTGTGTGTGTGTGTGTGTGTGCTAAGTCCAGTCAGGGAGATGGCGGCCCACTTTCAGTAACTGATGAGAGTAGGAAAATAGAACGCTTGATTACCCCTGACACCGCTCGAACAGCGCTCCTGCCAATGAAGGTTATTGGGCCTCTCTACACGAGTGGTCAAATATAGAAGGACAGAATTATGATCTAGTTTTGAAGTCTTTGTCTTAACTCTGAAGTGATGAGGCTTTGATTAATTTTCTATAAGGTCAGGTGATTGAGTTTGAATGAGCTCCGGTGACCTCCGCCATCAGCCTCATCAAAACCTACATCATCATTAGCATTGGGATCATCAACATCTTTAATTATTATCACCGCCGTCAGCCATTCATATCGTCTCTACATTATAGTGTAACAGTTTGAAATTCAGTAATAACAGTACAGTTACTACTCCCAGTAACGCTCTGTTGCTTTGACACTTGGGGGGGTCGGTGTGCTCGCTGTCTTACTGGGATTAATGGAGGGTTGATATCAGTGTGATCTCTGTGTTCAGCTGACAGACTGCTGCTCTGGAGAAGAAATATGACTTGCACTAATTACAAAATTGTCTTGTTCACATGTTGTGTGTGTTCTTGGCTGGCTTGCTAATGTTATCTACAGGTATACCGCCTACATTCAGGAATCACCTGACGCTGGTTTTGTTCAGAACTGGAGGGTGTGTGAATCGTGCAGCTGAGGTCCAGACTCCTGGAGTGCTGTCTGCAGTCACTGAGGCTACGCTAACGCTAGCAGTTGGATGGTCAGTAAATCCCTCCAAACTGAATTATTCCAGCTTGTTGAATGTATTAAAGTGAGAGAGATAGTGAGATAAAATGAAAAATGCCTTTTTAATGCCTTTTAGATCACATCCCCAGTCATACTGTGCACCTATTTAACAATATAGGCCAAAAAAACAAAACAAAAATCCACTTCTTTGTATTCTTATATAATATTCTTATGTAATAAATCCAATCATGTTTTCTTCCTATGAAACAAAATATGACGATATAATATGATGATTATGTGCACTTGAACCAACCAGTTTCAACTTACAATATCATGACATCCACCTATCAATCAATCTTCCCAACATCATGTCCCGCCTGTCTATCCTGTTTCACTAAGAAATACGTCACGATACAGAAGTTAGATCCTCTCCAAACGCAGTTTCATCTAAACTTTAAACTTCAAAAGATGGCGGCTGAGTAAGGAAAGTAAATTAATGATAATGTGTTTATTTTGCTGCTGAGTAATGAAGTAATGTAATTACTTTTACAATGAGTAATGTGTTCAGTCTTCATCATCACTATCCCAAGCTCTGAATGCCAATTTCCATTTGATATCAAATTACACTTCTCTGAATCACAGAAAAAAAACACTATTCCTGCAACTACAATTTACTCTCACTACTTTACTATTCAAACAGTCGTGCCAGACGCACAGCGAAGGCCGTAGCAGCCCTGAACAAAACACTCCCTAGAGGACAGAGTACTGATGGTTTTTCTACTGTGTAATGAATAAAAAAACACAGAGTGCTACAGCTGTCCCCCATCCTTCCCTCCCTCCCTCTCTCCCTCCCCGCTGCTGCTGCCATCTCCAAGTCGGAAAAAGACGTGGGAGCTAACGCATACATTTTATAACTAACAACACCTGTCCAAGTATGCAGCCATGACAATGCATCAACCAAATGAAATCCACTATAATTGGAAACATTGCCTTTGTTCTCTGGAGCGTAAAGGCTCCTGCCAAAGACACGTCAACAAACAATATGCAAACACATATATACAGTACAGCCTCCTGACCCCCAGTAAACACATGAACACATTAACACACACACCCTACAGATAGACACATACACACATAGACACAAAAATGAAGAAAAAAAAAAAAGAACCCTTACACCCCTGTCCTCTGAAGTAATGAGGAATAGGTTGGACTGTATTTTTTGGGCCTTAAGCTCTAACTGCTGCCTGCTCTTTGATACTGAAATGTAATTACCTTTTGAAGCTCTGCCTCCCTCTTTTTTACTGAAGGATGTGAGAGAAACAGACTCAAACGTGTTTCATGTGTTTTCTTTTTGTACTGACACTCCAATTACGAAGAAACTTTGTATAAAAACCTCAAACACCTGAGCTCTAATTCCTTCTGTTGCGGTACTGTCTTTCCTTTTCACTGCTTTTCCTCCCAACGCTTTGATATCTAACATCTCTCTTAAAATTAAGATGTGGCTCAAACTCCATTTATGCGATAACACTTCCTTCTACTTTAGCTTCAGAAAAAGTGCCAGATTACCTTTGTGTATTTTTTTTTTTTTTGTCAATGACTGCAGTAAAGTGAAGTGACACAGAAGTCTCTGCCCTTAAATTCAAGTGTTCAACGCATGTTGTTTGTTGTCTTTAACAGGATAATGGTGTTATTCTGAATGTTTTGGTAAAAAAGATACAAACTTTTGGGAATAAATTTAACAGATAACTACACAGATTTACAATTAGACATGTTGTCCATCATTTTTCTTCTTATTTCTCAAACAATAGGGAAGATCTTAACACATGCCTCCTCCGTGCACCAGGTACAGTAGGGTGATCTGCTTGCTTAAGTTCCTGTTCTGTGTGAATAATTTATGCACATTGTGCTTTAAAAATCCAGTAACAAGACAATATTCACATTGGAAATAAAGACTGAAAATCCAATTTTCAACTGTGAATGAAGTGTTTACCCCTTCTGTTAAAAAAAAAAAAAAAAAAAAAAAAGCTATTTCTGTTGCTGCATCAGATGTGCCGCCTTGAGGTCTTTCCAGAGAATTTAGTCAGTGCTAATATTTATTCTTTTTTAATTGCACTGCTTATCATTCTCCCTTTTGTTTACCTTCTCACCATCTAGATCTGTTTTTTTTTCTGGATGGCTAAAAGCAGAAGTGGTGAAGCCAATCCTGTGAAGACCGGGCGTGAATTTTTTTTTTTTTTGCATATTCACACTTAAATGTTTTATTAAGTTTTGTTTTGTTTTTTTAATCTCATCTTGCAGACGAAGCATTACCTCCAGGCCACACAAATGTACAACATTAAATAAGAGAATATGATATTGCCTCATTCAAAAAAAAACTAAAAATAGTTTTAAAATGCAATACTTACTTTTTTTTCAGATCTGAGTTACAGCCAAAGTAAATAAATCAATTTGTAAAACTTTTGCTAAAGTGAAATTGGTATCAGGATAACATCTGCACTAGTTCAGAGGTGTGACCAATGTGGGCGACTGAATTTATTTAAAAGTAGGTTTCATGTCATACATATCAGATTCAACCTCGTAGATGGAGGAGTGGGTGGCCATGATGATGAAAGGCCACGACACTCCTACAGGCATGAGTATAACAAGACAGCATTAGGAAGGAAGTATGCACATAATACCAAAACCACATCTCTACAAAGTCATATAAAGTTTGTGATGTTTCAAACGTTGAACCTCTTAAGGGCAAGTAAGGTTAATGCTTATAGAGGATATTTGGCTTGACATTTAATACGTTGCTTTAACAGTTAACAGTAGTCTTATTTCAATATTTTCAGTAGTGTTAAAATACAAAGTTTTAAGGTTTTTTTTGTTTTCTGATAGCTCTGAAATGAATGTTTTAATATGCATAGATACAAGAGGGTCATACTGTATCTGAGAAAAAAGTACAAATGCATTGAAACCATGTTTAACCGTGTGATATGTTAGAGTGAAATTACATTCAACAGGTTTCAGGTCGGACGACTTAAGATGGGATGTTCTTTTTGGCATTTCATTTACAGAGAAGTGCTGTCAGCAAAATCCATGTTCTGTGTTTAACACCCAAGACTAATACATACACACACAATTACTGAAATATGAAATGAAAGCAGTATTTCCTCATCATAAAGTGTGTCTGCTATGATCAGCATTTCATCAGACTTAAAACATGAAGGTTTATCCTGCTCAGGCTTGCTAAGATGCCACACAGAGCTTGATGATTTTGGTGCAAAATCCACTGTGTACGTTGGTAAAGATAAGCAGATTTGACCGAATGAACTTCTAACCGACTGTTTTTGTTGAGTGAGGGCAAAATAATTACTGCAAGGCAGTGTTTTCTAAAGCCGAACATTTTTTTGTTGTCGTAATTAATCACTTAAATGAAGTCTAAGAGATTTTTTGGAGCAGAACTAATGGTCGGGTTATTGAATTTTCATTCCATTTTAAGACTTGGCATTTCCCCTATTTTGATAAACTGTAATTACAGCATATTGTAGTTCATCTACCAGAAAAGCAACAAAATATCAAGGGGAATACCCACAGTTAAGCATTTAAATGTCGCTTCATTAGACTTTTTAAACAAGTTGCTGAATCACTGGGCCAGCCTGCTGTGTTTGAAACCATCAGTGTCTGACTGCAGCATCAGGTGCATCAATATTTTTCATTAACACGCTCACATTTGACGCTTGTTTTTTTTCATCTAGCAATGAAGTTTACATGTATTTTCAGATAATCATGGTCAGAAAACAGAAAACATAATAAAGAATGTTGTACTACAGTAATGAAGTGTACTGTTTGAACGTGCCACTTTCTTGACTCTTACTAATTATTATTATTATTATGCTAACTACAAAATAATAGTTACTAAGGTTACTGTTGTGCACTGAGTGAATTAAGTTTTTTAAAAATAGAGCATCAAATAAGCAAAAAATTAGCAAATTCTTTTCTTTTTTTGTCACATTTTTTTCTGATGTTTGCAACAGGTGCAGCTGCGCTTCTGTCTCATCTCATGCTGAGTGAAGTGCTCAATCAGACTGCGAGTATGTCACGAGGCCTCCTTTAAAAAGCTGACTGGGTCCTTGTCAGTCAGACTGAAATTAGTATTTCCATGATGAATCCTAAATTAACCAAATACAAGCCACTGCTACTCCATTCATCTCATCCAGTGCCTCTCACATCACAGAAATAGTTTCCTACTTGAGCTCAAACTGATTCCACAATGAAAAATTACAAATGGAACAATGATGCTAAAAACAACTCGTGAAATGCAGGGTAGACTCATTATATCGCACTGTACGGATGAATTAATTAGATCCAACTAGTCATTAACTAATCATTATCCAGGAAAGGAAATTCTTACACACAAGCAATGTCATTATCAGCATTTTAAACATTCTGAGTGCTGCATAGTTACATAATGGCAGTGTCCTGCTTTGCGTGCAGATTTATAATACAAATTCTGCTTCACTTCTAAACTTACCATCAGTATTTGTTTTGGACACATATTGTATTCCAAAACTGCCAATATAATTTCATTTCATCATAATAACTTCTCCAATAAGTCTCCATAATTCACAACACAAGTCTAGACAGATCCCCTTAAATATAAAAGGGGGAATAATAATAATAATAATGAGCCTCTTAAATTGAGGATGAAATGATGAAATATCTCTGAATTTTAGACATTACATGCCATTTAAAAAAAAGACAATCAAAATTTGTTTAATATCTGCTGTAAAACTGTAAAGCACAGCAAGATTGTTTATTAAAGCCATTTTTCAACAAATTACACACTATTTTTGCACTATTTTCACAGCACAACTCAAGTACATGAGGTATTTGGGCCATAAATAAAAAAAAGAACAAATACATCCATTGAACTGTGGCTTAAAAAACACAAAATACTGCTGTCGCTGCAAACTGCTGCTGATGTCAGTTGGGATGATGCCAACCCGTCAAGTAAATTGACCATGATGTCTGAGCGTATTGTACCTATGTGGTCAGGAGAGAACCTCAAGACAGCTACTATACTCAGCTTGTAGAGCCGACCGACAACTCAGTGGATTTTGACAGTTTTGGCCAGCTGTGCAGCGCTCGTCAACCATTAGATGCCAGGTTTTGACGGCCCTACATTCTCTCCTCATGCACAAGAATATCTCATACACATACCAATTTATTACTGCCGCGGGGATCAGTGCGAGGCAGTTTTCACTTGTAACGCCATTTGGTGTGGTTTGGTTTTATTCAGTCATTAAACAGTCTACACATAACACGCTTGTCTAAATATTCACCGAACAAACAAACATGCAAGAAGACTCAGATTCAATCAAGTGTGAAACACAGAAATGCAAATGTGAAACACACATTTCTTGTAAAATCATTTCAACCAGGCACTGTGACAATTACCATATAATGTATACTTTTTAGTATCACAAAATATGGGATTAGGACATAAAGAATATTCTTTTGCAGATGTCATTTTTTAAAGTAAAAGGTCAAATTAAACTCATCATCTTTGGGAACCTACCTGTGATTCTAGTGGAAACTGTAAATTTATGATCTATTCAGAGTCTATGGTGCAGTTACTCACTGTGATTTCTCTCACTTTATCTATTGCTTGAGTTCACAGAGAGACTCACTTTAACTTTATGATGAGAAACATAATTAAACTCTCATTCAACATATTTTAAATATCATGGCACAACTGATAGAGACAGAATATTAATGAACATAAATAAAAGTGAGAATCCACTATTCAGGTACAATGACTGAGCAAATTTAATTCCCCGGTTTTCCATTTCCACAAGGCTGTCAGAGAGCTTTGAAAAGTTACCCAATTGCACTTCATCCTCTGTCTTTCACATAACAACTGTAACCAATAAAGAAGACTTCAAACAACAAGAATTAGTTGCTCTGCAGTGTAGGTGTACAGCACAGAAATCTACAAAGCTGCTCTTTGGTCTCTTCGGTTCCTCAAACAGTAGGATGAAAACAGCATCGCTCAAATTAAGACAAAGTGCAAACCTGCCAAGAGAGGAGAGCTGAGATCTTTGACACTTGAGTTTTTAAAAAAAGCACAGCTCGAGAGAAGCGGGCAGAGAGGTGTAGAGGGCTGGGAATGAAATGCCTCCAGGACAGAGCCCTTACTCATCCTTGCAACAGAAAGACAAAAAATTATAGGAGCTGGGAAACCAGAATGGAGAGATGAGCTGAAGAGGGCACCTCGTGGTCTCCCACACCCATCACCTAGCAGTGGGAAGCGGGGTTGCGTGTGGTTAGTCCAGGGGGACTTTCAAGCACAGGTCAGATCGATGTGCGCCCTTAACGCGGATCAGAGCTTGACAACTCCCCTTGGCGTTGGCATTTCTGAGTGAACAGCAATTTCCCTCCTCCACATCAGTGAATAACATCAAAAGTAAAGAAGAGGTGGTGTTGTAAATGAGGATCTGAAGACAATAATTAAATCAAAGGTAAGAAACTCCTACAATGCACTTTGGGAATTCAGCTTAAGAGGTATGATTGTATGAAAGGAAAGTTTAAAAAGAAAACAAAATTAAGCTCTTGTTAAACTAATTTAATGCCATGCTGTCATGTAGTTGCTTGTGCTTATGTCAGGTGCACTTATCTTATTTGTCATCCCCGGAGATGTTATCATTACAGTGAAATGCTGGTGGTCAAACAAACACGTCGTTTTTAACAGCTCAGTCCGGTCACCCGAAGGCACCGTCGATTTGTGCTCAAATGTTGAAATAACACATAAAAAAACCTTTAAAAAAACAGGAAAAAAAGCCCTTCTTTTTTCCCATCTATATTGCCAAGGCTACATCTGTTCTTCACATTAGAGATCACTATGACTCATATTGATGGCCTTCTCTTGTGACAAAAAGGAAATCATTCACTACACAAACATAGGAACTTCCCACTAATGTCCTGACATTGAGGTAAATTTGGTGAAATCAATAAAAAAGTTTGCAGAGAATTGACCACAATCCGTACAATGACAAACACAGAACACAATTCCATCTGTCAGGAGCATTCAATCATGAAACAAGCCCTGAGCATGGTGACATTCATTTCTTCTCTACCTGATGACATTTTGGTATGCCGTGTCTCTCGCTATGAGTGCATGTCTTTTAAGCTTTAGAAACCCGAGGGATATCACATTGTAAAGATTTATTAGAGTATGGAAAACAACTGTTTTTTATGATAATCTGCACAGGACAGAGCTGTCATTTTATGTACATTAAGGAAAACAGTCAGAAAAACCTCTAATGAAATGTCTAATGAAGTAAGAAGAAATAGCAGCATAATTTTGCTGTTTCCTGCTGACCTTAAAGCCAATAAAATCTAAGCTTTGAATGCATTTTTCCAGATTCACAATCTCAAAAATGATACTCTTTATCCTTTATCTTCCCCGTCTTATCCTTTAGAGCTGACAACTTATCAGCACTCTGAAAATATCTGATAAACTTAAAAAAGAAATAATGCTGGCCATAAATTGAACTATTGTTATGTGGATTGGCATAACATAATCACCTCTCTATCAGGTACAAGACATAATAGGATGTCTGTAAAGGTTGACAGAATTCAGTACACCTTGTGGGAAGAAAACATGCCAGTTGGTATTTTAGGCCCAATTACCCATATGTTTGGGACAAGTGACCTTTCCACGCTGGTGCACTGTCTGAATGTCCAGGTAGCAACAGCTACCAGCCATCAAAAATGGTTTATTGAAGTGTTTATTCTTAGCTTTTCCCCAAAGGTTAGACGGAGCTCTCGCACTCACTACAGATCAGCTTTCTAATGTGTGTCACAGGGTAACGTAGGCCCACAATGAAATAAGAGTGCGCAGATGGCTGATGAGCTAGACTCATAATTTCATCATTCTCTCTCTTTTTTTTTTTATCTTAGATAAAATATTAGTGGGCTGTCATCCACCTGTCACATACTTATGATCCCACTTTCCTTCAGTTCTATTCCAAATGAGACTTTATAGCTGCATTTAATTCTGTCGTGGTTCATCAGGGTTTCAGAGGCAATTACCCAGCAACGGGACACTCATCCTAAATCTAAACCATGCTACTTTTCATTAAATAGCATATGGTCTCCTGTGGCCGGTAAAATACAGTGATATGAAAACTACTGAGACTGTCACACAGCACTGGCATTACTTTCACTCATAGCATGATGCAGGATATTTTGTTGGAGGAAGAGTATGCAGAATCACCAGGAAACCATCACACAGAAATCTGTTAAATAAGGTGAATAGATATATATTTTCAGCACCAGCTGTGGCTCAACAGACCGTAATGCAAGTCATCCACAAGACATTTACACAGCACTACTAAACTCTTGAGAACTCACTGTTTTGCTCTTGCTATCAGTTTTACCTTTTGCTCCTCACTTGCATGTACAAAAAAAGGTAGATGCAACATTTCTAGCACGTTCTCTGGAAGGTTGTTGAATGGCAGGTGGGGAAATTATCACCTGAATTACAAAACAAGGCGATAGATGTAAAATCCAAAAAAAAAGCTAATTAAAGCATGAGCCACGTATGTATCAGACAAGTTGAACGTGATGGTGTGTCTGCCCCAGGCGCATGCATAGATAGACCTCAAAGAGGGCTTGAGCACCTGCTGTTTGGCCCCCTAGAGAGAAAGTGCCCTTTTCCTGGGGTGTTGTTTTTTTTTTTATAAATAAATAAATAAATTCCTGTTTGTGCACAGCCTGCCATGCTGAACAGATGTATTGATTGAATCAAAATATCAGGTGAGGACAAACCATTTAAGTATTTGTTTCCTCTTTCTTTTCCATTTTTATTTTCTCTTTTTTCCTCTCTCTGCTTCTTCATTTACTTATTTATTCATCTACTTTTTTTTTATTTGCTTATTTTAGTTACTAACTGGTTTGCATTATTAATATATTTTCTATCATGTTTCATTTTCTAAAACCAAAAGATAGCTCTGCATTATGGGACTGTCTCATACTAGGCCAGGTGGCTGACGGGGGCTCAGGGGGCCTGACTGGTTTGGACAGCTTGGTATCTGAGGACCTAATCCCCATTTAACCCCCCTTCAAATAGAGAGTTGCCCTCTCTCCCCTCTATATCCTTAGACACACACACACACACACACACACACACACACACACACACACACACACACACACACACACACACACACATCTAGTATTAAGCCAAAACTTTATTTATTTATTTTTTGTTCATTTTGATGTTTTATCCGGGTTATTGTCTGGTCTTATATGCTTGCTTCTCCCGTTTGTACTGTCCCATGTCATATATATATTTTTTTGTTGTTTTTTTTTAAATCACTTATCATGCACAAAATTAAAAAAATAAATAAATATATCAGGTCGGGAGATTGGTACCACTGTCTGGACACCGAGCCTTTCTATGGTGAAAGATCGCATCCATGTGAAATTGCACACATACGCATGCATAGGCACTCGAGAGTCGGCGTGAGTCAGTGTGATGAGTTACTTTGAGGCAGACGTCAGGTATCAGGCCAAACAAAGTATAAATATACCGTTCCATTTTTGTTTTATATAGATATTGATGCGCTTTAGGAATTGCTTGACACTATTTGGCAAGTAGGGTATATCTATGCTTGAACTATCTAGCAGCTTGAAATGTGCCAACTAGCCATCGTTAGCATTGAATCGACAGCAATCAGCGGAATATGGTTGAGTTCTTGTGTCCCATCCACTGTGCAGTGAGTGACATTGTGTACCAGGGAGGGAGGTAGAAGAGAGTAGAGTGAGTGATTTCACCCGAGATGATGAAAGCAAGTGACTGCACTTGTGGGGGGGGGAGGTTGTCTTAGAGTAATGGAGTAGTATTGAGAGGAGCAAAGTGAGCAGGCACTCATGTCTCTGGGGAGCGGAGCTTGGTGAACATTACAGGGCAAAAGCCCAGCCAAGCTATTCGTATTTTGCACTCATTACCAGAGGGTGGTTGCCGTTCGCATGCCGTTTAGGGCTGCCAACACTGCCGCTGGGTGTAGGGCAAGTTCCTGTGTGAGGTAGGTCTGAGGTAGTGGTAGAGGGGATAAAAGTACCTTTGTCTGCTCTCCAGCCTGTTGACAAGGCCCTCCTGCCTCACTGTGCTGGACTGGCGGTCGCCCCCACAGTAGTCTCTGACTGAAGCCGGACCAGCGCCAAAGCTCAGACCCCGGGGGAGCGTCTCGAACGACGGGAAAGTTATGTGGTTTTAAAAGACTTATTCACTTGGAGTTGTTTGTCTTTGTCATGTGTAATTCAATGTTAAATGTTATTGATTTTAAAAGAGCAGCTTGGAGCCGTAGTACCGCGGTGAGGAAAGCTGCTGAGGGAGCTAGACAGATCCTCAGGTGCTGCTGCATGTGTGCCCTGATAGCACGTGTAAGTTTACGGAGGAGAGTGATTTTGCTAGCGGTGCAATATTGTGTGTAGTGGCCTGAGGAGATGTAATTCCTGTGTGAATTGCGGTGCAGTGTTAAGTTGCAGTGCCTTAAGGGGGTGTAGGCTAATTTCTATGTGGGGTCGTCTAGATTGGTGAGTGCTTCGTAGTAGTAGTAGTAGTAGTAATAGTAGTACAGGGCTTTCCCTGAATTTTTTTGAGATAAAGGTGGAAAAGGCTGAAGAACGTGCATGGTGCGGAGTACACAGTTTGTGCCCACACTTTTAGAGTGTCATACGCTTAAGTGATAAAAAAATCACGATTTGACAGACAAAAGTGTCCATAGGGATTCAAATTTAATGCCAAGATGGAACAACAAGATGAAAAAATAAAGGGTGTGACAAATGACGGTGTTGTTTTTGTAGGCCTGGGATGATGATTTGATACTATCACATTTCTTGGGTACCAATTTGATTCAGAATCGATTCTTGGTTCTAAATTGATTCTCGATTGAATGAATAGAAAAGGGGGCATTATTTTCAGCCCCTTGCGCCAGTATACTATGTGCCAAACCATTCACCGGTGTCCGTAGTCCACTGAAATACAATATGAAACAGATGTTAGGTGGAACAGAGCAGGTGGACCTAAATGCAGAAAACTACAGGCTGAGCGAGGCTGAACAATAACTTCTTTATTTAGGGCTCGTACAGGAAAAAAACAAAGCTGGCAGGTCAAAGCAAAACTAAACAACGCAGAGCAGAACAAAGCAGAACAAAGGATCCAACAAGGAGGGAACTGAAAACAGGGTTAAAATATTAACTGAACTAACAAGGAGATGAGGTGCAGGTGGGGAGATGGGCGGTGAAACTCAAGTGAGGGGAATGAGGAGATAAAACAGGAGAACGAGAAAGAAGCTGATAGGCGTGGGGGGAAAACACTGAGAAAAGGACAGGGCTAACAAAGCTGAATGCAGGGCAGGTGTGGAGGAAAAAACAGGCTGGGGACACAGGAGGAAAAACACAGAGCAAACAGAAAACCGAAAACCAAGAAACACAATGAATACAGTCTAACTAAAAAAGGCAACTTAAATGATATCATGCCAGAAGTCTTTAAAGATACGACTTAAAACAGCCTACTCCAACTCAGTCTTAACATAACAAGGAGAAAAGGCTGAGAGTCTCTGGTGGAATGGAGGAGAATAACAACTAAGGAGCACAGAGCCAGACTGTAACAAGACCATGACAACAGAACTGGCAGATAAGATAAATGCTCTGAAGCCTTTTCATTTTAAAAAGTTAACTGCATTAATTAATGAATTAATTAATGTGAAAGTATCTTACAGTCTCCTGCCTGTAAGACAATAACTAAATGAGGGGGAGTGCTCCGCTGTGTTGTTATTAGCGTCAGCCTATGTCTCTGGCAGTGGAGAGCAGCCTCTCTGTTCCAAACCCATCGTTGTACAAGTTGCTGAGCGGATGCAGGGTTTTTGAGGTGAAACAGACTGTACACAGAGTTATTTTCTTTGCTCCAGAGTTGGTTTAAGTTGTTTAATGCCGCAGTGCGTGTTGGTCAGCCGGTCTCATTTGTTACTGCTGGAGTTCGCTGCTCCACTCCATTAACGTTAGTCTCTGAGTGACGGCATAGAAAGTTCAGAAAAGGTACTTATTTAGTCATTTATACCAAAAAATTCTTGCAACCGCTGCATTTTTTAAAGATGAACTATAAGATAACTCTAGTGTGTGTGCACTGTAGACTGTCACATGCTGGAATTTTAACAAAGGCGGTGGCCATAATACAAAAGCAGAGAAAACCCTGTAATAGTAGTAGTAGTCGTAGTAGTTTTATTTGTTACATGAACAGTATACAGGTACACAGGTACCACAGGTAAAATACATACATTTTAATATTACTTTAACAGTGTCGCAAAAGTAGTCATTCCAGGCATATCCTTATTTAATTATTTGCAAAAATTGCCTTTAATGAATTTGGGCCCCTACCCCTCTAACAACCTCTGCACGTCCTTGGTCTGTCCTAATGCCCATAGGTCAAAATGTGTTAAAAATTTAACTGAGGTTGATGCGTTATAACGATCAATGTATATAAAATATGCAGGATCCTAAAAAGAAGGTTGGTGCAGGAAAGTCTCCACGTCTCCAAGTTAAGCCTCAAGTTAACTTTCATAGGAATGATCTCCGAAAGTTCCCCTTGAGTTTAGCTACTGGAATCAGTAAATCAGCAAAGAAAGAGCCAGATTGGTGCATCCCTCTGTGTAAAAATGTAAAGAGGGACAGTGAACTGAACATAGCAAGACAGAAAACTACCAAGTGCATACATTTCTTTCAGCAACAATGAAAGGAGCCTCAGGCTTACAATCATGAGGGTATGGCACTTCCCTCAATCCCAAGCTAGTTAGGAGCCTATAGCCTAGATTCAGTCTGATAGATCTTCATTTCCTGCGCTCAATTAAAATCTATGAAATTCAAAGAGAAAGAAGTCTTGACAAGTGTATAAGTAATTCACATCCTTTAAAATCGCATTATACAATGTACTCTGAATGTTTGTGTTCTCAGAGTTTAAGGTCCAAGTAAACTGACAGCAGGCCTTCGTTTGAAATCCCTGATCGCTGTTCTTTAACACCACATTCATCTTTCACTTTCTCCAGTGTGATCATAAAGCTTTTTGCTCTTATGTGTTAGCCATCAAGCACTACTGGGGAGAGAGCCCTCTTGATCAAAGCCAGCCACCTTTACCAAGCCCTCATTTTTGCATGAATGAGGAAGGTTCACAGGGGTAAGAACCAGAGAAGTTGGAGATTGGGGAGGTACTGTAAGGGTATCAGACTCCCACCGCCCCAGCCCTCATTTTAGAAGCACTGGCTAAAGGTTAATGCTCCGCTACCTGCAGAGGAGAGGGAGTGAGAAGAAAATAGAGCAGGGGGATCAAAGCTTTTAGGCATGCATTTCTGTGAATTTAAAATTCATATACTGTATGTCTGGGAAATTATATCTGATGTTACAAGGCTGAATCTGGCAGGAGAAGCACAAAAGAAAAAGGAACACTAAGGCACACTGTCTCATAATCATCTCATACATGCCAAAGCATTCACATGGTATGCCTTTACTCTCACAATTAGCTTCTGGACATGTGAGCATTCTGTTTAAAACACAGAAATAAGCAGAGTTTTCCCAGCTTCATATCATAACTCAATAGAGAACAAACTGTAACATAGCAGTATATTACCTGAAGTATATTACCTAAATTAAACCACTAACGCAATATCGACTTAATTCTGGTATTATATTTAATCAGAGACCATTTCTCAACAATGCAGCTCAGGGATATGGGAGTATAAGAGCAACAGCAGATTGCATTCTCCTTCGTTTATTTTATTTAAGGAATAGGTATTCATAATAAATACACTTGTGTGCTGTTGAGGGCATGGAAGACACATAATTTAGAAATGAGTTGAATTTCCTTGAGGTCCTGCTCCGTATGAAATATGTTTTTAATATAGTTGCGAATATACATTATAGAAACTACAACAAAAATGGCAAATTTCATATGAAGAACAAAAGTAATAAGTCAGGTTAGGTTAATAAGGTTAATGTCTCCTTCATCCGCTAACAGGTTGCTTTCGACACATTAGTGTGTCCCGTTCAGAAGTGTGTCATGTTGACGCCTTTGCTGTCTCCCTTTCCCCCACAAGTCATTCCTCACCTGCCCACTTGTCGCCCCTGTTCTGTTTTCCCACCTTGACAGTCTTCAGATTCAGCCACCTGCTTGTACACCTGTTCCTCATCTCCATATTAGGTCCTTATTAGCTATTGCTACTTTGGCTTCTTGGCAGCATCCTGTTTGCCTGTTTTCTGATGCTGTCTGCCCACTAGACTGACTACACGCCTGTCATTTTCCAAATAAAGTGCCTCTAAACTCTTCTCGTGTCTGCATGAGTCTTCCCTCTGGTTTGCTAGTTGGCTGGTTTGCCAGACATATTGTTGTCCCATCACATTTTTGGCTGGACGGCAACAGCGGGGCGCCAGCCCTATAAAAGCGTCTGTCCCTGACTGACTGACTGAGTGATGAAGTAACATCCATTGGTCAGCCAAAGGCCACTGAAGCTTGGGACAGCCAAGTCCCATAATGCATTTTGCACCAACCGGCAGCTATCAGTGATGGCGGAGATTTTGAGCCAGGCTAAAAGCTGTTGTAAATTTCGCTGTAGGACTGTTAATATATCACTTTATTAAGTTTTAATATTTTTTCAGGTGAGAAATTAACCATTTAGAGTCCCGATATGTGGTCAGTTTATCCAAATAACACCTACTGGAAATTTGCTCCGACGTTTTTGGAGATGTGAGGAGTTTTCAGCGCATTTCCTGGGGGCTTGGTCACCATGTGTCACCACTTCCTGTATCCATTGTTTCAAATTAGAAACCCTCTGGCGTTTCATACAGCCATATACTAGTCTTGTTTGCCTATAACAATGCCCTGAAAAAAAATGAGGAACTGAAACAGGTGTTGTGCTAGGGGAAAAGTGTAAATATTATCTTTGAATATTGTGTGTGGCTGAGTACCACACAGGAGGACAGTCCAGGGGTTTCTAGTTTCTTAAATACAAAATCTGAAACCAAAAAACAAGAGCTCAGCGGTGTTCCCTTCCCCAAAATACTATGGTCCATCTTACTTCATGCACCCACCTAACTGTTTCCATAATTGTTGTCTGTCCCAAGAACATGAGCAACTTTTCTGCAAAACTTGTTAAGATGCTGCACCAGTTAGACAGACTGGAACATGCTCTTATGCCTGCTCTCTTGACTGGGTCATGAGAACCAGGTCATCTAAATAAAAGAAGACCTAAATCCCCCATTGGTGTAGCAGCTCAGCAGCTCTAGAAGCCAGTGGAGCCAAATGGATTCATACAGATACTGTCCCTTCAAACCTAATGTGCAAGGAGTTGTGATCTGTTAGCTTTCTAAAAATAGTTTTAAATAGCATGAATTGTAGTTATTTGATGACCTGCTCTCAGTCCACTGATAGGGGGACACTTCAATACTACAGCCTGACAAAGCATATTCTTCATTGTGTTTACAGAGTAGCTCCGTCATTCCTGATAAAACTGTCAAAACACAATTGGAGGTGTGGCCAGTGATGAAAAAGAATGCCTAATGAGTGCCTTGCCTCTGTTCTGGTGCTGCCTGTAATCAATGCCATCCCCATAATGCATGAGCAAAGCATTGTCCTCAATTGAAGAGGTGAAATGAGGAAAGATCCAGTCAGTTCAGAATCAGCTGAAGGCTGCAGGGGACGAATGAGAAATGAGCTTTGCTGTTTGACTTGCCGGAAGCTGGTTCCCCCGGCCAGGTTTGAGGATGACAACAGGTTTGCGGTTTCACATCTGTTTATTGCCACCTGTACTAAACAACATCAGTATGAGTCATGTAGAGAAGAATCACATGCAGAGAGCACAAGGACATTTCAGACGAGTTGTCTATAATTTATACGGTGATACATAATTTTGTCAGTGTTAATAAAATAGCAAAGTGTTATTTACCATTTTATTGTCCTGGCATACAGTAACTTGATGACGTGCAAAGTGTTTTGGCGGTTGTTGTTTTAGAAAAGGACTATAATAAATATTTTATTATATTTTTAGTTATATTCACAATGTTTTGTTATCTTCTTATACTGTGTGTTTCACTTACATTTTCATGAATGAACAAAACTGGACAAGACCAAGTACAATGGTACATTTTTCTGCAAGGTAGCCATTACATACCCATCATACATTGTCCTTGTCAGTTCTTGTGGAATGATTTGATGGAGCAAGACATCCGACTTTAAATAAATAATCTGACTTGGTAATGTAAAAAGGCTTTGCATTCTATTTGTATTGCATGATTTCCTACAGTTACATGTTTTTTTTATTACTGTTGTATTACAGTAACATGCCACATACAACTACATCTATAGTGCTATTGTGCAATCAGTTATTTACAAGCCATCAAGGATAAATGCTACGAGGTGTAGAGAGGAGCAAGAAATGTATGTAACACGTCAAAGCTATAACTACAAACTTACAGTAATTCTGAGGATTCACATTTTCATACAGCATTATGTATTTTATCATCTGCTCAATCTTGTTAAAAGAAGCACAAAACTCACAACTACCTGGCTTCAATATCTTGCTATTGAAACTCAAATAAATAAAAATTTTTTTTTAAATAAGGACAAGGCATACTTACAGTATTTAAGTTAACATCAACCCTGTTTGACCAAAACTTTTAAACTTTTGAAAATGTGGCTTTGCATAACATTACAGCATATTGTCTTGTCATAGCAGGAAAAGAACAGGAGTAACTGATAACATTTACAATGGCTCCATTCAATTTAATAGTGCCAGTAAATGATGGAAGTAAGCCAGCATGCACAATACAAGGGTCCTGAATCTAGTACACTTTAATGTTATTGGCTACACCTTACCAAACAGCCTTAAGTGTATTACCACCACTCTCTGGGCTGGAGAACAGGTCACCCTTATTTGCATGTAGCCCAGGAAAGCTATGACATATACAACCAGATTTGTGATCTGGCCGACAGAGATGCATATATACTGCTAAGTGTCAACGAAAGTGTATTAAATTGCATCTGGAATTCTGCATATGAGACTATTAAAATGACGGGTGTAAATGAGGCCTCGGTGTGCTGGGCTTAGTCTCCTATGATAGTAAATATTTGGGTTTTAGACTATTCATGTGACAAATCAAGACATTTAGAATATCACCATGGGCTCTAGGAACTTGGGAATCAATAAAATAATTGGTAAAGGATAATCTGAACTATTTATCTACAATAAAGGCTACAAAGGAACTCAACAGAAGGATGCACTGTAGGTCAAATAAGTCTTTGGTGGTGACCTTGTGTGTCTAAGAATAACTGTAAAACTGTCATCTAATGGCTATTCCAAGGAGAATAGTCAAAAAGATGTTCGTTTGTACAAATGCCTAAAAGAAATCATGTTTCTAGCACTAATAGAAATAGAATAATGTGCATGATGTCTGATAAAGCAGCTGTCTCAAAGTTTGTGAAAAGCAGAAATAGAGAGTAAGCACTGAACCATAGAGCAACCAAACATGAGGCCTCCTGCTACACAAAGACACCCAGTTCAGGCCACTGACACTTAAAGTAGAGCACATAATGAAGCGCAGCTCTGATGCAGCATTGCATAGGAGGTGAGCAAAGTACTGAATGAGTAAATAAAGGAATAACTATTAGAAGGACACAATGAGTACATAAACAGTTTGGTGTCCACTTGAGTATTGCATGTGCTCACTTTGTAAAAACTTGCTGACTCAGAAACTCAACATTGCACAGGTGCACACGCGCCTGATGAACAAAAAAATCTGCCACCTCTTCCATTTACTTGATGACAGCAGATACATAGCATGCAGTGAGCAAGGACCAAAAGCTGTTCTTACACGAGAAATGAAGAGAAGAATGAGGGTAAGAGACATAAATCAAAATGAATTGGTGATAATATAGGATGGAAAGGAAATAAACGAACAGATGCAGACAAATCAATAGCACCTACAACCACAATTAGACCACAGGAGATATCTTGGCCTCCACAGAGTGCACTACAGAGAATCAACAAATCACATTTACACACACACACACACAGAAACCCACAAATATAAATAAATCTAAATGGTATTGTGGCAACTGGTAATGTGGCAATGGGCTGTGGTAGGTATAGACATACAGACTACTACAAAATTTAGTTCCCAGCATTTCGCACAGAATACATCTTGCATCAATTATTAATCTAATATAAAGCATAAAATGGAGAAAGCCTGTATGCCGTACATCCTTATATTTTTATCCTGCACTACCTTGACACTAAGAACAAGGTAGCCTTGTAAAATGTGCATTTCTGTCACTCCTTTTCACCCTCTCTTCAGGAGCTGGTTGTCACAATCTCGGTAGGTAAGTGTAAGGTAGACTTCTCCTGCCAGTTATCATAATGGCATAGTAATATAGGCTCTATTTCCCAGAAGGAGCTAATGGGTTGCTGTAATAAAATGACACAGTGGGAAGAACAATGGACATGCAAAACTGTGCCCATATTCGTCATGGTGAAAAGAGACAGGTGGAAATAATATGAAACCAGGCATGGATGTCAAAGCAGTGCTTCCCACAAGCACAATGGAACCACAGTTTCCAAATGTGTATTATATTATGCTATGAGGAGAAGCAGCAAATGACAATGTGGGAAATGATTTGACAGTGATAAGCTTTGGGCCTTGCCACTGGAAAAGAATGCCATTTTGTCTTGATGGGTATATTAGTCAGCATGATCACAGCGCCACGGCATATCCATGTATATTGTGTGCAAACATTTGTGAAAAATGGCTTTACTAAAGAAACAGCAGAAAAACAATAATAAACAAAATGAAAGGTATACAATTTTATTACAGGTCCATCTGCAAAATCCCAAATAACAAACTCAAAGAAAAAAGTATTATAGTGAACACAATGGAGTCCTGAAATCAAGAGAGTGTAAGACCATGGTCCATCCTCTGGGGAGCATGAAATGTGCTTATCAAATTTCATGACAATATGGACAGTAGTTAATGAGATACGTTGCTTTGGACCAAAGTGTCATAAGGGTAGACCGATGGATTAATACAGGGCTGCAACTAACTAATTATGTTCACTATCAATTAATATGTTGATTGATTTCTTGATTAACCGACTAGTTGTTTGGTCTATAGTCAGAAAATTGTGAAAAATGTCCCAAACAACAATCAATAACCCAATGACATTATGTTTATTACCTTAGAGGACAAAAAACCCAGAAAATATTCACAATTAAGAAGCTGGAACCTGAGAATTTTAGAAATTTCTTCTTAAAAAATGACTCAACATGATTTGATTATAAAAATAGTTGGCGATTCATTTTCTGTTGATTGACTAATTGATTAATCAACTAATTGTTGCAGCTCTAGACTAATATTGCCGTTCTTAGACTCAACAGCTGCTGAGACAAAACAAGAATAACCTTTCAAGCGACAAAACAGTTTAAAAATAAGTGTCTCCCATGTCAATAGTTGTTTCTTGTTATTAAAGAGAACCGTGTGTTTCCTTTGTTGAGTTGTAAGGAAAGCAGGAATGAGTGTCCTAAGCCTTTCGTGTGCATCAGAGTTATACAAAAGCGATCATACATCAGCAGCAGGTGGACTAAGAAACTACAACAGAAAATATTGAATGGTGATTGGAAGGAACAATAGCAATTATTCTCCAGCAGTCATCTAGCAGAATATAATGCAGTCGCCTAAGTCTGTGGTATATCAAATCCACCGAAGCGACATAGACCTGTAATCCAAAGTCTAATGTGTCCGCAGAACTTGGTAAGTGATATCTACGGCTATTGATTAAATTAAAGCAGTCACATTACATTATGGACTACCTGACTCTACCCCATCAAGGGGAAATGCTGAAGCATAAGGGTGAACAGAATCCCTTTGAGATGGGTCATAGCATCCCCGGTTTATGTTTTACCTTGGGAGTGTTCTCCATTAGCCTTGAAAAACAAGCCTGCTGTTCCTGTAGGTTAAAATACACCATGTAGGTCAGCAAGGAGGGAGCTGAATGTCGGTAGTATATTCCCTCAGCGTGTGATTGCTACAACAAACCCTGATCCAACAAAGAAAAATGCGCACACGTACACCAACATCCACACATTTGGTGTGCTTTAAGCTCAAAAAGATGGCAAAGTGTGGTCAAGCAGTCTTGGGATGAAATACGTTCGCTAGACTTTGGATGGTTGAATAATTAGTAAGCATGTTAATGTGATGGTAAAAACAGAGTTTTTAACATGCAAGAGAATTATTTTTCTTTTCTGTCATTTTGAGTTTAATTGTTGGCGTTCAATGGCTGAGACCAGGGAGGCCTTTGTTATCGACTGACTATGGATCAGGACCACTCCAGCCAGTAGGCTATTAGGAGAGCCAGCAGTTCAGGCTCCTGCCCTGCCGTTCCTTAATTGGTCCCCTCAGAAGCCTGGCGCACACAAACTTCACAATCACACTGGAAGATTATACTGAAGAGAAAAGAGAATCCCTGTGTGCAAGCTGCTTGCCATCGATTAGCTCACTCTATCACTTCAGTTTCTTCTTCACATTATTTTATCTCATTTCTTTTCACCTACAGATTATAATCAGCTGGGGTGGTCTTTGAGTAAACCATACAAGTCGAGATAAAGAGAAGTACACAGAGGAGAAAATGGCTGGAACAAATGGGAGATGACTCAGGACTGCCTACTGGGTAATTGGGTTTTATCCTCTCATTTTGTCAGGCCTTGTTTTGGATTACAGCTATACAACACATGCATCCACAGGAAAAGAGAAGGATACCTAGACATTAGCAGATCTCAAGATAACAGATTAGAAGTGGGAGAATGAGACCGTTGTTATAGTCTCATTACGATACTCCACAGAAGAAAAGCTACACCATTTTCTCTGGAAAACGCAGAGCTTTTCACTCTAACTGAATCTGGTCTATTCCAGACAGTCAGTAAACACAATGCACACAAAAATGTCAACACGCGATGCTGCTGCACAATAGCTTGTCTTTTCTATTTCTATTTCTAATTCAAGGCATGTTCATTTCAACCTGACATTTCAATTTCAGATGCTTCTACAATTCAGTGCTTTGAATATGGGTCTTGTCAGTACATGCTCTGGTTGGAGACCACGACAGGCTGACAATTGCAAGAGTCATCCGGCAGCAATACTGTAGATATCTAACACTCTAAAACGCAGTGTTTCACACCTATTTCTTATGTGACTTTTGACAACAAAGTGGTGCTGTTTACGAAAGCCATTTATGGCAAACAACAAGAGATCACGTCACTCAGTATAAGGCTTACTGAGTGCATTACAACAACAATCGATGTGGATGACATAAGTACATTAAAAATGTTTACTCCCTTTATTCAATTAGTGTATTTTTTCAAAACTTATTTCCAGTAACCAGTTGTAAAACCTGTTTCCATTTAAAACCAAACTCTGAATCATCATTAACATGTACCATTCTTGTGTTAATCAACTGAGATTCCTTTGAAAGACCATATACTCAGCATGTCGGGGCACATGGTACAAGAAATGTGTTTATTCCTCTAAGCTTGTCAAATGAGCAAAGCAGTTTAAATATGGAACAGGGTACACCAGCATGACGTCTGCCTAACACCAAGCTATGTCGTGGAGTTGTTGCAGAATAAACCACACACACCCCACGTTGTTTCCAATAGAGGAATATGTCACACAGTGTGACAGTATGGTTGTTTATTTTGCTTTTTTGGATGACAGTGGAGTTCTATGGCATGGCGGCATAAACTATTCTGGCTGTGGCTATGTGGATATAGTTGTCAAGATAAATTAATTGCTGGTTTTGTTCTCTGCAGAGAAATTCTTCTTCTTAACAAACAGATAGACAGTAACGCCAGCATTCTTTCTTTAACTCCTAAATAATACATACAGTATATACCTATAGGAGCCCTGTCTCTGTAGACTCTGCATTGTCTCCAGCTCTGAGGATGAGTTAGTCCAAACCAGCTAAGATGAAATGAAGCAGAAATAGGCAAAGCTATTTATTGATTCTACTGTCTGTGGGGTGAAACAAAAGAAGTCTTTAAATGAATGTAGCCACATCGATGCACAGAATAGATGTTATCTATCTTAATGACAAAGGGGAGTCCTTGGCTGAAGGGGAACCTCATCAAAGTTACAGATGCATAACCTTGCAGTGGAGCTCAGAGAGCAGGGGAAAACACAACCTCATGCATGAAACACTTAAATTTAACCAGTTCAACCAGCAAGAGGAAAGACATTCAACACAGCTCAGGAATTATGTAAATAAAAAGGATACTTTTTTATGTTGTTGATAAAAAAAATGTCTTTTAAAATACTTAATTTATTCTCATTTCAATTTAAATCAGTGAAGCAAGAAGAATTTTGTGATTCACATTGAAATTCATATTAAACAAATGGGACCAACCATAAGCAAAGACCATTGGAGGTTTTGCAGCTACAAATACACCCAGAAGAAAGTGTAATATTTACTGATTCACACGAGTTTTTGTCCAGAGTCATTTAGAATAGGTGCAAATGAAAATAATTATATGATGATGCTTCAAGGATCAACAGCATAAATAGCCAGATTGCCTGCTATGAAAACAGTATGAGCTGAACATACTTAAAGAAGCATGACTCCTGTTCACAGATAGTAGGCAAAAAAATAACAACACAACAAAAACACACGTCTTATGAACCCTGCTCTGAGCAAGTGGACAGGGGTGAGGGAGGGCTGCAGTAAGATGGAGCTGGAGTGTTAGAAATAGAGGAGAAAAGTCAGCAGTTCTGACTTAAGAGTGACATTTTGCTATTGAGCAGGCCAGGGGGGAAAAGAGCTGGAACAGGCCAAGGATAGCGAGGAAGAGCTGACCAGTGTTGGCTGATGACGGCTGTAAGGGTCTGAGAGGGGATGGAAGGAGGCCAGCAAAGGGGACGACACAGTAGTCAAGCTGGGAGATGAACTGCACAGACTGTTTATTGAACTTTGAACCTGTGATTATTGAACACTGTGTGCTTTTATCAAACAAATACTGCTTGACTCTGCTGAATAAACACAATAACAAGGGGACACTAAAGGTAAGTAGAGAGAGAATAGGTGCAACACAGGTGTGCCTCCTTTTGTACGATGGAGTTTATTCTCCCTGCTCAGCAAGAAACATGTTATTCTACCCTAAACCGCTAAAATGTTCTTATCAAAGATCTTTCCATGGAAAAACAGCAAATTAAATGCCTACAGCTGAGTGAAATCATGTATTGTAGGCGTGATAGAGGCACTGAAGTACTGTACATGTTCAGTAGGAAAAATGCATATAAAAATATGTTTTGACACAATGAATTAATATGCTATTTAAATGAGGTAAATCATCAATAAGACATGAAAATACAGGTTTACGCACAAGGGTATTGCAGCTTCATTAACCTCTGCAGTATTTTGTTCATTTGTTTTATTCTGTTTCGTTTTTAGTAAAGCATAATGACTTCCTGATGATATCTAGTATTTAAGGAGTCGCTCGCTAGCCAACATTTTCTACTGCGTCCAAAAATGCTGCACTGTCACAACAGCAATTTCTCACAAATTTTAAACATGAATGTGTTTAATTTTCAGTTGGCGTCGACTTTATGTGTATATAATCCCTTTCAAATCAGATCCTGCTGTCCGCCATGTGTCTCTCTGATATTACTTTACCTCTTGAGGGGAAACAAAGTCATCTTTAAATCCAACTTGTATTGGTTTTAATAAGGACCTCTCTTCTCTTGAGGAATGAAGTTATGCAAAAATTACCAATTAGCTGCAGTTTATATATGGGTTTACTTGCTATTTTTGTCAACGTCACAATTAGTTTTGCCTTTGATACTTGTTTTTTATAGACTCATGAAATCTGGATTAAAGAAAATACATTAGTCTTTAATATAGTCTGTTTGCCCCAAGTTCACTCTAGTACAAAGTATGTGAGTCATCATTTTTGCCATCTTTGAGATCAACTTTGGGTTTGATGTGTTTTAGCTTCATACTTCTTAAGGACAAACACTGTTGTGCTTCTGAATCGTCTCTCTTTGTCTGCAGGACTGAGCATTTCTTCTGAAAAACACAGAAGGCATCTTCAAAGGCCAGTGGGATTCCACTTGGTGTTTCATTTCACGAATGACAGAGCTTTGTTGGTCTTACAGCATACAGAACACGCATGACCACAGAGAGGTAGGCTTCATACGCCAAGAAGGACTCTTAAACCCCATCTTGCATCTCTGACACTCACAAAAGCAGCAAATGGCCTTTGAGGACAGACAGAGCGGCATGAAATATAGACAGGCTGGTCCTTTTCTATAGCTTAGGGTATCATCTGATTTTTCTGCTGGAGGGAGAGGGAAAGTAAACCTCACTGGAATTCACAAAATGGGGTCTAAGATATAAGGGAAGTGGATGAAGCACCCCAACAGCTTCCTAACCATTAACCAGTCTTTCAACAGATACTGCATTCATGAGACAGAAACAGGGCAAAAATAAAACAAACCTGGAGCAAAAGCATTAAATGGGATCACAGCTTATCTTGAAATGCCACTGATTTGGAGCGTGCATGCATTCAAATAAACTGTGTGTTCTTCTGTGTTAGCTTTCACTAAACATTTACCATCACACCTTACTGGTCTCATGCAAGCATCAAGAGGACAATCTCACAGCTAACATGGTTAATGACTGCTGTTTATACAGCCCTAATAGCATAGTTACATAAAGAGCTGCAAATAAAGACTTTATTTATTGATTAATCTGCCAATTATTTTCTTGACTGGTCCTTTGGTCTTTAAAATGTCAGAAAATGGTGAAAATGTCAATCATCGTTTCTCAAATCCCAACCTAAGATGTCTTATTTTATCCTGACTACTTGTCCATAACCCAAATATATTCAGTTTACTTTCATAGAGGAGTTAAGACACTATATCCACATTTCAGAAGCTGCATCCAGATAATTGTAGGATTTTTCTCTCAAAATTAAATTTCTGTCGGTCGACTAATCGATTAACTGAGTAATCGTTGCAGCTCTAGTTTCGTAGAGTAAAGGGCTGCATGTGTTTTAAAGCACACATCACATGTACTATAGAGCTGCAACAATAAGTCAATTAATTAGCAGCCATTTTGACAATCAATTAATCATTTAAGTCATTTTTGTTTAAGTGACATAAGCCAAACATTGAGGCTCTCATATGTGATGCTTTCCTTGGTCTTACATTGGTAAAAGCTATGTCTCCAAACCCAGCTCTGCTCTGTCCATAGAGCATGCGCAGTATGCATTCATCCGGCCAACGCTGGAATGTCAAACCTGAAACATGATTTGAAAACTCTGTATACTGTGAAATACAGAGAGATTTATCTGGCGGTGATAAGCTTTATCAGCATCAAACTCGTTTAGCAACGGGCTTGAATATTATATACGTTCATTTATATGTAAAAGTTCCGCACTGCAAGTTTAAACAGCCGGTGGCATGGTCAAACACATTGTAGCAATCACAGACCATCTGGTACCTGTCTCAGTTATCTTAAATTTGTCAACGTTAAGCCACAACCAGTCTCCTTTCCTGTCACAGAATCCCTACAGCTGAAATTAGCTATTTTTAATGTCAGATCATTGGCTAACAAATCCTTTTTGGTTAATGATCTGATAACTGAAAAGAATTTGCATTGTACATTTTTAGTTGAGACCTGGTTAAACAGCATTACTGGTGTAGCAACACCGATAGAGGCTTGTCCTCCAAACTATAATTTTTTATCAGTCAGTCAGATAAAACAGGAGAGGAGGAGGGATTGCAGCCATTTTCTCTACACAGTTTGTGTGTAATGACATTGACCTGAGTGAATTTAGATCATTTGAATATCTTGCTCTTGAGCTCAAAGCAGAATTATCCGTCCTCATCATTACATTATATCAGCCACCAAGATATTCATCACTATTTCAACAGGAATTCTCAGAGCTGATCTCACTTGGTATCACTAGATATGATCAATCCTGAATGGAGACCTGAATATTATATTAAGAAAAATAATGACTCCAAAGTTACGTAGCTTGTGAATTTACTGGACAGCTTTGAACTCACCCAACATGTAAATGAAGCCACTCATCAGCATGGTAACACTCTACACTTAGCAATAACAACAAGGTTAAACACTGATAATGTTTCAGTATTCGAATTACCTATTTCTGATCATCACTGCTGATGCCAACCTCATCTTAAAGACTGAAAGGGTATTTTTGGTTCAAAAGAGACTCCTAGATGGCAAGACTGAAGCAAAGTTCTCTAATATTATGACATCATTTGAGCCATACAGTTATGTTTATTTGAGGTTTTTATATCAATCTGTAGCTTCCCGGTAGTATTCCATATGTATTCAAATCTGAAAATTCAAATTTTGGTCGAAATACGTATGTTTGAGCGTCAAAATGCCATTTTCCCAAGCCCTTCTAAACGGTTTTTCCCACGTGACCCGATACAGGTTTCTGCATGATGACATGATGTTGCAACAACTTACTTACTTGCTTGAGGTCCTCGACTTTGGTGGTCCATGTTGGACAGGGATCTGCTAGACTCCCGATCCTGAGTTATTAAGGTTACGTCGTTTTCTCCTCCAGCACACTGACGAGGCCCGTGTGCTATGCGGTCACTATTATATGTAGCTATCATAGTAAAAAGTATGGGCACTGGTATATACATTAACTGTCCTTTTATTCCAAAAGTGGTAAAAAAAAAAGCAAGGGAAGTACATTTAATAAACCCCTGGAGGGTGAGATTGGAAGAACCTGGTTAAGGAGTAACCTGCCCGTATGGGATGCTCCGAGAAGTAAAGCGAGCACACCCACAAGGCGACAGGGATCATTGGTCAACGCTACACCTTGCATTCTATTGGTTGGAGGTTTTGACAGGATTGTTGCACAAAAAATCCGAGAGAGGGCAGAAATCTTAGAGCAGACGTTTCACGAGTACGCATAAATAGCCTGAGTGCGAGGAGAAGGGCTGAAGTTGGAGCAGGAAATCCGTGCAAGCAACAATATATCTCAGTGCAAGCATACAGTTTGAACAGAAGCAGAGCAAATCTAAGCGCAAGCGGGGGCTATCTGAGTGCGAGGGCAGAGTTTGAGGCAAAGCATTACAGAATCTGAACATGAAATCAATAAATCATGCTCTCAAACTGAAAGACCACGCTCTTGATAGATAGGAAAAAAAGCCCCATATACCTTGTCATCTGCTTTAAATACTGCTGCTCCACTAAAGGTTAAAAAGAGGTCGACTGACAGAATCTCTCCATGGTTAAACAATAGCATTGTTAATGAGATTACAAGAATCTGTCAGGCAGCTGAAAGAAAATGGAGGAAAACTAGGCTCACAGTTCACTGTAATCTATACAAAGAGGCCATGACTGCCTATAACAAAGCAATACGTCTGGCAAGAAAGGACTACTTTTCCAAGATTATTGCAGAGAATGCTGGAAACTCCAGAATATTATCCTCCACTATTGATCCGCTACTCAATACTGCCCCCACTCCACTGCAGTTTTCTGCGTCAAAATGTGAAGAACTCGCATTGCTCTTCAATAACAAAATAACTTCAGTTAGAGCCAATATTGCTGCTGATGTAAACACAGATGATCTCAGCAAATCATGTAAAAATGATGTAACCATGGGAAAATTCACCTGTATAACATTAACTGAGCTTTGCAAGACTGTCACTGAGTGTAACTCCTCCACTTCATGTATTGACCCTGTACCTACAGCACTTTTTAAGCAGGTTTTAAACAGCGTATCAAGTCATGTCTTGAAGATTATACATACATCTCTTCAAACAGACATGTTCCCAGATGCCTTCAAAACAGCTGTTGTAAAACCCAACCTACATGGTAATGCACTAATCAGCTATAGGCTGATATCTAACCTTCCTTTCATTAGTAAGATACTTGAAAAGATAGTGTCAGTGCAAGTAAACTCCTTTCTTAAAGAAAACAATGTCCTGGAGGAATTTCAGTCAGGCTTTAGAACAGACCACAGCACTGAAACTGATCTTACTAAAGTAATCAGCAACCTCAGACTAACCAATAAAAATAAGGTGTCAATTCGTGTCCTCTTAGACCTAAGCGCAGCATTTGATACAGTTGAACATGATATCCTAATAAATCGTCTTGAAAAGTTGGTTGGTCCTTCTGACTGTGTGTTGAACTGGTTCAAAACATACATCAAAGAGAGAAAGTTTTACGTCAGTCTTGGAGATCATGTGTCTGAAGAACATGATGTTTGTTTTGAGGTTCCACAAGGGAGCTGCCTTGGCCCATTATTATTCTCACTATACATGCTGCCACTTATTGACATTATCCATAGTTATGCAGATGACACACAACTGTACATCTCTGATGAACCAAATGATGCTGCAGTGATTAACTCCATTACTCCCTGCCTTCTGGCAATAAATAAATGGAGGAGCAATAATTTCTTAAAGTTAAACAAGGACAAAACTGAAATTAGTCAGCCCTAAAACAAAAAGAGAAATTCTGTTCAACAATCTGGGGAAATTAACTCCCAGGATTAAATCTATATTAGATTCAGATCTAATTCCCACATTAACAAGGTGATGAAAACATAATTTTCCAATTTAGAAACATAACCAAAGTACGACCATTTATAAATCAAAAAGATGCTGAAAAACTGATCCATGCCTTCATTTCAAACCGACTTGGTAATGCACTTTTTTTTACTAGCCTCCACTGAGAGACTTCAGCTCATTCAAAACTCTGCAGCTCAGTTATTAACCAGAACCAAGAGGAGAGAGCACATCAGTCCAGTTTTGCTGCTCTGCAATTGCTTCCTATAACACTTAGAATTGATTTTACAGTCCTCTTTATATACAAAGCCTTTAATAGGCTAAAGACAAACCCACATTTCTAACTCCCTTGTTAACTATTTGCCTTCAAAAGCACTGTGATCATCTGCTGCTGGTTTATTGGAGGTTACCAGCAACAACCAAAAGAAAATCAGGGATACAGCATTTTGTCAATTAGGCCCGAAAGCTACGGACCACACTACCGATAGATATCAGGGAAACCAGTACACTAAATATTTTTAAAAGAACGCTAAAAACTTATCTCTTCACTTTAAACTTTAACTAGCTGACTTCCCTGATACAGGCTTGAAATTCTTTTTGGCACTTTTCTTTGCACTTATGTTCTGATGCACTTCTTTTAAAATATTTCACTTGATTTTATGAATTCTATGTATTCATCTTTATTTTTATCTTATTTTTATTATTATTATCAAGTGGGTTTTGGTTTCCATCTTACGTTACATTAATTATGGCATTCTGTCTGTGTTTTTATGTTCATTCTATGTCTATTTTCATGTGAAGCATAATTTCTTTATTGTAAAGCACTTTGAGCTGCATTTCTTGCATGAAAGTTGCTATACAAATACAGTTTATTATTATTATTATTATTATTATTATTATTATTATTATTATTACTGTAAATTCAATATTTGTTGTGTTTATTTGACACAATAAGACGTTTGATGACATCTCCTTGGACTCCATGATATTGTGATGGTCATTTTTCTCTATTTTCTGATGTTTTATAGACCAAATGATTCATCAATGATTCAAGAAAATAATCGGCAGATTGATCGATAATGAAAATAATCAATAGTTGCTGCCCTAATCACATGTTCACCTCTATGGATTCTTTAAACCTGTCATTTTCATTACGTTTCCAATAAATTTCACATCAGTATTGTCATTTCGTCTATACTGAAGGTAATTTTTAGAACGTCTTGTCGCCATTCACAAAATGATCCTTTGTGAGACAATATAAAAAAAAGAAAATAATCTTAATACTGATATCTACACGTGTTCTTTGTGATTTATTTTCATCATGTTTTCTCACCTGACACCGAAACTGGTGCATAAACGAATTCGCTCCTGCGTGTTAAAAGCACTGTAGCACACACAACAACAACAACACAACACACACATAGACAAACAGTGAAGCCCTACTTTGATCCAAAGTCATTAAATATGTATTTGCTTTTGATTACTCTTGAAATTAATTCATCAGGGAGAGTAGTGACAGGTGCTCGCTGTTACTGACAAACTGCTGTGGCAGTTACTGATAACATGAGATACTTAAGTATTCAGCACTGTAACCCTCCTATCTGTCTTTCTCTCTCTCTCTCCCTCTGCTTTCTCCCTCTAACATGCCCCGCTCCCTCGTTCTGCCTCTCTCTCTGCTCGGCTCTCCTTTCTCCTTCAGTCATCTGAGTTGAGAAATGATACCAGAACCAAAACATTTGTCACGGCAACAATCCACTGAAGCTAAATTACACCAAAAGGAATTGCAAGGGAGGAGTGGACAACAAGAAAGGATGAAGGGACGGGGTATTTATGAAATAAAAGCGCTTTAGAGGAAACAAAAGTGCTACACAGAGGCACAGAGAGTAAGAGAGGTGGGCGGGGGGAGTATTTGGCATTGAAGTGAATGGTGTATGGTGTGAATCTTGCCTTTGAGGCGATGCCCTTGAGTTAGCCAGTGAGGCATTGAATGGTTGCATTGTGGATGGGCAGTTATCTCCAAGGGCTTCCCTTTCAGTGTTATTAGAAAACACATGACAGCAATGCTAGCCTTTATCGAACAGAAAGCTTCAAGGCTGAGAGGCAAATCTGCAGAAGGCAACTGAAATGGCAACATTTGACATCCCGTCATTCTCTCAGCATTTGGGCACAGAGAACATAGAGTGTGTGCAGAAGGGAAACATTCACAAATGAAGTACTGTATTTGCCCGAATATACAGGCCAAGACAATATTTCATTCTGGAAATTACATTTGAAAAAGTGGGAGTCGTCTTATATTCAGGCTAATACAGTATGTATAAATTTTATTAAAAGATAAAACTATAATCACCACTCTAGCTATGTCTGAACTGCATCCAAAAACTTAAAACTGAATACAGTGAACACATTTTTCAATAAAAACAAAGTAAGGCTGCAACAAATTATTTTCTCGATTAATCGAGACAGTCCACAACACAAAGATATTAAGTTTACTTATCTTAGAAACCAGAAAATATTGACATTTAAGAAGCTGGAACAAGAGAATTTTAGCATCTTTTTTCTTAAAAAATGACTCAAACAATTCATTGACTATCAAAATAGTTGGTGATTAGTTTTCAGTCGATCGGACTACTCGATTAATCGACTGATCGTTGCAGCTCTACAACAAAGACAAAACTTGATTGCACAGTGGAGAGAGGACCTACAAATAATCTATACAAAACCACAACGGAACTGAGCAGAAATGTTCAGTTACATCAACAGATTTATAATGAAAGCATCGTTTGTTATTGGAGCAAACAAAAGGATTCTGTTCCAATCAATCCTACCTCTCCTGGGAATATCATGTACAAAAGCTTATCTATTGAGCAGATTCCAAAGTCTCAATATCCCATACAGAAAAAAAGACAATGGATACTTGATTACTACCGCAGCTCTGTCCAACCCACACTCTCATCATGCTTTATCAGTATAATGAGTGTATGTATGTTAAATTCCCAATTTAACTCCCAATTATCTCCCTGTTTTTTTGATTATGTAGCTTTCTGATTTCACTGTACACAATATTTCCTGCATTTGTTTGGCTGCCGGTGAGCTTGGTTCCCTCTGAATGTGGAGGAGAAATCGTGGGAGTGGGGGGTGGTGAGTTGGATAGAGAAATGGGTTCCCTTTGAATAATGCAATAGTGAAACTGGGCAATATGACCACCATGCGATCTCCAACAGAACAGAAACAACTGTGGATACCAGCCCAACTGTGCTCGTGAATTCATCTCATGTGAAATGTCAGTTAAATCAAAGCTGGAGCTTGAGAAAGAGTCTGGCAGTCATTTTTTAGGATAAATAAAACATGGCAGCGATGACTCCATTGCCCTTTAATCCACTCTCTCACTGTTTCTGTTACTCTCTTGAGTTCTTGCACTTGCGCCATGTTCGAGCTGGGAAGCCTTTTTAGCGGTAGGAGACAACAAGGGCAACATGGGCTGCAGCCCTAAGCCTCAGACACTATCGTGTTTGATTACACTAAAAGGAAATTTAAGTGTCTAAAATGAAATGAAAGTGTGCATTGTGATGGCATCCTACAGTGCCTCTGTGTTGTTGAGACTAGCATGTGTCCACAGTGCTATGCATGACATTCTGGCTTGCAGAAAGGCTGGAGTGGCAGTTATCCTACGTAATCTTCTGAGCAGCCCCTTTCATATGTGCACTGCATCCCTGAAGTTATCTGAACATTACCCAGAGGAGCTGTGTGTGAGAACGCAAATGTCGAATCAGTTGGACCAGACATTAAAAGGACTTCACCCTGCCAGCTCCCTAATACAAACTCTGTGTAATGTCCGATTGAGCCCATGTGTGACTGCAGCAGGTTGTTTTCCAGAGAATTCACAGCGAGCAAGTGGGCGCATTGATGACGTTTCTATCATGCGACTGGCGCAAAACTGGAAGAATACAAACATCCAAAGGTGAAGAAGAAGGGTCATGTACTTGGAGGCGCCAATGAAAATGTTTAACTGGAGAGATGACAAGATTCAGGAACTTCTGTTGGTAAGGGCCAACACCGAAATTCAAGGAATGGCAAGAAAATCAGCTGTTTATCACCAAATTACAAACGGGCTACATGACTGGCTATACATTTTGCGTCATGTCCTGCCTCCTGCACGCTCTACCCAGGTGCCACCCCTCGCCCAAACCAAACGGAGTATTTTCAGTAGGTGAGAACGCGTCTGACACAGACAATCTCCCTGTTGTGTGCTACATGTGTGAAAAGGCAACTCCAGACAATTTCTGGACCTGATTCTCTGGATATTGTCCAGAGTTCATATGAGAAAATGGCTTGTATGATGATCTAAGATCAATCAGACAACTGTCATGGAGCATGGTAGTAGGTAGAAAAGAGTGGCTTGAGCAGTTACATGCGTGAACAGTGCTGTAAGCAACGAGGACACATTTATTGACTTCACCCCGAAAGCCTTATAGCCTATTAGGAGCTAATTTATATTTTAAATCAAGCAGTCTATCTGTTTAGTTTATACTATTAAAGAGTCTGATTTAAAAAAATAAAGCTGGCATTATTCTATATCTTTCTTATTGTTGGCAAATCCCACAAAAAGACCAAAACCAACAATCAGTCTCACAATACTTTCAAACTTCCCTACCATGTCTGTGGCCCCAAACCCCTTTGTTAGCCCACTGAAGATGTCTTTAAAAATAAGTTGTAAATATTAAGTGTAATTTAAAAGGGGCTTATAAAATGTCTGGGCACTGTACTTTTTGGCAAACATCACTCAGAAAGGAATAAACAGTGTATTTGTTGGGGACTATCTTCCGCCACGGATTAATAGACATTTAACATTTGGTAGCTATATGGCAACAGGCAACCCCGTCTCCTACAAATAAAGTTTATATACAACTTATTTGCAACAAATCCATTTTGCATAATGCTGCCAGGATTATTTCTATTAAAATAATGAGGATATGTTGTTAATTTGTACATCTGTTAAGTCGCAGAATGTTGATACCAGATGTACTGTTAATATCCATCCAAATACGAAATGTCCACTTGTTTTGAGGTTCAGTTGAAATAATGTGACAATTTAGCACTTCCTGATAGCTCTTTTTCAAAATGAACTATCTCTAAATTGTCATCAAAGTCTACAAAGCTACAGTTCCTCCCAGATGACTCAGCCTGTGTAGCTACGCTCTCGTGTCACACTCTACTTACATATAAGTTCATTACATATTCGAGCTGCGATGCACTTGCTGACTCTCGCTGCCAGAACTTCACTGATCACATTGCAAACTCCTCTGTTGAGTTCATTGCTACTGCTCAACATTTCATCACCCCCACCTCCCCCGAATCCACCTGTAGGCAGAGAATCTGGGTTTCTCCTTTGGGTAAGTTTATTATTTTCAGTCTCTCAGTGTGCTAAGCTTTAAATTGTATGTTTGCAGGTAAGTGATAGGGTCCCATCTCTGCAAGACATACTGTAAAGAATAACTCTGGATTACTGAATGACATCCTGGCTTCTAATTGACAAATAAATTGCCATCTGTAGGACAGTCTGTATGCGTATGTGGCTAGAAAACTGAAAATATATCTCAACCATGCTTCATAACTTAGCCTGGCCTGCGTGTTTTACATTATTTAGTCAGGTTTTTTGTGGAGTCTGCCTTTTCTATTTCATCTCATTTCATTTCTGCATAAAATATTTGACTGTTGACAGCCATATTATTGCACAACATAAATATTTATTTTACAGCCTGACAGAGATCCTGGCAGCTGTATAACAACATATACCAACATATGCAGCTGATAGGAACTACATCTTAGAAACACATGCACATTTTACTCACAAAATTGTCGTTTTTCCTGCCAAGCTGGACTGTAGGTCACTTCCTTCAAACATCATGCAACATTTTACAAGCAAATGTAGCTACTGTGAAAACGCTGGTCGTGTAAATACAACACTACACAACACTACAGCTGGAGTTTCAACGCCTCTCAGACTGACTTTAAAAGAATGACAAAAATTCTCCTGATCTCGACATGCAAAGTTGCCCTGAAGATACATATGCTTAATCTAATATTTATGCTATGCAAATTTCCAAGTTGAAGCTAATTTCACAAACTTGGGATGCAAAAATGAAAACCTTGGGGCTAGTTAACTAATTGACTTGCAAATGCATCTTTGTTACACTGCCATGTGAGCTAAACGGATGTCAATAGGTCAGGACAAATTCACCAGAGGAAAAAGATTTCACGATGGTCCATTTACTGACCAAACGGAAACATTTTTAGACAGTGCATAACATCTCTGTAGTGTCTCAGGCTTACAAAACAAACCGCTATCAGATAAATAAATCACAAATTTGTGCATTACTGGATTACTGGGTTTTTACAGCACAATAACATTTTATATGGAAATCTATAAGACAAAAACACTTTTTTTCATCTACTGATAAACACATTCTCTGACATGCTTAATTAATTAATATAATACAAATACACAACTTCCAAAGCCACTAATATCAATGAATCACAACGGAAGTGAAATTAGCTTTCATGCATTTATCTACATCTCTCACCAAGATTGTCCACAGCAGTGGGGTTGCACTGTCTTCTATGTGAAGCCTACAGTGGCTACACAAGAAGACAAAATGCAACCAACTTCCCCATTTTTACTGATATTTCATCCACTTTTCAATGAAAGGATTCATATTGGTACTCATTACTGGAATAATTTGCTCCCTTTTTTTCAATTACAGTTCAGACATGGCAAAGGGTAACAAGAGCACTCATTTTATCTATAGCAGTTTATCTATAGTAGCATAGATGTTATCTGAGCAGAACGGATGCACAATCAATTTAGAATATCAGATTAGCTTAATGAGAGTGAGTTAAACGAAACTCGACTCATTTCAAAACCTTTAAAAACACCAATACACTAAGAAAAATGTCATTACTCACGCACTGCTCAGCCAGCGCGTGGCGCATTACAATTAAAAAAAAAACTTCAATAAAAATAATTCAATAATTCAAATGCAACCTATATAATAAGACCTCACTTTTTCTACACACAAACTGTAACACCGGTCGGAGTATCACTTTTCAAAACCAACTAAAACCACAGCTATAAAACACTCTGTCGAGGAACACACACCTTTTTCCTGGAGTTTACACTCACCGACTGAGACCCCCCCCCCCCCAGAGGAAAAACAAAAGCTCAGCAAAGAGTATTTCTGTGCTTACCTCTTCCTAACGTGGCCGGTACTTGCAAACCAAGAAGCACGAGGATGCCAAAACTCAAGCAGCATCCTCCCGAAAACTGTCCCATCACTGCTCTGCTTGTCTCCCTCCCCATCGGGTCTGGGGGCAGCGGCCGCGGGTCCCGGTCATTTGTGGTCTACTCGAAACACCTCCAAACAGGTTCCCGTGCCCTGACGAACGCTCGGTCCGGGAGTTGGGGGGGCCAGTTAGTGTCCGCCAGGAGACCCAGCCGCCACCTCGCGGAATCGCAGTGCGGAGGGGAGCGGTGGAGTGAGTGGTGGCGCGGAGCTTTCAACAGCCGGCACTCTGCTCTGCGCGAGAGTGGAATAATTAGACAGAGCGCGCGAGCCAACGGCTTTCGGTTTTTTCGGAGAGAGAGAGAGAGCGAGAGAGAGAGAGAGAGAGACGGAGGGAGGGAGGGAGAGACATAGAGAAAGAGAGAGAGAGAGAGAGAGAGATGTCTTGTCCAAACCTCCGTGGACCTGTTGAGAGATTGCAAAGGTGTGTGTGTGCGCACGCGACGGTGTTTGTGCGCGCGCCTGTAACTAGATGAGAGAACAAAATGTCTTTAATTATCTCAATTATCTCCCTCCCTAGTTTTTTTTTCTTTTTACATTTTCAGATACACCCAACCCTTGTTTTGTTTTTTAATCGACATCATTGCCTTGGAGCTCTTGCCAGTGGTGATGTCTGGAAAATTATGTTTTTATTAATTTATGTCTATCTTCAGCCTGTGAGTATCTGGCCTCCGATTGGTATTCTATTGCCAATTAAGTAGGTGTTATCTCACTGAAATGAGGCTATTCCTTTCCAAATGTTCATTTTCAAACGATTTCCTTCATCTTTGTATTTATTTTGGAGTGATTATCCTCAAATGTTTGTCTTCAAGGAACAATGTACACCAAGTAATGGTGAAAGAAGTATGATCAGCAGTATTTTAAGTATCAAAAGCAATAACTGAATATTTACTGTATTTATTATATTAATGCATCATCATTACTGAAACAGTAATGTGTAAACAGCTCTTCAAGTAAGGTGGAAGAGGTATTCAGAGCTATTTACTTAAAGGGCCAGTGTGTAAGATTTAGTGGCATCTGGCGCTTCCCCTCACCCTTCCAAGCGTGTTGGAGAACCAATGGTGGCCACAAAACTCCATGCAAATGCAAAAAGCCCTCTCGAGAGCCATTGTTTGGTTTGTCCATTCTGGGCTACTGTAGCAACATGGTGGTGCATTGCGGGCTCCATGGAAGAGGACCCACTCCCTATGTAGATATAAAGGGCTCATTCTAAGGTAACGAAAACACAACAATTCTTATTTTCAGGTGATTATATACTAACTAAAACTAAATACTTATGAATACTGTATTCCATTTCTGCCAAGTCCATTCCGCCAGATGCCACTAAATTCTACACACTGCACCTTTAAGTAAAAGCAGGAAAACCGCTCTGTAAAAATATTCAATTTCAAGTGAAAGTCTTAAGTGTACATACAGTACATACAAGTTTATATAATACGTATTATCAGCTTATTAATTATAAGTATAAAAGTAAAACAAAAGGCAAAATGGACAAAATGTCAGAGTTGTAGGTTTATATTATTTGATTATTATTATTACAGCTTTTTAATGTGAGGTGGAGTTGATTCTCACTCTTTTATTAATATTGGGTGGTTTAATTTACTGTAATGCATCATATTTCATATGGTCATCCTAGGTCCAATAGTATAAAGTAAAATATTTCCCTCTGAGATGAGTAGTATAAAGTAGCATGGAATTAAAATAGTAAGTACCTCAGAATTGTATTCAAGTACAGAACTTAAGTAAATGTACCCTCCACCACTATATATAGCATACAGTTGGGTAGTTTAATTAATAACAATGAACACTAATTTATAAACTTTTAAGTCACTTGATTGAGTCAAGTAATTTCCACCACTATGAGCTGCTGTTCTCACTTAATGAGAATACTGTGAGAATAATGTGATGAGTCTTCCTGCTGATGAGCTGTTATTGAAATATAAAACTGTAATTTAGCACTTTAAAAAAGTTGCTAAAAAAAAACAAACAGCGGTATTGTATCTGACTGTAGAAGTATCTACTTCCACAGAATCATCTACACATGTGCTTATCAGCAGTAAATGTTAGGATATACCATTCACAATATGTGTCTGTACTCGTTTTTTATGTAAATCACTGTAGTTTGACCTTCCCTGACATAATTACCCTATTGACCAGAAATTCAGTGGTTCATTTCCCAGAGTTCTTGCCAGGGGTCAGCCTGTCAGGCAAGGTTAACTACTTGATAATATTTCTAAAGGGAGCCATAAATGTGCATTAAATATTTGGGACAGCCTTAAGGCTATTGAGCTACCTGACAGACCGTGAACAATAGAAATACACTGCAAATACCCTTCCTTTGTTGAATGACTATGTCTGTTTTATTGTTTCGGAACTGTCAAGAGTTGCAAAATGACACATTTACTTGCTAGTACAGTGTAAACTCTAACCCTTACATATCTTGAACTGATTGTTGTAATTATTTCCTGGCTTGACAGAAGTGGCAGGATTTTTTTTTAAGCATGAAAAACATGTCTTTCATGTGCAAGAAGCAAGGGCTGTTGATTGACAATGAAATAAAAGCTACTAAATACCTCTTGGCAGCTCTATAGTGCTCTGAGTCTACACTGTGGTATATGGTCCATAAAATACTCAAGTATTCAAGTGCTCCATGGGAAATAATGTTGTGGGTGATATAAGTATGGGACTACTAAAACAGCAGCCTTTGTCCTTAACTAACCAACCCGCAGGACCAAAAAGATTTGGCTTTGGAATAGGGCTGTTCCTGTATAGTTCAGATAAGTGTCACTGTAATCCAAAACAATAGAGCTCATCACAAAAATAAAAAAATAAATAAAAATACCTTTTTCCGTGGAGACAAGATGAAAGGGTGTTTTCAGCCTTTAAAGATTTATTTTTTCCATCCAGTGTACAAAGCAGGCAGGTCCAAACAGTCATACTTTATGCCATGGTGGGGGTTTTTTTTGTAATTTCTAAATCCTGTCTTCTTTAGTTTTTTGTTAAATAACATTTTATGGTTATCTAGACTTTATTTGGAGTATTGTTTTTATAATTTAATGTAGCTGAAATAAGATTCTTAATAATAACTTTTGTACACTGCTCATGAAAATGTGTTACCAATCTTAAATAGAAATTAATCGGTTATATGACTAAATGCATAGCATGTGCTGAAAAATATATATTTTTATATATCCATATTTGACTGAAGCAAGGAGGTAAGCATGGTTGCCAACTTCCAATAAATTAATAACATGTAGGAGAAGATGCAGGGAAATGTCCTAGAAATACATGTCATTGTGCATAAACATACTACATGTTTACCTACAGATACATTCCTACAGTGTTCCCAGAAAAAGGCAGAACGTTCCAGTTGGGTGCTTAAGCTCAACAAATCGGTTCAAAAGAAGAAAAAGACAGCACACCATCAAAGCAGTCTGCTGATGTGTTTCGACCATATGCCTTCCTCAGCACATGAATAGTGTGAACAGCAAGCCACATATATATACAATATAATCAAAGTAATGAACTAATTCCACACAGGTGTACAGTAGTCCACACCCAAAAGGGATGAGAGCTCATAGATTGCCACAAAAAACCCCAGACCCACGCCTGTAACTCCGACAATGTACAATCTCATATAGCCTGTCAAAACATTTCTCTTTGAGAGAGATGTTTTGGATCAGACTTTTTCAAGGCCAGTGAAACAAAGGTAGGATGGTGGGCCATGTTTAGCTTCTATGTAATACTTGGCCATTGCATAGTTCAGGTTAATAGCTTTTTTGTGCTCAGAAATATGGCAATTTTTTATATTTTTCTTAACAAATCTCGTACAATGTATTCTAAATTTCTCTGTAACATGCTTTTGTTGGAGTCATTATGTACCAGGGTCTCTGGAAAGTTTTAACTCTCAAACAATGCATGCTGGGAAGTCTGCTAATATGCTGATCATGCTACTTTAGAAACTTAATTTAACGAGTTTAGTGAACTTTCAGCAGCACAGTCATTCAACTCATCAATTCAAGTTAAAAGACTTCTAGTCTCATTAACTCATGTTTATAAGCTACTATAAATATTAACAAATAATAACAATTAACAAAATTCATGTATGTACACAGAAACAAAGTGGAGTGAGTGTGTAGCATATCTAACTTCCATGCAGGAGACTTTAAGCATATTCTATTTGCATCAGCTAAGATATTTCCTTAACGTTAAGCATACAGTGGTTGCCATGCATAGATATTGCAGAAAGAGGGAATTTTGGCATTAGACATAAAAATCTGTTGTCTTGGAACATATCCAATATTTACGTTCATGTCTGGCGATAAGGTTGGCAGGGACACATAGTGTACTGTGTGTATTTGTCTGAGCATGGTGCATGAAGCATGATGTGATATATATTTGGGTGGTAGCAGTTCGGGGTAATGTGTTGTGAAAGGTATTACGCCAATAAAAGAGGATGAGAAGAGACTGCTGCTTTGCAAATGTTTCATGAAATAAGAAGTGCATTCATACACATTTGAGTTAAAAATTGATAGTATTTTGGTGAGTAATGTTGAATGTCATAAAAAAAAAACTTGAGATAGAAACTCCACAGAGCGGCTTAAGTACATCACTTGAGTTGCAGTTAAGAGATGATAGGCACTTACTCATCTACCCTCCCTTCCTGCAAACTTCCTGGAGTTTTGAACCAGCAATCCTCCCGCCATAAGGCCAGCATTCCTGACGGTCCAGAGACAGGTCAGCGATCCTGTAATGCTATTCAACAAATGCAATGTGTGGGCCGATACTGAAATAATTGGCTGCACTTTTCAATTTATCATTTTTCTTTGTTCTTTAGAGGCTTAGAGGATGTGAATAGCCTGAAGGTGCAATTATGGTACAAAAGACAAGAAAGAAAATCAATGTATTGGGTGTATTTTTTCAAAATTTAATTCAATTGTATAGTGCTTACCATTCATATATCACTGAAATCAATCATGGAAGAGCCAAGACAAAAGCATAGAACACTTTATTGAATAAGTCACTCATATAGTGAATGGGTACCCTTAGGAAATTGTGTGTCGTTCATTGTTTTGTGCTGAATAAAACCCATACCATTTTCCATTTGACTATTTGAATATAAGAAACATTCATTAAATATTTCGTATATTAAAAGCCAGAGGAAAAATTCCATTCCAAATGCTAAATACATAGTACAAACACTATATAATACATATTAAGATACACCCAAATATTAGAAACATGCAAGTCAAATATAATTTTGAACTTATGCTTGAAGTCAAGACAGCAAAGCTAAAAAGTTAATTTTGTGATCTCTCTTACAAAAATTCTTGCTGCAGGCATCACGACTCAACTGCAGATGAGATTGAGCTTTTCCATTGAGAGGAGCAAACATGTGCAATAATCGATTCAAGATTAGATAAGGGCAGGATCTTCTTGTATCAAGGTACACACGCAGGCAGTAGCACATGCTCACAGTGAACAAGCAAAGGTAATTTTGTGATCAGAGGCGAGGGATGAACACTGGCAGTGAAGTTGTGAGAGCGGGGTTGTACTGTATTACAGGTACACATTGACAATAGGTGTGGTAGCGAGCTGGTCAATAAAATCAAGCCTTCTCATCTCTTGTAGGAGCAGCGTATCTCTCACAAGGGCATAATGGCAGTCAAGTAATGTAAAGAAGAGTGGACACCATCTTCTCCTGAGAGCTAAATCGTGTTCTTGTGATAAGACGTGCAAAGCCACTCACATATATAAATATACCACAAATGTGAATACATGCCCAACACCCAAAATATGTTGCTAAGGGCAGACTCTGTTCCTGTTGAGGCTTCATTCAAATTTCTTTAAAAAATGACTGAAGACACTGATTCACACATTAACCTCATGTAAAGATACAACTATTTAATCTGTTATATATACTTTGGTTAATACACTAATTGAATACAACTGAACTCCAATAGTTAAAAAGGTAAAAGTTATCATCTGATAAAGCTATTTATGAGGGATGTGCAGAGAGCCCCATATTTGTATTTGTATCTGTATTTGTTGAGACAGCAAAATTATTTGTATTTGTATTCAAATAAAAGTGGAAAGAGGCTTAAAAATCCTGTTTTTGTTTTTATTACACTTTTAATTTTAGAAAGTTTTATAATAAGTGTTGAATAAATGAATGAATAAACTACCTTATGAAAGAGGTCCCCACACCAGGTCTTGAACTGGAGTCTCCCAGATCATAGACGACTGCACTGACTACTGAGCTAAAACTTTATTCATCGCCACATTGCAGGCAGACCTCTACCTATTTATACACCCATAACACAGAGACAGCACATCATGTAACATGTAGGGAAGAACTTCAAAGGTGATTCTTGCTTTGCACTTTTCATTTATTACCTTTTTTTTACAACCTAACTTTATGGAAAGGAGAAGGGGAACAACAGGTTATGGAGAGTCCCTTGGGAGTACTTCGCATGTGTCAGTAGCTCAGCTTTATCTCTGGGGAACACCCCCAACTCCAGGAGTGATGTCCGAATTAGGAAATGTGCATCATGCAGCAGGTGGATGTGACTCCCCTTGTTGAGACCTGCTGATAGACGTAACAGCGGAACAGAGGAGAGAGACGTATGAGAGAGAGATAGTGATGTAACCGACCTGCGCACTGGTATTTGACATGTTTTTTTTTTCTTCACTAAAACAAATAATTTTAAAAATATTTATATGAAACAAATATTTGTATAAAACCCACTTGTATTCGGGCACACCCCTACTATTTACACAACTACATGGACTGATAACTCTCCATATGTTTGCGTGGCTGAAATATTCGCTGAGCATAACGTTAACTTAGATAACTTAAAAGACTTCAGTGGTGATTTCATACACACTAAATAATTTATACAGTTGTTTGATGAGAAGAATTTGCAATCTGATGATATGCAGTTGTGTCTTGATTCCTCAACTTCTCAGCCACCAATCTCACAGTTGGGTTTCTGGCTGTGTCTGCATCTGAATACCAGTAATGAAAACAAAAGAGACAATTCAGCTCATCCTCTGTATTAACAAAGTCAGACATTCCCCTCCTTGCAATATTAAAGGCTGCAAATCTATCGGTGTGCTCCAGTCCTTTTTTTCCTCTGAGGTTTGCTGTCTTGTGTTGTGAGAAGCATCTGATTCAGCTGCACATTGCTGGAAGATATGCAGAAAACCTCTTTTCACTCAAACATTCCCTTCATTTCAGAGTATTGATCATCATTTAACATTTTTAGTTTTACTGACTAACCACTATAAATGGAGTTGTCAGCCACAGTGTGCCAGTTTCAACAAGTCCTCCAAACTGAGCAAAAAAGTACATGCTTTGTAACTGCTCTCCAGAATGACACACACAAGCATTTTCTGATTTGACACCCCTATCAGCAGGACAATCAAAACTGTTACAAATCTCTGTTGGAAAAATAAATCTGTTTATCTTCTGACAGAGCTATTGTCAAGGTTTAGGTACAAAATACCGGGTTGGGGCTGAAGAAAAAGCATGATTTGAGTTAAAATCCAACAAGTACTTTGTTATGGTTAGAAAAACATCTTAATTTGGGTTGACAGTCCTATAACTGTTATGTTAGGGTTAAGGAACCTTCGTCATCATGATTACAGTAATCACCACTTGGTTAAAGTTAGGGAGTGATCCTGGTCATGGTCAAAAGAAACCAACACTGGCTGTCTGTAGAAAACAGGAAACAAACAGTATTTCCTGTGGCAAAATCCACATTTTGTTGACCCATCCATCCACCCAAACATCCTCCCCATGTGGACTTTGTGGCTCTATAAAAATGCCACCCGACATCCTCCTTCACTCCCAACAGACAAGAGTCATAATTCCTATGGCTTTAAAGCATATGCTGTTTTTTTGGCATTTGCTGAAATGACAGATATTGTTGTTTTTCTTAGGAGGACAATCTTTTCTTTACAAATTGCATATTCACTTTTCTCAAAATCACAAGGACTTGTCCAGGTTTCTGAAACCAGGATATGATACTTACATGCACAACACATAACCAGGATACTCCAAAAAACCCAATCATAAAGGGGATAATAGTGTGCATATGAACACATTCACTGGTAATAGGTCCACTTTTCTTATCCATCTCCATGGTAATGTTTGCATTCTTTAGAGAACAGCAAAGCTTTTACGTCATATTCACTGTAGAGGAACCGCTTATTGCCTCTCTCAGGATCACTGCGGCTGCACTCTCTTTGGCCTTGCCAGCTTGCCACATGTTGCTCATAGTGTGGGTGGCAACAAGCATTGTGAGTTGCTATCAGTTGACAGTCAAGCAGTGTCATGTTTGCTGGATGCTATGAGACAACACTTGTTGAAGATATGGTGTATTTTTAAAAGCGAACTACCTTTCTTTTTTGGCATGCATTTAGGACATATGGAATTTTGTTTTTATGCTGGACAAGTGCAGACTCAGGTCAACACATGTAGGTCAGCATATGCCAAATTGTGTGGCAGATTTATTTATTTATGTATTCATTGGGACCATGTACAGTGTTAAACATAAATGTTACCATTTGATGTACTGTACCAGAGTTAGCTGTTGGAGTCCCTTACAATTAAACCATATAACAGCACATAACAATCAGTACAAAGCAAAAAACACACACAGGACACATAATACAAAGCAACACACAATAGCACATCATATACACCCACAATGTCAACTACAAATTAATAATGTAAGCTTGTCAAATTAAAAGCAAGATTATTTGTGTTCATGAGAAGACCATGAGATGAAATTTAAAAGTCAGTGGTTACAGAGCTGAGTAGTTTTTAGCAGATTTTTTAATTTGGTTTTGAACTGCAGCTCTTCATATCATCAGGTAGGGCGTTCCACTGAGTTGTGGCTTTCACAGAAAGAGCTGATTGCCCAAATGCAGTGCGACAAAATGGTATGGTACAATCTTGTATAGAGGATATTCTGGAGGATCTAATAGAACTTACTGAGTGAGTATACACAAAGTCACATAGTGGAGGAGGGACCAAACCATTTAAAATTTTATAAACTAGAAATGCATTGGCTTTTTGTCCAGAGTTTTTAGAGTTTGTTTGTATAAGGACTCAAGAGGCTGTTTCTCCAGCCTGCCCCCAACATGTGACACAATAAGACATATGGGAAAGAATCATAGCATGCATAAATATCTTGGCTGCGTCCAAAGAGAGACAGTTTCTAATATCTCTAAAATTTGCTAAGTTATATTTTATGGTTTTAACTGTTTTTACATATGTTTCTTAAAGGATATGGCTGGCAATTTTCTATATTTTTCTAGTTGTCAACAAATCTCATGTGCAGAGCCAAACAAACAATCAATTGAAACTGCTAACAAGTATTGTGTATGTATCCAAAGGCTGATATAGCTTATTCATCTGTGCCATAAACCTCTGTTAGAGTGCTTCTCTAGTGTGTTTTGCTACATATTGCAACCTCTTGACTTTGTACTACATTGTACATTGTAAAGAACGTGCATACAATTTCAAGAGGTCATGGTATGCAGCACAGCAAGCTAGCAAAGCTCTGTAAACAGAACGGCATTCCTGTGGTTGTGCAGTTCCATCTGCCTTACACACAACTACTCTCTGGACACTGAACATGTGATCACTGTTATTAGTCTTTGGAGCCGTTTCTAAACAAACTACCATGACCAAACTGTTTGTGGTGAAGGAATATGTCACCCAGTGCAACAGTACGGCTCACTTTTGTTTTTAATCATTTTTGGACAACAATGGAGGTCTACCACACAGAGGAATAAGATATATCAGGCTCTGGATACACACACACAAAACTTGTAGGTAGGATCAGTTCATTGTTGGTTTGGCTCTGCACATGAGTTTACAATAATAAAAAATATAGAAAATCACCAGCCATATCATTTAAATGGTGTGGAGACCCTGCCCATGAAACACAAACTGGCAGTGTCCTAGCCAGGTTGTGAAAATCACCCAAGATCTGTTTGCAATCCCCTGTGGACATTATGCACAAAACCTGAAAAGGCAGAAACAAATAAACAGTGCTGTAACCCTTCAGGTATAAAAAGCCTTAAATTTAAACAAAACACAACTTTAACTCACAGATAAGAGATGATATGACTGGTTGCAAGCAGGTATTACCAAAGCTATGTGTAAATATTCTGTACCAATAAAACAGCTCTGACATTTCTGTTTATGCTAAAGGGTGAGTACAGGAGGGAGAGAGACCAGTCCTATTTTGATGAGGCAGCAAACACACATAGAGCACAGCGGCTTATCTGTGACCGCTGGGTCCTTATAAACACAAAGCGATTATGCTGAAGACGTGATAGAAACATTTAACCAACATGTCCTTGTTTCTCTCTGTGGTGCTCCGCCGGCCTTCGGGCAGAAGCAGTTGAACAAAATAATAGAAAAATCACAGAGAGGCATTGTGTGGGAGGTTTAACTGTAAAGCAATTTTGATTTTCTTATGTGATAAATAAGGGCAAACTGGCTCAGTCTTGAAACACTAATGGAGATTACACAACATCCACAACTTAGGAAAAGATTTGCTTATTTACAGTTTTTTTTTCTGAACTAAAGGTGAAAACAAAGTTGTTGAGGTATAAAGACAGAAAGAAAGAAAAAACTATCTGGAAAATCATTTACACTCTTGCAGATGAGGTAAGATTCACACTTTTTGCATCACTTTTAAACATGAATCATTAATTTCACTTTGTTCCAAGTTCTTCTTTTTTCTCCTTTATGTTTCAGATATTACTTATTTTCCACATCACCATTCTTCCCTGTTTCTAATATCTTTATATGAACATGTGTTGAACATTAAATAATCAGCATATATAACAATAAAAGCGAAGCTAGCATTCTGCTTTGTGTTTTAATACACATGTTCAGCTTCGTCTGTTCAAATCAAGCAGCAACTACCACAGCTTGAGGCCAGAGCCAGTGCCAAGTAACTTAAAGTGCAACGCCACCGATGGCTGCTACATGCTGGCTCCAATTAACTCCCATTCAAAAAGCGTCAACTTCTCTCCAGAAATACTGTGATTACTTTTTTTCAACAAGTCATTATGATCCAATCGCTAAACTCAGACCCTCTAATAAGTGTGCTGGTGGTAATTTTGGAAATTATTGTTCCACAGACTTATATTAGGCTCTTATGTCTGCCATGTGGGAAATGACTGACAGCTGTGATTGACAGTTCACTCATGTGCTGCTCTCCCTGGCTCCTGGACTGATGCTGAGTCCATCGTTGCAATATTTTAAGTTTAATGTTACTTTATTATGGTACCAGCTCCTTTAGCACAATTTAGTTAAAGTAGCTAACGTTAGCTCAAGTGTGCACTGAAGTGTTCGCTTCAGTTTGAGGTAGTGGGGTGTGTTTCCAAAGCATGAAAGGCAACACCCTGCTCTCCTTATTTGGAAGGTCCTGGCTCAAAATGGAAAAACAAATTGCTACATCCATCTTTAGATACAACATATGGTTCAAAAATGAAGAATGCCAAGAGAGTACTTTTTTAATTAGCCTCCTCCAAAATAAAATAGAAAAAAACCAGTATGCTTGCGTCATGTTCACCTCTTTAAATTTTTCTGCTCAGACCTTGAGGAGATAGTGTAGCCTCCTCTGCTGTAATATAGGTATACTTAATAGGTCAGTTTCAAGGTCCCAACAAAACTATGTGTGATTGCACAGATGCACGAAGCTGACATGTATGATATGAGCATGAGTATCTGTGTGTGGCTGAGTGTGGTAATGGAGCCAGGACATATTAGGTACAACACAAAGAGCCATCGCCCTCGAGCAATGGGCTCAAGCCTTAAAGAGCCATCCCACTGACAGGGCCAGGGTCCATGGAGCTAATCAGACCCCTGGGACATGCTCTCGGGTAACAGGTTTTGTTGTTGATACTTGGGGATTCTCAACACATAAGGACAAAGAGGGATAAAGTCAGTCAGAAGGTCTTTCTCTCCCCCTGCTCATAGTCCACCTTCGGCAGGGTGCTGGCTGAAGAACGTGGCTGAATTAATGCGCTGGAATGTTTGAGTATAAAGTTGACAGCTTTCATTTAATTGCAAATAGTCTCACCTCTCTGAACTGATCGACTTACATGCATGATGCAACGTATAAAAGGCAGAAGCCAGTGACTATATGCCTAAGAAAGCTATAATTGCACTGACCGATTGAATCTATGAAAAAATGATAATACTGTATCCTAATTAAAGGAAATATTACTCTAATTATAGAAAAGCTTCCAGGATGTTTTTTTCATGCAGTAAGAAACTGGACAATTGTTCAACAGCAACATTGCTTTTCAAAACCAAAGCACCAGAGCCTTGGGACATGCTCTCAGGCAGCAGTTTCTGTCATAATGCTTGGGGATTCTCAACACACAAGGACACGGATGCACACAGTCAGTCTGAAGGTCTTTCTCTCCCCTGCTCATTGACCATATTTGAGGGTTCTGGGTGAAGCGGTATATCATTATAGTATATGTTAATACACAGCACTACTGGAAAAGAAAGTCAGATGTTCACATACAGAACTGAAAAGAGAAGATGAGAAGAGAAGAAGGCAGCAAATATTTCTAATTAAGTAATATCTGGGTAATGATCCAAAATTTGTTCATATAACTACAGTAATGTTATAGCTTGATGTTATTTTCCATTTACAGGGGTATTGATAATGATTTGGAGGACTAGCATTTGCATTATGCATTACTACTTCATTCATACCACGGATATAAGTATCAAGTCATACACCAACCCAACCAAAAAACAATATATACATATCATATACATATCCGAAAAATTCCTACAGCCTGGCAAAAGGAAAAGTAGGTAAAGTAAGGAAAGGTCTCTTAGCCACTGACCTACAGTTGTGGACTACTGTGTTTTTCCATAAAACAGCAATGGTGTGTTTGGCCTGCAAAAGGCTGAGAGTCATCATTGTCCTCTGCACCACTAAAAGTCTAAGTTCCTTTGAAAATAGTCCCAGAATGCATAATTGTGGGAATACAGGCAACACAGTCCAAATAATTGTAGATAAGGTTTTCGGTACATTTTCCCCAAATCTCTGAATTTCAGCACACACCCAAATGCAGACACTGCATTATTAGACATTTATTACATGGGGTGCTTTGAAAGAATTAATTTCATGTTGCTTTAATTAATATTTGACCAACAGGGAAATATGGCATTTGGTTTTAGATGCTACAGTAAGCATCGTGTGGATCCAGCTGGCAGTTCACAGGCATATTCATTGAAACATTCATTCACTGATTCATTAATTTATTCCCTCTCTTAAACCCCCACTTGGACTAACATGAATGAGAGTGGGGATGGGCAATAATATTTATCATGGCATGTCAATTTTTACATTGATATCAATATATATCAAGATATTGTTAATATATAAAACCTATAGTAAATATAGCAAACATACAGTATAAAAATCACCATACAACAGTTCCACTCATTGATTTCTAATTATTGCTCACAAAAGTCTAATGCAGCCAGAGACGTTAAATGGATAGCTTCCTTAACAACAACAAAATCTCTGACCCTTGACAGATTTATATATTTTCATATGAGAGTAGTGAACCAGTATTATTCATTTTTACACAACACTTAATTGTGTGTGAGATTTTTTCATTAACTAAAAAATAAATAAAAACCCAGAAGAAGTGTGCCTGTGTTATGTGCCTATCATGCCACCACGGCCAGAGAAAAACATACCATGTCCTCTTAGTATAATAATATTACTCCAATATCTGATTGGAAAATTTTCCACTCGGGTCAGTCTGCAGAGATATACTACTGCTTATGTTTTATGGAAATAAAATGTCAAAATTGACTAACTGGATCCCCCCAAAGCCTCTCCAGTAATCTTGCCCTGAAGCTTCTGACATTCATGCAAAGGTGAAGACAAACTGTCTTTGGTGATTGGTGCAATATTGCTCTAGGGGTTAGAGCAACTGCCAGTCAGGGGTCTTGCAATACAGCCTGGATTCTGGTCCAGATTTTCTCTGTTAAGCATGCTGTGTTACTGGGAATCAGAAGAAGAAGAAGAAGAAGAGGAGGAAGAAGAAGAAGAAGGAGAAGAGGAAGAAGGAGAAAATGCAAGAGGCTAAATCAAGAATAGGAATGAATACATGCATCATGTTCCAAATCACAGGCTATTCCATATTTCATTGTTTTCAGTATAAGTCTTATCATATTCATGTATTCATAATATATAAGTGCAAATGGAAAAATGCTACAGAACATGCAGAAAGATGTGAGGTTAATAATGCAGGTCAAGGATAAAATGCAACTGACAGATATAAATTACCTCAAAGGAATTATGGCTCTGTGCCTTGCTATTGCTATTTCCTTGCTTGTGGCAGTTAAAATAAGTACTACTTATTTTAATAGTAGTCCCTGCACTCAAATTATTCACACTAATGAAATTTTATTTTAAATTATTTGAATGTTTATAATATCAAGATGTAAATGCAGAATGCATTTACATGAAGATATCTTACAACATAATGTATGAACACAAACAAACGTGTCTGGTGAGCCGTACTGAGGATGACAGGATGGAGAAGAATATATGCTTGTTTACAGGAAGAACAGGAAGAAAGATTAATTAATGTCTACTGAACATTATGCTTTTTTTTGATATACAGTACTTCAGACTTGACATATTTGTGTAGTTATGAGTTTGTTAGTTGAAGTGTTATAAAAGTAAACTGTGTGGGGGAAAAAAGAAGAAACCAAACTGGGCCTACTGCCAACTGCGCCACTGGCAGTGTACATCTTAAAACAGCATAAAGATATCTCAGAACACAGTTCAGATCATGTATCACATCCTCTGAGACCAATTATCTGTTTCCTTCTTAACCACGCAACTCTCAATTTCCCCTTGTTTCAAAACAAAACACAATAAATTATGTGAGGAGATGAGTGGATTATTATGTGAGGCAGCAGAGAACCCTCTATATTTTGAAATGTAATATTGAAGTAGTGTTGGCAGTAAATATACAAAGAAACTTTCATTATCTTATATTTCAAACACATTCATTTCCATATGATCAAACAAATCCTCTTGAGGTTGGATTGTGTATGACTGATGTGTTTTTTGTCATGCTGGAATCAATAATTATGATGAAGAAAGTCTTTGTTTCTTGATGAGAGTGTGAGTAACCTCGGCTCAGTCATGGATGAAGCATATACTTCTTCTTTCTACTCCTTCTTAGCTGTTGATGTGTTGAAAATCCCAACAAAAGAGACACATCATAAGATCACTGTCAGCCTAGTTAGATAAGTGATCTTGTCATGTATGATAACCATTGATGAAAGAAGTACTCAGATCTTTTACTCAAGTAAAAACAGCATTACCACAATGTAAAAATACTCCATTAAGGGTAGAAGTCCTGCATTTAAAACTTTACAGAGGTATTATCAGCTAAATTTACTATAAAAGTACTAATTTTGCATAAAACTGGCCCCTGTTACAGATGTATTAAATTAATTTAATAAATTACATTATTAATACTGAAGCATCAATGTATGGAGATGGAGCTAGTTTGACCTACTTTATATACAGATAGCTAGTTTAGTCCAGTGGTTCTCAACCTAGGCGTTGGGCCCCTCTAAAGGGCCACAAGATAAATCTGAGGGGTCGTGAGATGATTAATGGGAGACGAAAGAAGGAAACAGTTATAATACGCAAATCTGTTTTCAGTTTTTGGACTTTTCTCTAATCTTTGTGTTTTTGGTTAAATATTGGATCATTTGAACAGTTAACGTGAAAACCATGTGAGAAGTTAAGTGGGGAAATTTCATTAAAAAAATACGTAACTACACAGTGATATTTTGTAAAGGGTCAAAAGCCAGAAAGGTTGGGAAGTACTGGTTTATTCTTTAACCCTAGCTGGGTTTCCATCCTAATGTATCACAAATTTCAATCAAATTTTCAGAAAATGTGAATTTATGCGCATTTCCATCCACTACTGTTATGTGAATATTAGGAGTTGGTTCATGGACATTAGCAGCAGGTGGCGCTAATTCTCCAGTCAGGTGCCATTATACCACTGCAGAAGAAGAGGGCCCAACAAGCTAAACAAGTGCCAGTCAAACATCAAACAGTGGATAATAACGTAGAATACATGATGAAAATATGATATTTCCGTTTGTTTCAAGTAGTAATTTGAGGAGTGTTGGTCTCCTCATCACTCCACACTGAACTGCTGTTTTTATCTGCCATAATTTTTCGTCTCTTCAGAGGAGCAGAGACGTGAATTTCTTTTTTAATCTTTATTTCCAACTGTTAACATACACAGTATACAGAGGAAACATCAGAATTACGCTCATTCCACAGGAACATACATAAGTCATGTGAGTTACATGTCCTCTACATCAGAACTTATTCGGCAAAGGTGTTTCCATCTCCCATTTAGCACATTAACTCTTTTTAAAAAAAGGCAAAAACCACCAACCCAATTTCCAAATTGAGGAAGTTTTTTTGAATTTTGCCATTTCCATCGACCTTTTCTAAAGCAATGCTTGAAAATGTGCATAAAAATACGTTGATGGAAACACGGCTAATGTGTTGTAATTCATGAACTTATAATATGTTATTTTATATAAAAAAAATGAATCTGAAAAGAAGTTAATAACTAAATCTGCCAAATAAATATAGTGGAGTTGAACTATAAAGTAACATAAAATGGAAATACTCAAGTGAAGTACCTAAAAATTGTACTTAAATATAGTACTTGAGTAAAAGTGCTTTGTTACATTCCACCACTGATGATAATGTATAATTTGTGCTGTATCCATATAAAGAGTACAAAAAGGCCTACACATTAACAAAACTGGATAAAAGTTGTGAAAAAGTAAGGCAAGTACATTGCAAGGTCTTAAATCAGCGCTAGACAGCTCCGGTGTTTTGCTTGTCTGCCACTGTGAATTGTACCTCTGGGAGATGGAGAGACACCCTTTACCCTCCTTTCCCTGTCGACCTTGAGCAGGAAAACCAGAGGAGGTGGGGATTGGCTCCAACCCAAACTTGAATAGTCATCTGTCCTCCCCAATCAGTCAGCCTTTCTCGCTTAAAACAAGGGCAAAGTACCGGAGAGAAAACATACAGGGGTAAAACACAGGTGTCAGTGTAAAACAAAGGAGAGGCCGATCTTGCCAAAATCTCTAGGAATCTACAGGAAGCCCCTGCCCTTGTTGGACGCCTTATCCCTGGAGAGATAAAGACGTTTGTTCCAAAACACATGTGCCAGATTGAGATATAAAGTTATGGTTGGTGTTAGCCAACAGTGACAGTGGATGACAAGTGTGAGAAGAAGTATTTGATAATGCAGAGGTATAAGCGATGGAGGTACATTTTAGACTTGGCAAGAGTCTATCAGTAAAGAAGTGATGTGCAGGTCAGAACTGATGTCACTTGAATCTACGGGTGCTTGTCAATTACCCACCCACCACCTCCCCGACCCCATGGTTCTATCCAATTTGAAAATCCACATCTGCCTGCACCTGCGTAAAACCATTATTCCTCAGTCAGCGGGCTACTGCACACAAGCTACTATTACTTTTAGCTCTGTATGAATGAACCCCACACATTGTCACGATACAAGAGTATATCAGACAAAACTGAAGCCTCACACAATAAACAAAATGTTCTTCCAAAGTTAGAATGGTTGAGTTTTTCTTTTTTTTCTTTTTTTTTATCAGAATCAGACAAGTAGGTTTACAAATAGAAGGAGTTTGCCTTTGTGTTGTGGTACATAATAAAATAGAAGGTTAACAGAAAAATACCACTACCACAAAAGATATGTACAATGAATATGTGAAATATAGTAAAAATATAGTAAACATAGGTGAAAAAGTGTGAAGAGCTATGGAATTGTACGAGATATGTGTAAAAGCTCACAGTATAAAAAAAAAACAGTATATACAAACAGTATAAACTGTACATGTAATGAGCAAATGTAAAATTACAAATAATTGCGTTAATGTAACGCGCCATCAGAAACCTCATGAGAGATTTCTGAATTTCTCTTTTTCTCTGTGCTTTTCTCACTGGTTTGGAGTGGGTGGGGCTCAGCTGGAAAAAGGTGACGTCACCTAATTCTGTTCACCAATCAGCATTTTTTGCACATTTGGATCAAAGTGTGATGACGGTTGAGGAGAGTTGTTTGCTTACTGTCAATCACATCTGATCAGATGTGTGTGAAACAGATTAGCAGTTTGAATTTCTTCCATTGTTGATTATGTCATGAATATTTAATGATATGCAGTACCTTCCCATTCTCTTAAATGAGAAAGTGTGTCCAAACTTTTTGGTACTGTAGATAAATACTTCATACCTGAAGCCAAGTTTTCAGGAGTTTTAAAACTGTGTACTTTGATATCAATAATATAGAAAAATGAGAAATGTAATGTAGATCCCCATTTCAACATCTTTCAGCTCATGGATTTGGTTTTAAAGACCCGCAACTTTATTGGTTCGCTCCCCTTGGCGTTGTTTCCAGATGCAGCAGGCAGATGTTTTCAGTGAACAAGCTCTTATTAATCAACTGTACGCTACCTGCTCAGCACCATACGGCAGGCAGGCAGAGTTAGAAACTAGCTGGTGAAGAGAGTGGAACATTTAGCAGCTCAAGTGGCTCTTATTTCTAACCTCTTAGACACTGGTTGAGGCTACAACAGAGCGAAAGGGGGAGTGAATATTGGACTTTTGTCAGGTGGCCAGACTCATGACTCTTGTGAGTACTACTACTACTCTATTGGTGAAAAAAGGTATATAAAACGTTTTGTGGCTCTAGAGAAAGCTGCACAAAATCTTGTACATTGCCTCAAGTGATGTCCAGTCAGCGTTGGTTAAGACTGAAGACTACAAGTTTGGAAATGGAAATAAGTCTGGGGGTGTGGAGTCAGAAAGAAGTGATGTTACCAGACCTCTGTAGCCTGCTCTTCATCTCTGCTTGAGACTAGCAGCTCCAGGCTACATGAAAAGAAGGCCACACCGCCGCTGTGTTTGGCTACTTGTCGTCGCCTGTTGCTGCTCCTGTTTGTCCTTCCTGTTTGTTTATAAAGCCCAGACCAGAGGGGTGTACTACAAAGCGAGTTCAACATACCCAGGCTTTCTTTGTGTGAGCTGGTTCAACAAACCCTAAACTCGAATCAGAGATAAGTGGTATCACAACAGTGGTTCAACAGTGGTTCAACTTTCTTTGTTAACCCACGCTTTCTGCTTCAGGCTCTGTGCGCGTTCCCTTTGGCGCGTCGTTTGACTCCTTTTCTGTACAAAACGGACTGATCGCATGCCACTTACTTCAGTCAGGAGGAACAGGTCATTATAATGGAGAGCTATGAAGAATAAATACATTATCACAGCAAAAAGCAACACTGTTGCTGCAAATAAGGCGAGAGAGGGATTCTGGCAGAAAATTGCTGATCGTATTAATTTGTAAGTTAATATATTTATTTTTTACACTCAATGCAGCTATGAATGACTCCCACATTCAGAGCTCTTAAACTTTAAACTTGATGCAGCAGATTTAAACATTATGCTCAAGAAGTGCATTCAGGTCTGACTCTGTCCCATAATGAAGGATAAGTGGAAATCACTTTAGTTTTTGGCCAAATCAAAGTGAAATAAATTTTATAGATTGAATATTATCTGTGATAAATACCAATAGACTAATCAATTTTCAAAGTGTTTTTTTCATTAGTTTTTAGGGTTTTTTTAAAAATTATTTTTCTTTTACAATTTGAAATACAGTTTGATATATTTTAACAAAATCCTATCCCACAAGTAACCCTAACCCATTGCACCATTACAAATTTACCATATGACATATCAAAACAATGGTAAGTCTGATAAAAGACTAATCAATTTTCTAATATTTGTTCTAATAGCTGCAGTACTAGTAGTGTTAAACACACTTGGCAGCAAATCAGGTGGTCAGTGAAAGGGCAACGCTTTTTATAGCTGATTTAAGCCGAAACTCGGAGCACAACCTTCTCCGGACCAGGATAAGTTTGCAGCATAAGTTACCATAGTGATCTAGCCAGGTTAAAAGAGAGCCACCTTCGTGACATTGAAAACCCTGGCTTTAGGCTCAGCATACCTCTCTAACCCACTAATCTCGCTTTGTAGTACACCCCTCTGGTTGTCCTGTGATCTAAACTGAAGCTCAGAGGTGACCGCGCCTTTGCAGTTGCAGCCCCTAGACTGTGGAACAGCATCCCCCTCCCTATCAGATCTGTCCCCCTCCATCGACTCTTTTAAGCTCAAAACTTACTTTTATGCACTAGCATTTGAATCCTTCTGATTTTTGGCTTGTGCCTTTTCCCATATGTTGTCCATTTGTGCCTACAAGCTATGTGCCTTATTTTTTATGTCAGTGTTTCTTGTATTTGTGATCCTAACTACCTGCTCTGGTCTGTACAGCACGTCGGTCAATGTGGGTTGTTTTTAAATGTGCTTTTAAATGAATTTGACTTTGACATTTGACTTTGACATTAGCCACTACTAGCATAGGGGGCACTAGAATAACATTTTGGGTGATATGGGCACCAGGTTTTGATAAGGAAGAAGAATGCATGGAATAAAAATGATCTATTCTGCTGCATAGATTTTGATCATTTAAAAAAAAAAAAAAGTATCCATCCTGAGTCCAAGAATGTTATACGAGTGCAAAGCGAAGGCGAGAGAAAAGTAGGACATCCTGCCACAGACTGCAGAAAAGTTTCTGTTTCTTCCTCGATAAGAAATGTTAAGGCTGCCATGGAAATGACTGATGAAAGCTTTGATAGCCTTTTGGGTACAAATTCAATATGTTCATCTAGCTACATTTCTATTCTATCCAGAGATGTGGTCCACACAGGAAAAGGAACAGAATTCACCACACAGAGCAGATGTGGGGTTTCTCAGATAATTCTAGCCCAGGGTGAATGGGCTTATATTTTGACTGAAATATATACGGTGATTATAAACAGCACACCTTGTGGAGTCAGGGCTCATACATTAGGTTATTCGTTTGTTTACTCACCTGTTTATTTTCTTGCCTTCCTCACCCTCAGTGGCCATGAGGAGTTACGGCTGTTTGTACAGATGACACCGAACCACAGTCAGTCACTTGCCTCCTCTCTGCAATGATAATGAGCAGCACAGGGGTCTTTTGAGTGTCTTCTGAATGAAAGGCATTAAGAAGTAAATAGAATAAAATCAAGATGTATCTTGTCTTTTTTTTTGCCTGACATAAGCTGCTGTGATAATTCTTTTACTATCACTGAAATGTCCCAAAATGTAATCAACATAAATTTCTGCACATAAGCACACTTGCTTTGATCCACACGCTTCCAGCCGAGCACCTGTATGTTTAATTCATGGAGGCCTGTGGATCACTCAAAAGTCTTTTATTTTTGACTACAGGTGGTTGTACAAAGACAATGATGCTGCATTTTCTCAGCAGACTGGAAAAATGCAAAACAAAAAGGCTGTCTCCACTTATGAAAGCTTCATCATCATCAAGTCCTAAAGCAACAGACCCACAAATTAGCAGCTGAATGATGCAGGTGACACATTGTTTCTAATTTCAATATGCCATTTTGCCTCTATAGAAAGAAATAAAGAACAGACAAGCAACAGTAGACTTTCACTGTGAATTTTAAATGGAAAAATCCACAGCTTGATTACTTGAGCATGGAACATAGAATATAAAGCAAATAATCCTAATTAAGTCTCACTCTCCTGCACTCTGTCAAAGATGTACTCATATATTAAAGAACAAATCATATTAAAATATTAACTACATAATACATTTTACACAGTCTACAAAATGATTCACCATAACACGTTGTCACTATTATGTATGTTGAATTAAACATCAGTATGTTGTTTGGGATTTGTCTATTGTATTATAACCCTTGGCAAATTGCAGATTTTTTTTTAAACATTGCATAAAAATACTTGGCACATACCAAAAAATGTACAGTGCAAACCATATCACAATAGTTAAACGCCATCTCAAATATATTACAACTTTCGCAGTTCCCCAGACATAATTACTTGAATGTTGATAATAATACTTTTTAAAAGCTGTAAACAGGTAATTACAATAACTCTGTGTCTAGTATGACATTATGATATGGAAACACAACCTTCTACCTCGGACCAAAGTGAACACTGGCTGAGCGGTGCACACTTGGGCTAATGTTAGCTACTTTAGCTAAATTATGCTAACAGGGCAGGTATGCTATCATAATGAAGTAACAGTAAACTTACTGAAATATTGTCACAAATAGTCTGACTCAGTGCGAGTCCCAGAACAGGAGAGACCATATAGTGATGGAGACCATGATGAAAAAAATTATTGACCTAGTATTTCCGGAGAGAAGTTGACGCATCTAATGGCCGTCGTTGGCATTGCACTTTCAGGTACTTCAGCATTGGCTTCAGCCTCAAGCTGTGGTACTGTAGTTGCTGCTTGATCTCCACACAATCCCTCACTGGCTTCCCATTCCCCAGCACCTAGAACTGTTTGACAAAAAACCTTAACTCATGGTCCGTTTATGTACATAACATCACAGATACTAAGCGGGTAATGTTGTCTGGTGATACATATTGCCCTGTTATAAAAGTAAGATGTTATTACTTTCTGCCCTGTTGAGATGTTCTTCCCTGTCAACGACTGCCATGATTATTCCGCTATTAAAGACCACTGACTGTGTATAAAGATGGACATCATGACAGCTCCCCCAAAGTAAAGCCAAATTAATTTTTCCCAAAGATGGTTTCTGTCATTTTAGGTCATTCTTATCATGCTGATGTCTGTCCAAGTACCCATTTTTCTGATAAGTTTGTTTTTAATATGTTATTTGACAATACAGAAAGGGGGGTCTAATGTCATGATTGACAGCTGTGACAGCAGCTCTCAAATCTCCGTCAGGCTGAGGGGGCGTGTCCCGTGGGCCGTCATCCCGCCGCCCGACTCTACTGCGCAGACTCTGGCTCCACATGACATCACAGAAGCAAGATGGCAGCTCCCGGAAAGGAGATATTTTGGCTTCACTTTTGCATAGCGGTAGGAAGTGGAGACGCGTCGTCCATATTCATATACAGTCAATGTTAAAGAGCAAGATATTCTCACTCAGAAATTATCAGGTTTTTGCCTGTGTAATACCATGACAACACCCCAGGATTACCTGTTGTTGCCAAGATATTGCCCCCTTACAGTATTATTATGGTGGATCAGATGATACAATTCTGATCTCATAACTTTTGTACATCTGTAAAAAATGTACACACCAGTACAACTAAGAGAACCATGCAACCACAATAAATAAATAATTATGAGCTAATTGATTAATATTCACTGTATGTATCAGTCACTTTAACAAGAACTTGGGGAAAACTTCTTTGTAATATTTAAGTAAACATGAACAAAATGATTGGGTAATATTGGTGTCAAATCCCTTCCATAATAAGAAATAATAAAGCATACACAATAACCTTGAGAGAGCCTAACATGACAATCAGCCGGAGTGATGGATGAAGTCGACTGGAGGAAGTGCACAGTATAAATGCATTCCCCACCAGCTGAAGTTATTTGCTCCAGCATTGGCTCGGTTATTCAGTCAGTCAGTAAGAGGAGCCAAGGCTTAAATCAATCCATTAGATCCATCCATCATCTCAGTATCTCAGTGGGAGACAAACACTGATGGATATGCTCACATTGACTGGCATTCCACCTTAAAAATGGGGCTCGCTCCTGTGTCTTCCATATGCTCCAGTGTATACAGAATATGTGTGTGTGTGTCTGTGTGAGAGAGATAGGGAAAGGGAAAAGGAAAAAGAGAGTATATATATAGGTTTAACTTACTTCCATTAGCTAGTTCTCCACTTCATAAGCCCTGCGTGACAGAGCATGATAATAAATGTTTAAAAATGTCTCAAAAGAGAAACACAAGACTGACTCACTGTACCTGGCAGTAAAAACAGAACACCTAATCACTCGTCACGTTTCCATGACTTGTTGATAGCGAGCACATGGCTGCTGCCAGAACATGTTTTTCCTTGAAGTGGATAACCTTTGCCAGGTTGCACCAAAAACAGTGTGTGATCTCTGAATGAGTTTTGTGAATCTCTTTTGAAGCTGAATTCAGTTATGCTGAATCTGAAACCTGAACATTTGAATACATTACTGAGTGTTAAACGCATTTAATATTTAAAAAGTATTTGCCAATCTACAGTATATTACTTGGCATACAATACGTTTAGGTTTTTTAACATCTAAGGGCAATTCATCTGCTCCAAAACCTTACATGATGGAAGATATTTTGTCTTAATTTGCAGGTAGAGAGAGAAAATGTTCTTCTTTCTTTACTGACATCTCTAAAGCGAAAGCTCCAGCATCTAATAATGACAAGTTGAAAGATAGATGAGACAACCTTTAAACAACAAACTCTGGTGAAAGCACTAATGAGAAGATCAAAATGCAAGAATCAACAAGTAACCTAACAACTCCTCATTAGCAGCAACTTTTTTAAAGATAAATAATTCAGCTTCAGCATCTGTATGATTGGCTGCAAGTTTTCCAAGAGAGTTGAAAATGATTAAGAGGAATATTTGACACAGAGATGGAGAGAGATAAAACCAAATAATGACAAGTATATTATACACTCAAAATCAGAAACAAACTGATTAATACATGAATGTGTCATGAGTGAGCCAATGAAGAAAATACAAAAAAAGACATCTATATATATAAATTGTTAAATTGCACCAACAGTCGTGTAAGTAGCTTGACTGTTGAAGTTTGTTTGTTTCAGAACTGTAACTTCTTACGTGACTCTATTTCAGTTTTACAGGGGGAGCATGTTTGCTTGAAGGAACGAAAACAGGAGCTATAAACACACTGTCACAGCATGATCAGCAAATAATTGATGTAACATTTCATACTGGAATGCTCATCACATCTTGAACATCTCAGAATACAAAAACAAGTCATGCAAATGACAAATTATGTAATTTAAATATTAAGAGAGGTTCACAATTGATATAGTATGGTATCCATTTGCCTCAAAATGTACATGGAAGCTCGGTTTTCAGGGCAGCACATCCATCAAAATGGCCCCGTGGTAGCAACAACAAAAATGTTATACTTGTAAAACTTAATGAAATTTTATTTAGTGGTAAAGCTCTATGATTGCTGTCCTTTTTCTGTAAAGCTTTACAGGATTATAATAGGGTATCAAAAGGTTTTAACTGTATTATTTCTTTCTAAACAAATTAATTATATATGATAATTCTATACATGGAGAAAGGGCAGTGCCATAAGTCATGAATGAAGGTTTTGCTGGACTGAAAATAAGACTGTATTGGCTGCAGCCAGATTACTGCAACATGCTCACATTGCAGAAAATTTGAGCCTGTGATGGCGAGGAGCTCCATCTACAGTATATAGTTATACTGGATAAAAATGACCTTGTCCCATCAAGGATATTTGGACATGCTGATAGGAGGAGCCGGGAAAGGAACCAATGCTCCTGTGAGTAGTGAACCACCTGTTCTACCACCTGAGTTACTGTCAACACTCAGGTCAGATGGTAATCAGGTATTATAGCTACTAACTATAACGCCTCACCTTTAAAACCTCCACTCCATCCTCGCATCTAAAGGTCAAACGAAGCACCAACTATTTACACTGAGACTTATCTTTATGTGCAAGCCGGTGGTGAGAAAATGTAATGAAATCTAAAATGAAGTGCACCACATTTTAACTGGAATCCCATCATTTATTATTTTTTCTTCCCACATACATTTGTTTCTATTCACTTGTCCAGCTGCAGCAGATAAAGTGTGTGACCTTTTGGCTGTTCGCTGCTATGCAGAGCGGGTGGTTATTAGAGAAGTAGTTAAATTCAAGATCCATGATAAAACAGCTGTTACAGCAGTAGGAGATGTAAGCTGAGCCAGAGAATTCAAACCTAAGCTTTGAAGGAAGGATAAGGATCAGTCAGCTATGAGACCACCGCCTATTGCCTCTGCATATCTAACTCTCATCAGTCTTTGTTGGGCAGCAGCTGCAGTGGAAAAATTGACTTGATGCTCTTTCTCAACTGATATGTGACACATGCTGCCACCAGACGAGGCGCACGGAGGTCCAGACATAAAATATATGATTCTCAGTTCATTTTTTAATGAAATGAATATGTAAAATATCAATATTCCAATAAACAATCATTCAAGTTAATTCAAAAACAAAATATATCAATATATAAGTAGCATAGCAACCAAAAAGAATTAAGCCAAATCTACCAATGGCTACAACAGACTTTTGAAAAGGAAAACTTATTTGAAAAGAACCCAGTCAAATCTGACTTTTGAGTGCCAAACTTGTTTAGTCAGATGACGCCTATAAGTATTAGTCATCCAGGCTAATTGCAATGTTTTGAAGAATGCAGTATGCTACTACTATGTTGCACACCTTTGTGGCATTGAAGTCCAACCCTTTTGTTACTGAGGAAACAGAATTTATTTTTTTAAGGATGCCAATTGTGTTCTCAAAAACATCTCTTTTCTTTTGTGGGAAAAAATTGTAGCTGTGCACTGTTGTGAGATTGTTTAATGGAGTAACAAGCCAAGGTTGCAGAGGATGCCTTCCATTGCCTTTGAGACCACATAAAAAAAAGAGAGGAAAGAAAATCAATATATCTCACTTGGGCATAAAACAGTAGACCATAATAATATAATGTATGAGTATTAAAAACACAACAGACTTAACATTTGGCCATGTTCATAATCTGGTAGACATTGCTACAGATGAAACTATACAGAGCCATGGTGCCGATTTGGAAACATTATTAAAGTACAGTTAACTCTAATTATTATTGTGGTTTAAATGAATACACAAATATCTCCATATGGGGATTTTCTTGAATGAATTACTTAATCAAAAAAGGTAACTGAGTGAGTATACATACAGTACACATCAAACCATAAAGCACTTAAAGTAATGGTTAAAACATAATGATAGACCACACATTTAATTCGAGATGCACAGTCAATAATTAGTAGAAGCTATGTCAGCAACTGTCACAATGATAATATGACTACCTGCAGCAGATTAACTAAATTAGCAGTTTACTCACTCCGTGTTCTGCTGCGTATAACAGTAACGTCAGTCGACAGCTGCAACGTAATGACTTTAAGACTCTAGGTAAACATGATCTTCACAGTTACATTTGGTTCCATGTTTGACTGCGGGCCCACAGTGGAAGGAAGCTTAACATCAGGTTGGTGGGTACAACAGCTTTGTGCATCATCTTCTATCCAATGGATGCGGCGGAGTGTTGCCTTAAACATTCTTAGCTGTGATGAACATCTTGTGCGTGGTACAGCAGACTACTGACTGTGATTGATTTAGTTAAATTTGTTACTGGAGTTGTTTAACAGGGAACAAGCAAATGAAAGAAAAAAAAAGTGCATGGGAAGCATGGTCACCAGACTTTGTGTATAATTTCTCCAGAATTGTGAAAATTCAAATTTAAAAGAGATATAATTTCCTCTTGGCTGCATATTTGTTGTATAAACATATTTGGGCTTGTGATATTATTCACACTTTTTTACCAGGTTTTGACAAGGAAGAGAGGAACATGGAATAAAAAAGATCTATTCTTTTGCATCGATTTTGATCCTTCTTTTAGAAAGTATCCATAGGTTTACAATTTTTCAAGTCTGTCTTAAAACAATAGCCAGGTGCCCATGAAACTTGAAATATGTTTTGCTCGCTATAATCATTCCTCCTGTTCATGCTGACCATTAGAAGATCCCCTCCAAATGCGCTTACAATGCAATTAGTCCTAGTTTAGAGAGAAAAAAAAGATAATATGAGCCTTCAGCTATCTGAGTTAGTCAAATAAAGTGGATATCTTCCACATTTACAGACTTTTGTGTCTCGACAGACAGTGTTTTTCTGTTCAGCTGCAGTGGAAGTATTGTAACAAAAAGAGGGAATTTGGCACTAAAAAGGTCGTAACTTTGAAAGATATTGACTTGATTGGACTAACTCAGGCCCTTATTAGCTCCAGATAAACCCTTTGAATACATTTTTTGAAAAATGAGGACTGTGCATTTTGCTCCACATCACTTACATTGTGAGCACATTGTGGAGAGAAAAAGAGAAACGTGTGAATGTTCTTGGGCACTTGACTATTGTTTTAGGACAGGTTTGACAAATTGTTAACCTATCCCTTAACACAGACTGGGCACCAGTTTTTCTTTCCTTTTACAAGATGGCAATTCCACCACTTAGCTGTCAGTGCATTGTGGAAAGGAGATCACTGCCTTTAAAGGGGGAGAAAAGGTTCCATTATTGTGGTAGCCCCTAACCATTTCAATGAAAATTTACAATAATCCCACGTAATTTTCATATGCATAAACAAGGATAAGGTAACTTATTGCTGCAGAATCTCATTTTCTTGCACTATTTTGCATGTACTGTGGATCAGTTGTAACCTTTGAGGCATTGAGGAGATCTGTATTTTTACAGACAATGACATGCAACAGTTAAAGCATGTAAGGCTGAATGCATATGGGGATGTTTTCAGGGTTTTAAGACTTTGATCCCAAACCAAAAACACTGCTTGGAGAACTGTCTGTACTTTCTCAAATCACCCCCTTTACTCCCTGCCGTCACCTTCTGTCATCAGACAAACTTGGCAGGTTTCACGGGGAAGTGAGGAATGCTGAGCGCAAAGGACCAAAGGGTGCTCCAGTGAAACATCTGTTGAGATGGTTTGGAGCTATACTTTGTGTCAGATCATGTCACTGGCAATTACTGTAAATTGCATCAGTGTATGACTGTGCAGTGGCTCATATAAAGTACTTCACTGGCACACACAGCTTGTACTTCACTGGCACACATAGCTTGTAATGTCTATGACTGTAATGGCAAATGTGGTAAACAGAGACCTGGCATGATGGGTTGCTGATGGGTGATGCCAGAGAATTTCAGGCAGTAGAGGTGTTTCAGCATTAACAGAAAATTTCCTGACTTTACTTTCACACTGTAGCGTTGCTGGCTTCTGGGCAGTAGTGAGTTTTCTAAAATTACAGCTGTAATCTCTGTTGTCACACTTCTGATTAGCTTAATGATGATGATTAGAAAAACTGATATAACCGAAGCTTTTCAGATCAGCACACAGATTTTACAGTTACAGTCGGTTCAGTTCGTAACACACCCACAACAGATTGTCAATTAGTTGTAATTTTAAGGCTATATGTTTAATGTTGATTATTTGTGCTTCATGTAAAAAGTTAATTATATGCAGCCATGCATTTGTGTAGATGACTTGATTAAAGGACAGGTTCACAATTTTTCAAGTATGTCTTAAATGACGATTTAAATAGTTTTTTCTTGATAATTAATTCAAGAAAATTATTAATTATTCCTCTTGTTCACATTGACCATTAAAAGATTCCCTCCTAATGCACTTACAGTGTAAGTGGGACAAAATCCACAATCCTCCTTCTGTGCAAAATAAAAAAATAATTATTAATTATTAATAATAATTAATTATTTGTATAGCACTTTTCAAGCAAGGAGCACAAAATGTTTTTCATAGACAGCACAAAAGAAATAAAACACAAGAACAGCAAAATACAAGCACACAATTAGAAGACCGTATAAGAGAAATTTACAAATAAATCACCCAAAAAGGTAAAACAAACAAAACAACAACAGAACTAAATTACATAAAAACAACAAGACTAGTTGATGATAGGAGGAGATAAAAGGAAAATGTACTTAAAATGTATTTAAAAGTTTATCTGAAGATAATATGAGGCTTCAGCCTTCCAAATTAGTGAAATCAAGACAATATCTCTCTTTTTAGTGCCAAATTCCCCCTTTTTGTTACTTTTTTAATTAAAAAGACTGTAACTGTGGTAGATATCCTCTTAATTAAGAAAAAACTCAGACTGCTGAAGCCTCATATTAACTTCAGATAAACATTTAAATACATTTTTGCACAAAATGAGGATTTTTTCCCCATCACTTATATTGTAAGTACATTTGAAGGGGATCTTCTAATGGTTAGTATGAACAGTACAAATGATTACAGTGAGCAAAATTTGTTTCAATAAGTAATTTGGGCACCTGACTGTTGTTTTAAGACAGACTTGAAAAATTGTAAACCTGTCCTTTAAGTGCAAATGTGCAGGTATTAAGACAGATCTGTCATTTGAATGTTTCAGCACCATGGAGAGAGACGTATGCAGATTGACTCTCTTTGTGTGACCGAATGCAATAATGACAGTGATATATATTCATCAAAATAATTACAAACTCACTTTCATATGCAAAGAGTCTGCTTCAGCAATTTACCTTCCATGGCAACATTCAGTGCCATTTCCTCTCATCTTCTCATAGTCCCACAACTCCATCAACTATGTTTTTATCAGTGCTTCAGCAGCAGAGGTTTTCCTGCTACTATGACCTCCCAGTTTGCCTCTCCTTGTTCCACAGTGCTGCGTTAACCAATCCAGTTTGCCACCGCGCCTGAATTGGTTTAATTAAATCCAGGGGCCTTAACACTGTCATGAATTTCAAAGAGTGCAGGGATGCGTGTATGCATATGCCAAAAACCTACACCAGCTTGGCCCTGCCAACTAAACGTTTGATCGTCATTAGTTGATATTCATGCAGTGCACAGCAGAGGTCCTAAAATTGAATCTCATATTCTTTAATATTCCTATGTTCATCAGCATGCATATTAATCATAGAATTTGAATCATGGGAACTGATTTGTCTCTAATGGACTTTACAACGCATCTTTATCTGTTTTCTTAATTCCTTTTCTCCTCTCAGGTGCTTAAGCTGACATGAGACTGCGTAATTAATTCACTTAGTGTATAGAAGACAAGGCAATCAGTCAACGTGAAAGACACAGTAAGATTAATTCAGGCTTTTTATTGATGACTGCCGGCTGAATATTAGATACATTAATGAAATTGTTCATAAGCACTGGGAGAGCTACAATAGAATAAATGGCCGTAGCATAAGGGGGTGCATATATTATTTTTATAATGTTGGTTTTCAGAACACCAGGGAGGAATAAATGTGCATAGTGTATTGAAACCTAAGCCTCACTTAATGCTAGAGTGCAAGTAGCTTTGTGTTTCCTGTGTAATCCTCTGTATGCATTCCTTGGGAAATTTCATCCCTCCCTATTCTGAATTGTCGGGAAGGACGAAGGAGGGAAAGAGCGAGAAAAAGAGTGAATTACTGCTGAGCTGATGCTTAGTGATGCCTAACACTAATTACATTTTTGCTGCTGTTTTAATGGAGTTTACATAGTCTTCTGGCAACCATGTGGGGAGGAGAGGTACCTTGTTTTCATTAGATTGATCACTGATGCAGAAAGCACCTACAGTATTTTTGTTTATAAAAAAGCAATGTATTGTGTTATATGTGAGTAAAAGCCATTCACTATATCTGCCTCCAATGTCAATGCAAAGCTGCTGGTGATCCTTGGAATTCCATCAAATCAAAGCGGGAGAGACTAAGCGCAGCACTGTGATAAAAATGAATGCTTTTATGAAAAACCTTTTGCTCTGCAGGATGTCAGTGTGCATATCGGGGGGTCAAGTGAAAAGCAGCTGAGATAAGGTTGATCTATGTGATATGCTTGGAGAACCACCATGTGTCAACACGAAGCTTCTCTCCTTAGGATCTCGTGTGCACTTACTTAGTCTTCACACGACAGCTATTGACAGCCTTTGTTGTCGACAGCAGGGCCAAGGCCACACTCTCTGTGACTAGCCCGTTTTTGCGTTCCCATTTTGCATAAAATGATTAATGATTTTCTTTTCCACAGCACATTTTACATATCAGACAGACTACGAGAAGAGATTCATTTGTTATCCTGCTTTAAGGACAACAGGCTAACAAGGGTTATCGCACATAAACTGCATTTAAGAATCAATGCTTTACATCTGGGTAGAAAATATCTCATTAGGGTGAGTGCTAAAGGAAACCATTCTGGCTGACAATGCGAATTCTGTCAAACGTCTTCACCTCTGTAGTATATACAGTAAATCTGATTACCTGGCCAATCATCAATTCACTACAGACCAACAAAACTTGGTCCACCACTTTGATCAAGACAAAAATATCTCAAAAACCATAGGAAAGTTTGTTTCTTAGAGGATGGTGTCTATTGACTTTGGTATTCTCCTATAGCCTCACCATGAGGTTGACATTTTTGGTTTTTAGTGATATATCTTGACAACTATTAAATGGATTTCAATTAAACTGGGTACAGACACTCATGTTACCCACAGAATGAATTGTATTAATTGTAATAATACCTTAACTTTTCATCTAGCACCATTACCGGGTCACATTTTTTAAGTTGTCACATTTGTTTTTTGTCAAAATACCTGTAAGACTTATGACTTTCCAATCAGACTCAGCTGTAATTTGTGCTAATTAGCAAATGTTAGCATGCTAACAAACTAAATCAAGATGGTGAACATGGTAAACATTATGGGCCCTATTTTAACGATCTAAAGCACACGGTCTGAAGCGCATGGTGCAAGTGCATTTAGGGTGTGTCCAAATCCACTTTTGCTATTTTAATGGTGGAAAACTGGCCACCAGGTGCATGGTTCAAAGGGGTTGTCCATAGTCTCTTAATTAATCATGAGTGTGTTTTTGGCATAACTTGCAATAAACCAATCAGAGTGTCATTTCCCATTCCCTTTAAGAACCAGCTGTGCTTGCACCTTGGTGGATTGCTATTATGATGGCGCATTTGCCAGGAAGTAAGAAAGAACGTTTCTCTGCAGAGGAAACGGATCTGCTTGTGCGCAAAGTGAAAGCACATGATCTATAACAAGCACACTGGCACCTGCTGCTCCTGGACCCTCCAGGTCAGCCACAGACCACCAGTTTAAGAGAATTTGTGCAGGTAAAATAGAAGCTGAAAATTGCGTGTTTGAGCAATTGTAATACATATTTTCAGGTGTTCCTGTTCAGAGGCTCAAAATATTAGAGGAGGGACACTTATGCATACTTCATTAACCATGCATACTGACCACTGCTGCAGAAGAAATTGCCTCTGAAATTTGTCATCAAAATGTACATTTTCATTTATGCGACACAACCTACATCAACAACAGAGAGCTAATTTCCCCAGTATCTAGCATTATACCTCTATGGCAATATGATTTATCCTAATTCTAATCTTGTTTTGCACATCCCATTCCTTTTTTTTGATGTTCATAAAAGATTTTACATGCGGTGTATCTGTTGAGTGTATTATAAACAGGAGAGTTTTTCTGCTTTAGCTGCTTTATACATAAATGAAGGTTACTACTGGGATTGTGAGAGTAAGACCGTGTTTACAGAGCAGAGCTGAATTCCTGCATATCCATAACCTTAGACTTCAGTCTTGTATTTTTTAATAAGCTAATGCATTTTATGAAGAGGAGAAATGGTGAACTGAACTGAAGTCATGTAGATATTCATCTGTTCAAATATTCAATTTTGGACATCTCTGATTCATCTTTGAATTGCCTTGACATTACTAATTGACCATCAGTTTTCTTTGCAGTCTGTACCTCGGGGCACTTCATTGTAGTAGCTGTCAATGCTTACTGTAAATGGTAGCTATTTTATGTCACCAACAATTAAGTTTGGACTTATTCAGTAAGACTTGTCATTATTACAGATGAGTCAGTCCTTGCTATGCTAGAAAATGTCACTTTCAGCGTGTATGCATGTACAGCATATAAGCCTTAACTATATTCTTTATAAGAGAGGAGAGGATGTGGTCTTGAGTATCCATTTTTGACAAATATTATGCAGATTTTGAAAAAGACATTTTCTTTTCTGAACTAATGTTAGCTTTTTAAATGTATTTCATATTTTCAAAGCGTTTTGAAATGAGTTACTTTGTATGAACTTTGACTGCTTTTTACATTTCAACTGCAGATGTCTTTGTTCAGAAGTGATAAAACATGTCAACTATCAGTTTACTGTTCATGAAAGCCAACTCATCACATGTAATCAAACTACTTAAAATCATTTGTGGTGTAAATCTGTCTGGAATGTGTTACATCCTACAGTAACCAACAGTATATTTACTTACTGATTTTATCATTGTATATCAGAAGTTGAAATTCTGATAACAATGCAAAAATGAAAAGTTTCAGCTTATAAATTCAATTACAATTATGAATTCTAGACATACTAATACTAATATATACTACTAAAATCAGTAGATATATTATTGCAACAAAAGTAAATTATAATATTACAGTCAAAAACTTATCAATAATACAAAGCAACACAGACAGTCTGCCATGAAATTTAAAAGCACTTCTGTGGAAGGAGAAAGGAAGCAAACAGAATGATTCCAGTATCCCTCTCTTATAATTCAAAATAAACTATAATCTGTAACCATTCTGATTAGACTTTCACTTATTATTATCACATAGCCGCATGGCAGTATGTTGCATTTCAGAGTCAAAGCTCTGAAATGTAACATACTGCCTGGGGATTTTTCTATTTACCGATCCTATCAGTGACAAACTCTTGCAGAGTCAAGCTTCAGTGACTGTGTTTATTAATAGACAGTCATCTCAACTACTGGCCAATGAACTGCTATTCCCCAAATATGTGATGGGATTTGTCAAGTGACTGCTGAAAGAGAATGTGGGATGGCCACACTGCATGTTATTGCAATAGATGAAAAATCAGAGCAGAGATCGGAGAACTTGAGGAACTCAAACAATTTTTGCTTTTTGCTCTTCTCAAATTTTGTTTAACCTACACACATACACACATCTTGAGTAAATGATGACTATATTGAAGATCCCCTCCAGACAGCTATTACGACATATAAAAATACTCTGCTTGGACCAATAACGTGTCTGATATGGTTTTTCCACAAAAAAAGTATAATTACATTATCACATTAAAATCCTTAAAATGTCATCTACTCCTGCTCCTTCACTGAAAAATACAGAATCTATGAATATGCAAATATATTTCATTTCTGAAGTTTAACTGGTGGACACAGGATGTCTCCGTCCATTCCCAGTGTTTGTGCACTGGAGGCTTCAAGTTTCCACATCACACTTGTGTAAGTCACATGGACCAGGATTGATTTCCAAACTAGTTGTGATGTCACAAATCATGCTCGTAGGCCCACTTAGGTAGTAGGTAGACTACCCTGTTTTTTCAGAATTTATTTAAAACTTTATGTGATACTCACATAAGGTGATGTATGTATAGTTTATGCTTTGGGGCTGCACTGCATGCGTCCACCCACTGGTGTGATATGTGCATCTTGTTTTGATCTGTACACAGCATAATGTTGATGTTAGTCATTAATAAAAAATGACACCATCTGCTCCCTGCCTGTGCCAGTGCTCTGCGCAGGATATCTGTCTACTCCAGCACTGTTATGATGGACAGCTATTCAATAATCCACTTCAGAATAAGAGCATGCAGGCCAGCACCAAAAGGTGCTTTCTCCTACCGTGGGCGGTACACTGACACATTATGCTTCCGCAAGATGCTAGTTGACCCTCATACAATCAATAGTATCATGGGAGCAGAGCTCTTACATCTACTTCTGGTCTGCTAGGTTTAACTTAGACTTCAATTAATCAACACAGCAGTTAATTGATTAGTCGCAGTATGCTAAACAGACTGCCTGCGCTGTGACAGTTGTTTAGAGAGGGATTTGGGGGTGTGATTCATTTGAAGAATTGACTGAATTCAAGTGCAGCTTGCAGCATATATCTTTTCATCAGTGCAGGCATTCCCACAGCAAATCTCTTGAAATAATCTCATAACTGGTGGCCTTGATCAAGATAAATCTGTTTATCTCAACCTCGGAATACTGAACTCACAGAAAAGAATAATTTATGAATGACTTACGGTGATGCAAAGTAAGCATTCATGCTGACATATGAAAGCTGTAAAATGGACAGCTTTGGTGTATATTTTCCATGAATTTTACTTTTAGTTTCCAAGAGCACGGTGCTAAATGGCAGTTATGCGTATGCTTCTATACTATTAGTACTGAAGAGTTTGAAAAAAAAAAGCCAATGTATTTTTGAATCCGACCCCTGAATGCACAATTGCAGATTAATTCACCCTGCCCCAAGAACATTACAGCATAGTATATGGTAATTGTAGTTTTCATCATGTAGTGTGATTCATCATGGCTGTACTTACGCACACACTGACTCATCAGTGAACAATGGCAGGAAGCAGCTGGTCAGTAGCTATACTTAGCACATTTCAGGTAGCCTAGATTAGAGAAGTACATTTAGTCAAGTTTAGGGTATACAGAAAACTTGCAATCAGATGATACCAGGTATCCAAAAACATCTAAGTACAGAATAAATCATAATAAAGCATAGGAAGTAAATTGCTCATGCAATTGTTTCATCCAATATGATGAAAAAAACAAAGTTTAACATCAAGGTATATCACCAAAAGTGCTCACTGTATGCATTAAATTGATTTTGCAGAATTATTTTGGATTTGTAAATCATACTTTCCATAGTGCACCTTTCATTATGTAACAATGAAACAGTGGACCCCTTGCTGAAGAGGTCTTAGGAGCTGGGCTTGGAGGTGAAGGGTTATGACCAACCGGGGACCATCCTGACCTTGTGCAACCACTGCATTCTCAGTGGGTGTTGGACTCTACCAAGACAGTTTTTTGTCACTGATTCTGTGATTTTCATCGACAGAATCTAAAGTCATAGCAGAGGAGTGGATAAAATCTTTGTTTAATGGGTGGAATATTATAAAAAAAAGTGCAGCACAGATGGTGTTATTCTGCAGGCTTATTTGGCTTGTGACCTCCAGTGCCATTTGCAGTATGAAGAGGTTAGGATGAGAGTCAGCACCTCGATGTCTGAGGCCATGGTACTCAGAAAACAGCAAATTGGCCTCTTTGGGCTGAGTGTGAGCTCTTGCCCCAACTGAAGGATTTCAAGGGCTCGCTCACAAGTGAGGGTAAGATGGAGCATATTGCTGTGGCATTTGCAGTGACGCAGGCAATGTAGCAGACTGTAGCTCTGAAGAGGGAACTGGGTTTTTACCAGTCAACATATATTCCAACTCTAATTTTTGGTCATGAGCTCTGAGTAGTGACCAAAAAGATGAAATTGCAGATAAAGGCGACAGATAAGAGTCTTCTTCACAGGGCATCTAGGTTCACTCTCAGGGTGAAGAGCACAAAAATCTGGAAGGAAACAACTAGAGAAAGGCTGCTGCTTTGTGTCAAAGCGAGCGACTTGAGGTGGTTTGGGCATCTGATCAATACGGACTGACTGAGAGGTAAACCAGCCAGCTACCACCATGTGGTGGACATGGATAAGCAGTGGATGCAGTAGATGCATTGATGAATGGATGCCATAATCTAAATGGGCATTTGCTTAGGAGATTTTAAGCAGGCTGGGATGTGTGTGGGCTGTGATTGGAAAATGACAGAAGCTCTTCTGGAGAAATGTCAGGTTTTTCATAAATGAATCCACCAAAACTGTTTTTTGACTAAGTATGAGCACATGCTGAATCATCTTCAATTCAAGTCTACACGGACGAGGTTGTTGTACACAAAGGTTTGAGAGTTAAAGACGTGAAGAGTCATGATGCAAGATGACATTAAGTAAACCACTCCCCCATTGCTCATTCACTGGTCCAGCTTCCAGCTATATGTTCAGGTCAGTTAGTGATGGTTTCCAGACAGTAAAAATTGAGCTGACGAGATTTAGATCTACTTTGCAAGGCTAACCTGTATGGTCTAGCATTTCTACAGTCACAGTATTGTTACTTTTATGCTCAAATCAATATGAATGATTACTGTTTGAACAATTAAACGTTATTTATTAATTCAGGGTTTCCAAATGCAACTGGGTTTGTGCAAATTTGCATTAGTGCTCCAACCATTAATGAATATTACATAGGTAGGAAATCTCATCCCACCATCAATGTGCACACGAAGACTGAATTGAGGTGCAGATTTTATTCTATATTAAAAATGTGAATCTCTGTTTTTCAAACTTCATTTAACAAAATATCCTTACAATACAACATTTTATATGTTACAGGAAAACATTGACAAACCAGACATTCAATATATGGCAACTAATGTTCACAATACATTATTACATGTGTCATTCAAGCTAGCAGTGACTAATACTTCCTCAGTGGACAAAGTGATGATTAAAAGAAATGTCAATACAGAGGCACCACATAAAGTGCATTTAATGTTCACATCAACCACATCTCCATGTCAGACGGGGTAGAGGAGAGCGAGACTGCTTTTTTGTCCTCCCTCAGTCTGTATTCCTCCTTCCAGTCTTTATTTCGGGCTAATGGTACATGGAGGTTAAGGATCATTAGTCCGCTCCCTGGACTATAGCTGCACCTATTACAGTGCTACAGCATAGCTTTCTTCAATGGGCCAACCCTACTTTATCACTGCTTACCCAAGACCTTTCCCAGAAGGTCAGGCTTTTCTAATGACTTGTGACTTGAGTCATGAGGAGGAGAGGAAAAGTGAATGGAGAAAATTGCCTGCAGAGAGAGAGGAAGAGACAGAGCAAGAATGAAAAGCAAGGAAGGGAATAAAAAAAATGAAGAGGGCAAAGAAAAGGTTAGTGGCGGTGGAGAAGGATATATCCCAGGGACAAAAATGGATCTAATATAGACACTGGGGGATAACTTAGATTAGAGGTCATTGTTAAGTTTCTTGATTCAATCAGGACAGCATCCAGAAAGTGAGTTAGCAAAATCCTGAACTTAAACTTGACTTGATTGAGTCAGGCATTGCACATCCAGAATTCCTGGTTTAGGTGATTGAAATAAGAGTAAACTGCACGCAATCTTATAAAACCATCCTCAACTACGCAATGATAATCTCAACGGGAGATGAGAGTAAACTGCACGCAATCTTATAAAACCATCCTCAACTACGCAATGATAATCTCAACGGGAGATGAGAGTAATGAGTTGCATTATATTGGGAAATGAACCATTGAAATGGAAAACAATATTCTGCCATTGCGATCATATTATTGCTCTGGTAAGATTTCCTATTGACTAATTCTCCATTACCAACAGATGGAGGGGGGATGGGAAATATGACCACAAATGCAACTGGGGATTCTTAGAAATCCAGAAATATAAGATGAATTTCCATGCAGTTAATTTTGCTCAGTGTCTAAATCCTTCACCTTGATTAAAATTGGCTGACCTGTGATTCAGTCGAATTCCTCTTTAATGAACCTCACTGATTAATTGCAATAGAATGTAAAAAAAAAATGAAAATGTGCAGAAATGTTTAGTACAATTTGTGCTTTTCTTACTGGCCTACTTAGAGTTGGTTTCCCCATGCAGGTATTCTGTGTCTGCAATGAAAGGTGGACAAAGGGGAATGCATACAATTTTGCACTATGAATAACAAAAGTTATATTTGCTGGGGAATGGAAACATGCAGAAATAATCACCTAAATAAGATAACTTGGGTGTTATCACCCTCTTATGATGTAAAACCCTCTTTTAAGCATGCATTTAGTAAAGACATTAAAGGATAAGTTCACAATTTCTTTCAAGTCTGTCTTGAAATAACAGTCAGGTGTTCATATGAACATTAAAACAGGATTTTCTGGCTGTAATCCTCCTGTTCATACTGACCATTAAATGATCCCTTCCTACTGTGCTTTTAATGTATCTGATGGGGGACACAATCCTTGTTTTGTGCAAAACTGTATTCAAAGGTTTATCTGAAGCTTATATGAGGCTTCAGCAGTCTGAGTTTTTAGAACTAAATTCCTTCTTTTTGTTGCTCTGGACAGTGTTTCCTGTTGAGCTGCAATGGGGGGGGGGGTCGTGACAAAAAGAGGGAATTTTGTACTGAAATGACAGTAATTTCGGAAGATGTCCACTTAATTTGACTAACTGAAGACTAGACCTAGACAATATAATAGGTTAATGTTAACGCCATCAGTTTTAATTATTTCTCCTTCAATTCTGAGAATTAAAGTTCTTTTTCTTGGTTTTGGAAAGCTGAAGGCTATATTACCCATGATCCTCGGCCACTGTTGCTATGGAGATGAAGACAGTCCACTTTACTTGTTAAAAAACCGTAATTACAGAATTTATTCCAAACTAATTACGATTCACACACACACACACACACACACACACACACACACACATATATATACATATATATATATATATAAAACGCCGGAGTGCTTTATTGGATGACGTGGCTCAATATTAATTGAGGAATGTTTAAAGAAGGATGATTTCATAGTAATGTCAATATCCTCAGCCTATCTATCTGTCTATCTATCTATCTATCTATCTATCTATCTATCTATCTGTAATACATCCAAGGGCCTCATTTTGAGATTTTTTGTGTTGTACAACATTTCTTCTTAAATCGTGACTTAAGCTAAATCCTTAATCAAATAATTATATATCAGGCTAATTTATTTCACATGGAAATAATAATAATAGCCAATTAAATGTTTAATATGCAATATGCACACAATAACCAAACCTTTTTTGCTTTTGTTATAATACTGAATGCTTGGAAGCCCTTTTGACCATCTGGCTCAGGGGACCTCACAAAGCACACAGCATATAAACAACAAACAACTTAACTAGCTGCCATCACTTTATTGGTGGATGACCTTCAGTTGTGGGGCTACACTTTTATAAACATCTGTAACACAATATGTGCAATTAAGATACAGGGCCCTATTTTAACTGTGCAAGTGCAACAACAAGTGCAACATGGTAGGTCTTGGGTGCACGGACAGTATGGGCGTCTCTATGCCCATCTGCTATTTTGGTTCATGTGTGTGCAGCAGCGCATAGTGCAAAAGAGCTGAGTGAAGGTGAATACAGATCAGCGGGTGAGGTGATTATTAAACGCTCTCTCAGCCAATCACATCACTGCTCTCATTGCTCTGAAACAGCTGTGCCAATCACAGGTAACTCAAGTGGGATAACAACAGCTCAACAAAGAGAAAGCTTCTCTTCAGGAAATGTCTGGACAGTTCAGAGCGTCACGACATGATATTCTGATATTCATGAAATTTGGTATTCACGTTGCTCTCATCATTTTGGACATATTACACATTGACTTTCATTAGCTCTGCCCAACCGGGGTGAATTTTGTGTGTTTTTCCTGTATTTTATGCAAACTTTCTCAAACTCCTCCTACAGGGTTTATTGGACTCTTTTGGTTTTGGTTGGTATAACACTCAAACTAATGTGATACTAAATTGCGAAGGAATAGTCGATACCTTGAATAATGTCTCACGGGTCATGTGACAGCACTCCATTTTAGGCACTTTACAGATATGGAACTTTTCGAAACTCCTCCTAGAGGATTCGAAAGGTCCACCAGCAAAATCTCAAGACTTACAAATGCCAAATTGTGAAGCTTTTGAGTTTTTTGTGGAGTGCTGTTGCTGTGGTGATGCAAAAAATTTGAATGTGGTAACAGGAAGTGTAGCCTTGGTAACACATATTTCATCAGATGTGTACACAATTTCCAAAATGGCATCTCCAGCATCACGTAGTCCACACAGGAAATAATATTTTACCCATTCACACAGTGTCCAATAATCCTGAAATTTCAGTGCCATGTCAACTGACCTGCAGTAGCAATACCATGGCTGTTCCACTGTGCATGGTGCAAGGACCAGTTAATTGCTGCTTGCAGCTTTAATTTACTATAATTAACTTTATTATTCCGCTTTGCCTATACCATGGCCACTTGTCAACAAAATGCCATAGGCTATGTTATGTAAATTAGAAACATCAGTCCGCAGACAGCATATAAGGCATTATGATCACTTTAATTATCATTAAGAGAAGAGGCTGCAAAGATGCCTGGGCATATGAGAATACATGTAGCATAGGCTATTATTTACACAACCCTGGAGATTTTTTGTATCTTTATGATTCTTAGTTTGGGGATTGTATTTCAGCATGACATGAGTCCATTCAATCAGAATCACAATCAGAATCTGTTTTATTAGCCAGTGCAAGCATACAAAGAATGTGTCTTGTGACTACTGTTTTGGGTTGCCTGCGGTCAGTGGGCTTCAGTCATTTCAAATTGCAGCCGGTCTGCCGCAATCCAAATCCAAACACCCACTATCTCTGTTAACAAAAGGAATTTCATTGCCTGTGATTGTAAAATGGTTAAAATATAAAGTCATCATTCTTAGAACATAGTCTGTGTTATCTACTGTAAATCATGAACATGAACCCAAGTTGCTGAATTCCACTTTTGGACCGTTTTCCTGTTTTAACATGTCTTGTCCTCTTTTGCCCTAAGTTTTGATGCTATTTTGAAGTGGGGGTGGGCTTAGTGCCCATAGGCCAACTAGCAAGTTAACAGCAACTAGCTCGTGTCAGGCAATGTGTAAAACAACTTCTGCCATCTGGCTGCGCTCCACAATCAACCAAAACAGTGATGGCATGGTGTAATGGATGTCACTGCTCTAACAACAAGCAGAAATTGGCTTATTTACAATTTTCACAACTTTCCATCTGCCAGGGAGCTGCCAGCTAATACATTTATAGAATTCATTTTTTTTTATTTATATGTTTTGTTTTGTTTTTTTTACATTAGATGACCTTGTTTTGACAGTAGGTCATAAATTCATTTAACATGATTACTGGACTTTCATAGGAATGCTCACCCAATTTTTGGTGCATTTCATCATGTGTATTAATTGATAAAAAAAATGAATTGCATTGTCATGGTCAGTGTTTGGTCAGGGCAAACCTGAGATCAGGTTGTGGTCAGACTTGGGCTGTCTTTTGTTATGTTATAATATTATAACTATATCATAAAGCAGGGAAAAAGCAAGATGTTAAAACATTTCATCTGAGTCTAAATAAAAAGGCTCTAATGAAATACTGATTGATGATGTCTATGCATGATTTTGCACTGAACTACTATATTGTTAATAGTTGTTAGTGTATGAAATATTGTGACTAAGGAGAAATCTAAAAGAGGAGAGTTAGAGGAGGAAGCAGTGGCAAGCAATGAGGAGATATATCATGTCATAGAGGAGACGATGGTGAGAGTGCAGCTAAGGCAGGAGCAGAGGAAAAGGAAGTAGACACTAGTTTATTAAAGTTAGGAAGATACTTGGCAGTTCAATGTTTTAGCACAAAAGTTTTGATGGTATACTTTTCTAAAGTTTTAGAAAGTTTGAAATGAATGAAATCTCAAGTAAAATATGGATCACTGTTTTTATAATCACGACTTTGCATGGGTAAGGAGTTCAGATATCCATTAGCAGCTTTTTTGTGTCGCAAAGAGTCACTTGATGCGGTTTTGATTAAAACGAATCCTGGACACCTCTTATGGTGTTATTATGCACATGTCCAACAGGGAGGCAACCTCGGGGGCACATCTTCTTGTAGAAGATGGAGGCTTCTCTGTTTAGACTAGTGCCACTATGACACAGACCCAGATAAGAGGTGGAAAATGGATGGATGGAAGAATGGAAAATAGAATATCTGTTACAAAAAAATATGAGTCATGCCGCACAGCTTCCTGGTTTAGCTTATCAGCCGCAAAGCATTGGACCACAATGTCTCATAACCCCCGAATTTAGGCATACAGGGCACAAATGATTGGACAAATGGAAGACAGATAAGCAAAGGAAAGGTAAGGGAGAAGATATACTCATTGTAGGAATATTGCCGTCACAGGCGCAGGACACAGTGACTTGATAATGTCAGCCAGTGATTGGAAAGTAATTGCTTTCTAATGAATTTCAGGTTTCCCCTGAAATATCACCTGTTGCCTTTCTGTATATGATAACATGCTGATGTGAAGACCAGCTCTCACTGAAATAATGGAAAAAAACATCTGACACATCTGTGGTGTTGCAGTGATGCAAGCTCGGGCTTGAATTATTTTTCCAATATGTCCTATTCCCTGTTCTGCAGTTTCAGAGCATTATCATCAAAACAGTGGAGCATGTTTTTGTGTGCTTTGGGAGAATGACAAAATAAATGGTGCATTTTCTGACAGGTAATGTTGTATCGGGTGCTAGTCAGGGGCAAGTATGCCAAAGGTAAGTGAAAATGAAAGCAAATAGAGAGATTGTTACTGTACCATTCTCATATCTGTCTGTCCAATACAAGACTACAGCCAGCAGGCAGTTAGATTAGCTTAGCATAAAAACCGGAAACAGGGTTTGTAAAGATAAGACAAAAAAGATATAATGTGTTAATTGGTGAGCTTTAAAGGTGCTGGCTGGAGGATTTGTGACCTTCAGACAGAACTAGTCTAACTGTTACCCTGTGTCTGTTTTTTTTTTTTGTGAGCTAAGTTAACCAGTTGCTGGCTGCAGTCTGTTGTATTGTGTTGTGTTGTGTTGAGAGGCTAAAAAGAAGACACCACTCTCCAAACTCTTCACAGTCCATCTGAAATCTCATTTATTCATCTCTTCTGGCAGTCAAAAAACAATGTCAACATGTTTTTTATTAAATGTATTGTTAATTGTTTTGTTTTTTTTATCATTAAAAGGAAACTGAACTGAGTGGCTAATTAGCTACCTACCCTGCAAACTGATGTTAGCAGTTTACTTTTTTTGGTGAATATTGTTTTAGTGGCTCGTTCAACAAGCTAAGGTGTAAGACAAGACATGTGATCATGTTTATTAGTTAGATAAGAAGAGGACTTTAGCAGGAAAGCTAATGTGTGTTGTTGATCAGAGTCTGTGGCTCTTATGTTGCGTAGCAGCATGCTGTCAGGCCTTTGCACACCAAGTCTGTTTTTGTCACACGTTAAAAAATTATACGACGTTACGTTGTGTCAATCACATTTACACACCGACTCCGAAAGTTTCGTCCGTCATTAAAGTTTTCGGAGCAGGTTTGATTTTCTGCATTTTTTTGCATCCGTCAAAAGCCTTTATAGAGTTGTTTGATCACTCAGAGCCACCGTACATGCAAACAACACAGCCTCGAAACACTGATACTATCAGCTCTAGCAGAAGTTATACACAGACTGATCACAGGACAGCTACTGACCATGATCTTGTCTGTATGTTGCAGCGTTTTGAGGCTGTGCCCTGAATATTTGTGGATCCATTAGGAAGGCTGATCACCTGTGATCACCTGTGATCAGGTGTGCGTGTGTGTGCGTGCGCTGCCGGCCACTGTGGAAATTGGTGGTCTTCATTTTACTGTGTGGTTCTTTCTTTTTCTTTCAAGAATTTAGAGGACCACAAAATCATCCTCACTGCTTGACGACTCCATTTTGCCTTGTATTGCGAATTTTCGCAATGAATATAGTAATAATACGCATCGGACTCAGTGTGCAAGGTTTCTGTGCGTAACGAAAATGCAGTTTAATGTCAGCTTGACAGACATTACAATCACTGCTAAGATAGGACAATTGCTATCCGGAAGAGGGATTAGGCAGACGGTAGTATTTTTATGCAACTCTGCACTGTAGGGAGTAACAATTTACAGTAGTTGAAGTAAGTGGCAAATAAAGGACTGTCATGGTCATGGTCATGGTCTTGTGAATCGATAATCAATTCATTCATGTTAGTAACATAAACACTCAGTTTACACAACCATACACTCACATGCTGCTTTCCCTAAGCATGGGAACGTTGGAAAATCTGACCTCATTTTTATTAACCTTGAATTTTCCATCAAGCAAGTTAAATATTACTGAAATATTTCTATTTCATATTATAATTTTGGTAGCACTCTTCATGCTGCCCTGACTCATTTCTGACCGGTCTTGCAGGATTGTAGGAAGTTGTATATCTCTCAGGTCCACAGCAGTGCAGACATTATTTTCTTGGTCCGATCTGGAATTGTTTATTTCTTTTCCTGCCACAGCCAGAGGGCAATGTTATGCACCCAATACTCCAAATCTAGAAACTGATACAAAAACAATTATGTGGAGCCCAATACATGTGAGGTGCACTGGTGCCTCAAACCACAAAATAAACCGCTAGCTCATGAAAGCATCAAATTGAAATACGAAACTCAATAGGGAAACTTTGGCAAAGCAAATAGCACAACATGAATGTTCACGTAACATCAAAGGAAGTCATATTTGAAAAACTGATAACAGTGAATTATGTTTTTCTATTCAAGGGAACCAAGGAGAAGGACTTTTTTTCAAAATGTGACAGCATAACGAAAATAACTAAACTTTGGAAGAAAGCTGTGTGGCCTCATGACACCTTGTCTGTCCTTGTGGAGTGATGTTTCCACCAACTAAGTTGCTAAATGGATTTGTGCATGTGTGTGTGTGTGTTTGTGTGTGTGTGTGTGTGTGTGTGTGTGCACGCATGCATGTGCTGACACATCATTTGTGCAATGCTTTGGCAGAAAGCTGATTAAAGAGAGAATGAGGAAGTTGATTTCTACCCCACAGTGGACCAACAATGTGCAGGATTAATAAGGCCCGGCTCCTATCCATGCAGGTTAATTAGGGTTAAATGATAATTAGGACACCATTAAAAAGGCAAACAACCACAGAGGACCCTTAATCCGCACAATGCTGCGCTGCTGTGGGTAGGTTTGTTTGTTTCAGGAAGGGTGTGTGTATGTGCACAAGAGGTATTTTTGTGTATCCAGTATGTATAGTCTGTCATGGATGTTTGTATATATGTGATAACCGCCTGTTTATGTGTATTTTATTTTTAGCATGTCGTGTTATTTCCTCCCTTGTGGAGACATGACCTGGTTGTAAATATCCTGACATTTTGAACCTCACTGAGGGAATGTTGGTTTTTGTAAGTTTGCAGAGATGAAGGTCATTGCACATTGTGTATTTCTTACTAGTTCACTCTTGTTCTAGTGAAAGTCATGATTTAAATTTCTCAGCAATGGCCTAAATTATCACAGAAAAACATCATGTATATTTTATATGTTTTTTTACTAAATCCACGTCACATCGTATTAACTGCTACTGTGTGGAAAGCTCACTATAGTGAAAATAGATTGTGACTAATACCCAGAATACCTTGCACCATAACGGATGGGATGTAAATGTGTCAGGGTTGACCTGGAACATCCTCTTTGTCCCTTTTCAAATACAACAATTTGCTCCCATTTTGTGCTTGCAAATGTGACACCAGGATGTGGAAGTGACAAATTGGAATTGATTGGAGCTTTGGCTAAAATGTCTCAGGTTATGACCCCTGAAGCTCAAAAGCATTTTCCCATATTAGTATTCTGCACCTCACAGCTCCGACTTGGCAGCCAAGACTTCAGAACATGAATAGAATCATTCTGCGTCACTGTATATTTGTATATGTTTTCTTTAATTTATCTCAATGTTTTAGTTCATTTCATAGCTACTGTGTAGAGAGAGCTTGCATGACTCCCTCTCCATTCACATTAGGTAATAAATATGCAACTCAATAATCTTTATAATAATTATTGAAGAATTTGCTGCAAATAAATCAAGAATTTTTTTTTTAATCCCCCAAGCTTTCTATTCTGTGATGATCTCTGTGTGATTTATGATGATTTAGAAGATTTACAACCCTCAAATTCCCCTCTGTTGCTTTTATAATGTATTGTGCTTTTATTCATTGAGTTGCACCTAATTATGGATATTGCCATCATACAGAATGTGGCCCTGACAGGGTTAGTGGTGGTTTGTAATCCTCTTTAGGGTCGCCAAATCTCTAGAGCTAGCATTGAACTCCTTCCCTCTGTAGCACCCAGTTGTACACTGGGTAAATTTATCAGCACAAAACACCCTCGGCATGCCTGAGCGAAAGCAGTAGCTTAGCACTGATAGTAAGGCTGTAAAGTAGCAGTGGGCATTTCATTCCATCTTATTTTTTATTTTATTTCTTTCTTGGAAGGCTATATCTGGGGAGCTCCTGTGATCTGACTGCAGTCTGACTGAGTAATTCCTGAGCTGTGATAAGGTCTTGGATAAGCATAATGACGTTTGGAGGTGTGAAGTTTTTGCTTCCTTTAAATGGAGATGGTGATTCTCTCCCCACACCTCTGTGCTTATTTAGAGCCCAAACAATGGCCTGGAATTTCAATGGAGGTTCTTATTCACAGACAGGTTTTTCCTGTGTGTGTCAGTATGTGAGTGTATGTCTGACTGTGTGTGACCTGCATTCTTTCCGGGTTTTACCACCCAACAGGTCCAGCTCTCTCCAGATGAGTGTAGAGTAGGCAGTGTGTCATTCCTTGTCAGACTTAAGGGGTCACTCTTTTTATCTGCTTACCCAGGGAGATGTTTCAGCACCGTATGTATATGTGTGAATGTGATTGCATTTATCAAGAGGGGACTGGAGGAACCGGGGTGTGTATCTTTTTTGTGTGACAGCTTTTAGTAAGGCTGTGTGGACACTGGACAATAAGTGCACAGCATACCATCTACTGCATACATCACACAGAATAAGGGTTTGGTCACAATTTTCCTATTACTGTATGATTGCTAACTTTTGGACTATTTAATGATATCTGTCAGAGGAATCACTGATGTGAGCGAAGTAAAATTGCAGAATGTTTTTCTATGGAGTTCAACTTAAGTGAAATTTGACATGCAAATTGTACATCATCTCGACAGTGCTGACCTTTGATGGAATGGAGGGAACTGAAGACTACAGAATAGAGGAAGCTATAATGGCACAACTCACACTACATCACCATGTTTCCATGTGTTTCATGAGAATGTAAGACTAGGTTGAGTTTCAGTAAAAGTACAAAACAAACACTAGGGATAAATAATTCTGAGAAGCCCTTGCTAAAAAATATAGGCTGCTGTTAATTAACATTGATCTAAAGCGTGCTATGGTTTTAGTTGACTGCTTATTCATGTGCATAAGCTAACTGTAGTCAAATCCATCCCTTATTATGGACTTCTAATGAGTATGATTGAAATGAACAGCAAGATTATAGTTGGTAAATTAGACCTCAGGCTTGATAATTACACTTGTAACTCTGATCTACTACAGTAATAACGGCAGTTTACAGTGAGGCACAAACATGCAGCAGACAGACGACGACGTCCTAGAAAAAAAATATCAACTTTTGATGTCAGTCAATGTTTAGCTCCCTGGTTGTTTCGTATAGAATAAGGCTTATGATACAAATCCCATGAAAAATGACCAAAACAATGAATTGATTCGAGAAGTGTAGCCAAAGACTGATATATCGTAGAATCCCTTCTTACCTTGCTTTAAAATGCGTCTCGTATCCAGATTGTATGTAGACATGACTTAACCTGATTACATTTACACTTGGTGTTCATATGTGTCTCCAGTGTCCACATTGAGATCTGATTGAAATATGATCGCTCTGTCCAGCTCAAACAACTGAACATCACATCTTCCTCTTGTTTACCTGTGACCAAAACAACAACAACAACAACAACAACAACTGTATGCCAAGTTCAAGTGTTTAATTTTTCATTGACATTGCAGCCAGGACTGGTTGTCTCCACCATTTGCTTAACCATTGCTATACTTGGTCTCCTCTTGACTCAATCCATGAGTGTCTTGAATATCCATAGCTTTCTTGCTGCTTTCTCGCTAGTAGCTTAGCTCACTAATTGGCTACTGGCTGCTACCTTGCTGGTTTGGAGCAGTCGTGCATGATTATTTCCGCCCACATAGTTGTTGTATGTGGATTGACAACACAATTGCATTTATACTTGTGTTCAATGTGGTCACAATGCGTCCCTGACCATCTCTGGAGGTGGTTTGGCCGATCGGATCACAATCTGTCTGTCCTCATTGCATCTTGGGTGCATTTACATGTGTACTTTCATGTGGTCAAGCACTATCTGACTGCAATCTGATCACCCAAAACACAGTTTAATGCAAGGTGTCAAGGGACCTTATTCTTCTGTGCCATAGACCTCCATTGTTGCCAAAAAACAATTAAAAACACATCAATGAGCCACACTCTTGCACTGTGTGACATGTTCATTCATTATCCCACATATACAGACTGGCCGCTGTAATCTGTGACTGAAAATAGTCTCCACCAAATACATTAATTACCCCTGTCTGAGTAACATTTGCTAAAAACTACAGTGCTCAGTCGTTATAAGAAAATCATTTTGCCTATTTTTTAATCATGAAAGTATATATTTGTCACCAGTTTTTGAAGGTCTTCAGTAGGAATGAATGGGCTTGGGGCTGAGGGACACAGGCATTTCAGGGAAGTCAGAAAGTGTAGAGAGACAGGCTTTAACATTATTGATTTTGTTTTTTTTCATGGGTTTTGTTGATAAAAAGTATAGAATTTTGCCAGCCTCATCCTTCAACATAAAATCAGAGGGATTTTACTGAACTTTTTTACCTGACAGTTGCAACATTTTGTGCAGCATCCATCTTCCCTCTTCAGTAAGTCTGTGCACACTGTGGCACACTGCGATGATCAAAGCCAAATTTGGAGTGTTTTTTTTTTTTTTTTTGGTGCTTCCATTTTGCCCATGAAAGCCCACCAAGTTTAATTTTCAAATACACTTCAGAGACTAGAGGTGGATGCTGGGGTGTTAGTGGGGCTGATGGGTGACAGAATGGTGAGAACCTGTAGTCAGTTTAGCAGCAGTGGCAGTGAGAGTGAGCAAGTGCACTGAACTTGAAAAGACTACTTATATTATAAAGGGGTTGTGGATCTGTGCAGCGGTAAGTGCAGTATATCACACACATTGGCATGACTCAAGTTGACTGTCTAAACTTCACACACCTTTTTAAGAGGAGAGAATACAATGGCATCCCATGCTGTCCCAGAAATAATGAGAAAACCACACCTGTGACAGTACCTCAAGTTTGATTTGAAGTTTTTCACTTTTTATTGCACCTTTCATATGCGCAGTTCACACCTTTACACCTTTGCTGCTTGTAAACCCTGGAGCCACATAGAGAAATAGCCTGACATTGATAAAACATCTGGAGCAAATAGAAGAGGAAAAGGAGGGGAGAGGGAACAGAAGCAATTATATAACTGAAGTGCAAACGAAAACACAATTACTGGGGGAGGAGAGTTGGAGTACAGCTGAGTGATGTGCATGAGTGAGGATGTTTGGCCCCTCTGCATTGACTGAGGTTGAGGTTGAACCGCACAGGACTGATTACCACAACAGAAAACATATTGAATGCCCCTTTCACAGTAAGGACAGAGAGTCCCTGGCATTTCACACAGATATTGTAATTGTCAATTCCACTTTAGAAGTACAATCATGCTAAATGGTCCTCAAGTCATTATGCAATTTGACTTACTGTATGGCAGCTTTTTAACATGAAAGTGTGTGTCACTTTGTATTCTGTGCACAATATGAGGTGAGTTCAGTAGGCTAAATTTGCTTAAATGATTAAATGATGATGATGAAACTCTAAGAAAGAAGGGTAATTGCTTGTATGTGTGCTGGGAGCTATGTTCCGTACAAAGTGCTAGAAAAAGGTAAACAGGGATTTGTGTATGCATACATGCGATACAGAGGGGGAGAAAGAAATCACAGAGTGGGCTGAAACCACAACAGCACGGCGTGCAAACAATACAACAAATGTTTTATACCGCTTGTTTTCACAGGCGCGCGTATCTTCATACACAAGCAGCATAAAACAAACAATAAAGAAAAGATAGAGACATAATGAGAAAATGTATGAATTCACATCGATCATAAATGGCTTGTTATTGCATCGCAGATTTCAGTTTTTTATTTGAATGTATTACTCAGCTGCTCAATTGTTCAATTTAGGATGATAAGATTTATCAATTTGTCAATGCCTACACAGTATGCATATTAGGTTCACTGTACCGTACTACACATCCATACCGTATATTTTGTGTTGCATGGCTTGACAAGTTCACTGGAGTCAGGCGAAGTTCAAAAGGCTGCCGAAGGCGTGATCTGGTCGCCTACTGGTTAAGACCCATGCCACATGACCGCTACGTCTGTGGCTCGATTTCCCGGCAGTGGACCCTTAATGCCTGTCACCACCTCATTTCCTGTCGACTCTCTCCACTGTCACTATAATCAAGGGAAAAATGCCCCCCCCCCCCCCTCGCCAAAAAAAAAGGCTGCTAAAGAACACTGACGTTAGCTGTTAGCGGTGGATCGTGCTCCTCAGTTTTCTCAAGGAAGGACACATAAAATTCTTTTCACACAGAAAATTTCAACTTCCGTCACAGCTGAACATGCGAGATCCAGTTCCAAATCTCAAATTTATTGCTGTGCTTAAAAGGGAGTTACAGCTTGCTTTACTTTTCCGATCTGATGTTTTTTTTTTTCTTTTTCGTTTATGAACGGATTGCCATGCTTTCTGAAAATAACACATTCATTTTCTGGTTTTTCACTTAATTACACCACAGGTCAAACTGGCTCCATTTGCTGTCTAAATCGCTTTTTGCTTCCATTCAGAGTGCATTGAATGCCCTGAAGTATTGATTGAATTAGACAAAGAACCTTCATGAGGAGAAAAAAGAGAGAATGCAATCATATTCCCATTAGCACCAGGCTGGATGGGAGAGGCGTGTGCTGGCCTTTTCTTCTAGCCTTCCTTATTCAACATTAATTACTGTTCATTTCACACATTTTGTTCTTTCACTCTCTCCACTTTCCTACGCCACACACCATTCTGAGCCCCTGTCCATCAGGTTGGTTCCCCCCCCCAACTCCTTAGAATTAAACACTGGATAAGGTATCAGTCAATGGTTAGAAGATTATTAAGCTTTTTGAACCCCATACTTTAATTTTGAGGGGGAAGTCAGAAATTAAATTCATAAGGTTGAGATTAATTTGATGTCTGTGCACATAAATCAAACCAAGAGTAAGAGTGCTTTCAAAGAGCCACTGAAGGAGACTGTGGTGAGAAATACATTGTGTTACACGGGTGCTTACGTAAGGAAAGAGAGAATTGTGCCCTTTTATTCTTCCAATTTGCACCTCAAGCTTTTTGTCTTTGAGCAATTGTCTGGCTGCGTTTTCAACACTGTCACATTACCCTGTAGATTTCACTTCAGCATTCCTTCTTCACATGTGTGACTCATATTCCAAATGTTGCAGCAGAACTCTTCTGCTTGCTGGCGTAACCTTGATGGAGTGCTGATGTGCCTCAGGTTCATTTTGCTGAGAGGGTTGAGGTGGAAACCAGCATAAACAGATATAACATAAAAAAAAAAAAGGGTGGGCAAATGGAAGCTTGATTTTACTCAAAAAGGCACTTCCATCAAATATGAACTTGTTTCATGGTGCAACAGTTTTACTCTGACTAACTCTGGAGCACAATTTATTGCTTATGAATACAAAAGTAGTTTTGCTTTAAGGTCTAAAATGGTAAATTTTTTTCTTGAATGTTTGGAAACATTGTTTCATATTGGCTGGTATTGTTCTTTTTCGCTTTTACCGGCACATTTCCTACCTTTTAAATCATGTTACCACACCTGTTATGGCATTCTGCAAACAGCAGAGGACAGTAGCACTCACCAAAACATTGCTCTTCTCCACCTGTGGTCAACAGGATTCCTTTAAATTCATATGTTTAATTAATATTTATTCAATTTATTTATTCTTGTACACATGGTGAACCTGGAAGCATGGAGATCCAAGGGTAAAGTGGCTCAGAAGACTGCAGGTATTCCTTGCTTTAGATTTAGGCATTCAGGCTGCACTTTGGACCATGATGTGGCTTCAACAAGGACATTGACAGGCAAGGAGAAAGAAATATTAGATTACTTTATTACTTTATTAATCCCAAAGGGAAACTTCAGATCATTCTTCCAATCAGATCCATCTTCAGATCACTCTACCAAAGAGAGACAGGGCTGTCATAGAGCTGAACTAACATTCAGGTATAATGATCATAATATATGTTAATATTATACTGCTAATATGGCATGATTGCAGGCATGGCAGCATGGTCAGAGTCTTCAACTTTAGTTTTATTTGTTGTATTGTGTAAAACTATTTTTCAATGTGTGCTGTGGCACACAAGAGGAAGCTCATCGTCAGATTTGCCCTATTGTGCCATTAAATTTTTCTAAAAGTCTAAGAGTCATTCTAATGGCTCTCTGAGGCTGCCCTTACAAAAAACTACTATGGTATTATGAAGTTAATAGATGGTATTTTCAGTTCGACCATGGTACTTTGCATGGTACAAATAATGTACCATAGTACAGCAACAGCTATGCACTGGGACAAAAATTCAGCCCTGGACTTTTGTCCAGACCAGCCCACAATCACCTTTTTTTTCTAGGATACAATTGGATAACGTGTGCTGCTAATACACAATATTAGCACAACAGTAATGTCCCCCTCCCTGCCTGTACATACTTTGTTCTCCAGAAGTTTCCATGAAACAGAGATTTTGGCAGTGGCATACCTATTGATATATATACATACTTACCACTCAATCAGAAGATGTGTTGAAGTAACGAGTACTAGCCAATCACAGCACAGGAGGGTGGGACTTGGCGAAGAACTTGTGGGGAAAAAAAAGTAATGGTATGGTATGGTCTCTCTGAAGCCCAACAAGCCCAACAGGGTCAGTGGTAATGATATAAATAAAAAGCTTCTTGTTGTATATATACATATATATATATATATATATATATATATATATATACAATCGACCGACCCACGGACCCAGCAGCCCACTGGGGTTGTGGTTTGCCTGATGGCCAGTACATGCCTGGTACAGCAATGTAAAAATTGTTATAGTACAATTTTAAATGGTACTTAGAAACAGCAGTGCCCTGTGCAAAATGCTAATATCAGAATGCTTATAATACCACCATGCAGATGTTTCAGCAGGTAAGGTTTTCCAGGTTCATCGGCCTGTTAGCATTCATTTGCTAATTAGAACTAAACATAAAGTTAAGCTTAGGTCCATGGGAATGTCATTAGTTTTGCAGGTATTTGGTCATAAACCGAAGTGTCATCTGGGAGTTTGTATCTGTTTCTAATCTGTGTTTCTCCCCTGCAGGTGACTAACTGCAGAAACTCAGTACACCTGGGCCCGGTGTCCTTAAGTTTCTTAAGCCACGGCTTTAGTCATTCTCTCTCTCTGCTCTCCCTTCCAGACACCTGCTTTTGGTTTGATGCCATTTAGTTAGTAACAGTATTTTGCTTTGCACACCCATACACCTTCTGCCTGAGGAGATTAGAGCTGCCAACTCTGTCTCATCTTTTAAATCACTGTTAAAAACCCACATGTTGAAAATTGCTTTTTGGTGATCATATTATATTTTATGGCATTTTAGTTCATTTTACTTTATTGTTTTTTTTTTATATTGTACTTAGTTTTATGGCTCTCAGTTTGTTTTTATATTTCAAATGTGCTCTGTTTTTTTTTATTGTAAAGCACTTTGTAATTGTGTTTTGAAAAGTGCTAGAAAAATAAAGTTACACCTAAACATTTACACACACAATTCATTAAATTTGTACTGATTTCACTGACATCCACACGCCATACTTTAATTAGTAAGCACCTCTTTAACTCGGTTTAATTGGCACCTCTAATCTGTTTTATTTTGCTCTAATTTGGTTATTTTGTGTAATTAAGTTTCTTTGCTAAATATTTGTTGTGGTGCTATGGTCTCCCTTTTTTGTTATGACTTCTTGAGCTAAGTCATGACAAAAACATTGGACATAATTAAATTTTGACTTGATGGTGGCGCAATGTCTGTACATGTTTGTAAATCCATGCCTATGGGATCATGATTATGTTATTTGATCCCATAGACACTCAACAATAGAGCCAAGATAGCCTGATATTGCTGTTTGACATACTTCAGACTTCACCAAATACATAAAAAGGTCTATCTGAAGGCATTTATGTGGGAAAGTTGAAAAAAAAAAAAAAAACCCCAGTAAAATCCTAACTAATATATAACTAATGCAATATTTTTTCACTTCCATTCACTGAGCCTCCCCTGAAACTGTTTGGAGCCCCCCTGGGGAGGCCTGCCTCCCACTTTGAAAACCTCTGATCTGTTGTATTGCCTATTACTTAAACGAATTCCTCTGTTCTTTAAAGACCTGACCATATTACACCTTTTGTGATTAATTCATTTTATTCAGTTAAATGTCTAACTCTCAACTATTCCTTTTGTTTTTAGCTAGGCTATTTAAATCTTTCTGTCAAAATATCAAACATATTGAAGAAAAGTTTTCTCTAAAATGTTTTTCAGGTCTTTAGAGAGTATATATTTTTTCATTCTATGCATGTAGCAGGCAGTAATGGACTGGGAATACAAAAAAACCCAAAAAACTTCAGTCCTATCTAAATCCCCACCACCTCCAAATCATTCCATGTCACAATCTACAAGAATGAAGTGGTTAAAAAGACCTACGCCGGCTTCAGTGATCAAGGATTTAAGGACAGCAGTTATCCACATGTCTGTAATGGCTGACTTTAGTGTAATGTTTAGTGACTGAAAACCGTCTTCCTGACAGTTTTCGAATGCCTATTTCCTGATGGAGCATTCATTGTTGTTCAACATCATTTAACCAACCAGCACGCAGAAACTGAAGGAAGCTAACCACCTTAAAAATGGATTTAGTGTGTGTGTATGTGTGTGTGTGTGTGTTTTTTTTCTTTCTTTTTTTCTAGGTTTACCTTAATTATCATCACTGTGAGACTTTCCATCTTGGGGATGAAACATCTGCTGTTTGGGCTTTTTGTTCAACTGACAATTATCCTTGCAAAGATGCTGTGTACAAACGTTTTTCATACTAATCCTTTTCCCCATCATCGCACATATGTCATTCCTAAGATTCTATTGGTGCAATATTTCAATGCAATGCCAAAAACGTCAGTAATATAATGCATGTGTGAGTTTGATTGTTTTTTTTTTTCTTTTAAGTGAACTATTTGGTACTCGTCCAGGTTTTATATAGCTCTGATGATTTGTGTGACGTTTTATATGGTAAACAACAATATGATTTGCAGCACACTTTAATGACTGCAACAGTAAACTAAGACTGGCATAATCAAAGAAAGACAGACCTGTAATTACATCAGCAGTTTGTGTGACTCAAAGAATGACAAAATACACTAATCTGCTATGTATTCCATTTTCATTTTATTGTGTGCAAGCAGATGCCACTAGTGTATGTTACAAAACACAAACAGTTTGCAAGTATTTAAATGAAGCTGTGTATTTTTGAAGGAGAACTTCAACATATCACACGAAAAGACCCCAACCTACCATTTTTTTTTCAGGTGGGATTCTACAATGCTTGAACTATTGGTAGGAAGATAATTACTTTTCTTTTGTCAATTCGTCAGTGCTTTGAGGGAAGTGTGACTTTTCCTAATGAAAACAGCTTATGCCCAACACAGCATGAGTTGCACCCTGCAGACACTCTTTGAAAAGGCTTTTACTTAAGAGCTGTTGCTGACAGCAGGGATGGTTAGTCACAGAAAACCTGGGCTGGCATATTCTAGTGTATTCCATAAGGGGAAGTACTCTGATGACTAGAGGATTACTCTTTGGAATACTTAAATCTGAAAGTGAAAGAGGGAAACTCAGAAGCCCATTTGGAAAATGTAGCACAGAAGCACAACTTAATACATTTTTAAAAATTCTCTTCTTCACTTGAAGTACCTCAAACCTAAGATAATGTGGTTTCTTGGATTATTCACAAGTAACAAATATAGATAAGGTAACAGTGAGCCAACATGCACGATACGTGGGCCCTGAAACTGAAGCATCTAAATGGAATTGAGCCAACATCAGTTTTATTATTTAAACATGTTTAATTTATCAACAAGCCCACACACGTCCTCTACAACTACATTAAACTGATGCCATCAGGAATGCGTTTTAGATTGCTTGTATGTAAAACAAACAGAAGCAAGTTTGATGTTATTCCAGAAGCCATTAAACTTGTGAACAGCTACAGTACAAGAAATGGTCAGTTTACCTTGTGTATGGACTGATAAATGCACTTTTGACACTTCTGACATAATATGTGCCTTTGCAGTGTTGTATATTGTCACTGCCATTAATCCTTGTGTATTTTTAGTTCTTTCTAACATTTGTCATATTTTTATATTTTAGATTGTTTTTAGGAGTGTAAATGAATTGTGTACTTGTTTGCAAACTTGCTTGCCTCCAAATGCCCGTTGAGGGACAAATAAAGTATTTTGAATTGGATTGAATTGATTTTGCTTTTCCTACTGTGTCATACCAAAATGTCTTTGTGAAAAAGGCCTGTAGGGAGGTCAACAGGTGAGGCACATGTGTAATTAATAACATGAATGATATTGCTCCCTCAATTTAAGTGCCCTTTTAAGCCATGACACTGAGTCACCACATGCACTTTGTCATGGCCCTTGAACTGGTAAATCTTAATGGATTGCAGCCATCATTAACATTAATGTGATTAGTTACACCTGTGGCCTTCCTGCAATGATGAGTCATTGTTTCCTTTTGCCTGTGACGTGCTCTGCCTGTGTTTGTTCTTGAACTTGAGCTTAGTTCTTGAACTGAAACTGAATACCATCAGTCATCATCATCATTTTCCAAAAACGACTGTTCATCAGGGGCAACATCAACCTCTGTTTGTTTGTGAGCTGCGTTTGACTAAAGCTGGCCTGCTAGCTTGTGCTAGCCATCAAGCTCAGCTTGTGAGTGCTTTCAAACTCCTATAACCTGCCAGCAGTTGGACTAATTTCTGGCTGGTATTTCCACTAACTGGAGATGAGTTTTATGATCTCTCATTCCCACGCTGAGCAGTCGAAGCCCATTGTGTTTGTGAAAAGGCCAAGTCAAGTTGGGAAGATTTTGTTACCATATCAATGGTTCATGACTAACTTGGGCAACAGAAAACTTATTTCAAAGACATATTTGGGCAGCAAGAAAGGAGCTTTCAGTCATGTCTACAAGTTTTTGTTGATTCTACCATTTCTTGTGTGGATAACCTTGTTCAAGATGTTGCAAACACGGTTAAGGGTGTTGAGGACTTAAGAGCCAGTCTGTAATTTTCTCAGGCTGATCTGGAAGCAAACCAGCAAAGTGAAAAATACAGAGGAAATCAAAGCCATCTCTTGGAGCCTCTCAGGTTACCAAGTGTGATTATTGATGGCATACCTGATGCTAAAACTGAATCATGGACTGACAACAAGTTCAAGGTAAAATGAAAATAAAAAAGTTTACTGACGAGAGACAAGAGATAGCATCATGTAGGAAAATATGATCCCGCAGGATGCTCAAGATCAATAATGCTGAAGCTACTCTTATTCAAGGATAAGGAGGAAATTTGAAGTGAGCAAAGTATCTGAATGGTACTAACTTCTTTATCAAGGAAGACTTCTCCGAAAGTGTCTGACAAAAAAAAGGAGGAAACTGCTGCCCCAACTCAGAACTGAATGACTGAGAGGAAATATTTGATGTGTGATAAGTTTGTTGTTCACCCTCCTCGACTTTACTAGACATGTTCTGCTGCTTGTATATCCACTGTAAATTTTTTAATTCGTCCATGTACACATTCAAAGTGTTTTAATCAATGAATTCTCCTAACATTAACGATAATACTGGAGAGTCTGAACCCTGTGTATCTGATTTATTGGCCTTCAACCCTTTTGATTTATGTAATGACAGTGTTGGCATTTATGATGAATTCTTTAATCCGGATATGAATCATGATAATTTAAAAAATGCTAAATTATCATGCCAATACTATACCAATGATCAGTTTAGTAATTTAATACAAAATTAATCACATGGTAATCATCCAGGCTTAAATGCCTGCACTTGAATATCCATAGTCTGCCTAAAAACTATGATCATCTGACAGAATATTTATCAACCCTAAATTATTCATTTTCAGCGATGGCTTTTAAAGAAATGTGGCTCAATGATGATATTAAGTGTCTTTATCTTTTGTCACAAATTTAATGCTGTACATTCCTGCAGAAAGAACAAAGTATTTATATTGAAAATTATAGTATTATAGAAAATTATAGTATTTAATTGAAATAGTCAGAGAAGACCATAGTGGAATCAGTGTTTGCTGAAATTCCATCTTGCTTACCTTTTGACAGGAAAAGCATTATAATTGCATTATAATATATAATTGATGTCTGATATTTCTTATCATTTCCCTGTATTTTAATTAATTCATACCAACAGAAATATGCATATCAAATGTAAAAACACTATCCATGAGAAAACAAAATATAACAAATTTTGCAAAAAAAAATATAATATTCAAGTCTTTGATTAATGGTGTCTCATGGGGTGAAGTTTTCAAATTGCAAGAGTTTGAAAAAGTTTATCAGACATTTTTAGTGCTCTTTAATTCTGTTTTTGAGAAATACTTTCCACTAATTACTACAAAAATATGAAAGATTCTACTAAGGTGAAAACCTGGATTACTGAAGAATTAAAATGTTATTATAAAAAATAAAGTATATAAGAAAGCAATTATAAGTCCCACCCCTTTAAATGTGGAAACTTATAAGAAATACGAAAATGAATTTACTCAATCGTTAAGGAAAAGTAAAAAGAAATAGTTTTCAGAGTTTACCCAAGTATCTAAAGTTATAAAGTCAACTTGGAGCCTCATAAATCAATTGGTAAATCAAAAAAAAAGATCCAGCAGTAGTACCTGTTGAGGTGTTAAGGAGGGATGGTACTCTTCATAAGCCAAGTGAGTTAGCTGATGGTTTTAAGGGGTTATTTGTAAATGTTGGCTTCTCTCAGCCATTAAACACCAAAGACTCCGATGAGAGTCCATGCAGTTTAAGAAAAAGGTCACTTTCCTTCATTCTGCAGTTTTGAGCCACCCAGTGTATGGTATAATTATGCATTTAAAAAATTCTTCTGAGGGACATGATGGAATTACAGACAGTTTCATTAAGGAAATTATTGATTATATTATTGATCCTCTAACTCAATTTGTTTTGCTTATCTTTTTTAATTTGGTGTTATCCCACATGAATTTAAAACTGCCAAAGTTATACCACTTTATAAATCAGGTGATATCTCTATTACCCGCTTGTTTATACAAGAATCTCAAAGCGACATCCTTTACAACCATCAACATGGTTTTCATAAGAAATACTGGACCAGCACTGTTGCAGCTTGTCAACAATGTTTCTTATGCTTTAGATGATAAAATAATTGTGCTTGGTGTCTTTTTGGATTTGACCAAAGCATTTGATACTGTCAATCATAAAACTCTTATTTCCAGACTTAATAAATATGGTATGCAGGATGTTGCTCTCAAGTGGCTCATTGACTATGATGACAATTTGTATCCTAAGAAGTTAAAAATAAGTTTTGGGGTACCCCAGGGTTCTATTCTAGGCCCTTTATGATTTTAAATATACATCAATGACTTGGTTATGACCTGAAAAAATTTTCTCCCTATATTATATGGAGATGACACTAATCTTAGAGCCTCACATGATTATTTAAAAACACTAATAGTGTGTAAATGATTAAATGTCTGCTGTTTTAAATAGTTTCAGCTGAATGGCTGAAATTCTCTAAGTGCCATATACAAAATTCTAAGGAATTATTGTAGATGAAAGGTTAAATGGGAAAAACCATACTGAACATGTATGTAAGAGATCTATGAAGATGCTTGGTAAATTGAGAAAAGTTTGTCCTCTGGTCCATCCTTCTTATCAATTAACTCTTTATTATAGTCTCATTTTCAGCTACTGCAATATTGTTTGGGCTGCTACATGTCCATCATATCTTGCCAGATACCAGTTACCTACCAGTAAGTTTGTGCTTGCTTGAAAAAGGACAATAAATACAAGATGCCTTTCTCAATCTGCATTCTTGTCTGCACTTCAATTCTCGTGTACTTGTGGAACATTTCAGTCACGGTCCAAGTGCTGTACCATCAGTCATGGTCCAAGTGCTGTACCAATTTAATCCTCATTCAGTGAAATTCAATCCAAATGCTCGTCAGTGTTCTTCCACCTTCCATTTTGTCTTTGGAAGATGACTTGTAGACAAGTATGCATCAACCAGCAGGATAATGTTTTGTTCTCCAGTTGTTGTTTTGTCACCAGATTAAGTTTTGAGATTTTTTCAGGATTAGGAAATTAACCATTTAGTTTTCCAATAAGCCTAATTCAAAATTTACTCCAATGTGTTCAGAGATCTGGGGACCCACAAGTCATTCAATACCAGCCAGTATTGTCTGCCAGCCTACTGTCATGTCAGTAGTCTTATTTTGACAAGTCTTTTGGGGTGGCTGTGGCTCAGGAGGTAGAGCAGGTCCACTAATCAGAAGATCGGCGGTTCGATACCTGGCTCCTCCAGTCTGTCGAAGTGTCCTTGGGCAAGATACTGAACCACAAATTGCTCCAGAAGGCTGTGCCATTGATGTGTGAGTGTGTGTGTGAATAAGCACTGGAACTCCTGATGAGCAGGTTGGCACCTTGCATGGCAGCCTCTGCCATCAGTGTAAGAATGTGTGTGTGTGAATGGGAGAATGTTGGCATTTAATTATCTATATCTGAGCTAGTATTGTAAATAATATTACCAATAAAAACTTGCTGGTGCCTCTTCGGGAAATCTAAATTCCTTTTGTACTTTTGCACTGACTATCTGTAACGTTGAGGATAGATTTTAAAATTCTTTTACTTGTTTTTAAAGCCCAAAATGGTCTAGCACCTTCATGTCTTTCAGATTGCTTGTCAGATTATGTTCCAAGCCATTTGCTTAGGTTCCTTAACACTGGCTTGCTAATTGTGCCACAAATAAATTGCAAAAAGTATGGTGAGGCAGCAAGATTTGGAATATACTACATATTAGACAAGCATCCTCTGTTGATAGTTTCAAGAAGCAGCTCAAAATGTATTTTTATGGTCTTGCTTTTAATTAATTCAACCTTTTATTTGATATTTCTTTTATACTGTTTTATGGTTTTTATATCTTAAAATTGCTTTTACTATTATCAGTTGTTTTTACTGCCAGTATTATCTCTTTTTATCTTCCTATGGTTTTACCTCTTTTTATCTTGTTTTTTGTTTTTTTTATTGTTTTAATGTTTCCTACTTTTAAATATCTGTCTTTTTGTTTTTAATCCCTTTTCTTGCAAAGCACTTTGAGCTGACTTTATGTTATGAAAGGTGCTACATAAATAACATTTATTATTATTATTAAAGCACTTTGAGTGGTTGGAGGAGTAGAGAGGCGCTATATTTACCATTTACCATTTTGATAATTTGTGGGTGGCACTGATGTCTCTGTAGGGTCCTAAACATAAGATGTGATTCTTTTTGGAAGATAAACTTTATCTGAATCTATTATTTATTGCTAATCAAATAGCTTTGGCTGAAGGTACATTTCAATGTGCAGTTAACATTGTACAACAGTGCTGGCTGTTTGTACTTTTGGCTCCTTATATGTACATATCATACCACACCTCAGTAAAAACATATGAATATACATGTAAATGAACAGTGGCAATATGGTGTATATTAAGTTTTATTATGAACATTACAGTCAGGTGTGCTGTATGTATGTTTGTTGACTGCAGGGTCCAAGCTAGTTAAGTTGGTCTTAATTTGGTGCACAGTTGTGTTGAAGGATAACGTAGCTGACCTGGTGATGTCAGCAAGAACCTGCATTACTAGTCAAAGGTGTGGTCACACCTTCCCATTCCCTTGAATGAAAAAGTGTGTCAAAACTTTTTACTGGTACTGTAGATGTACCAATTGCAAATTTAGTGTATACTGCTTCTTAGGAGTTTGGACTATGACAAGTTCAAACTCCCCAGGACATCATTTTGAACTTGGCATAGTCTGTTTTGAGAATTCTAGGTTTGAAGAGGGGTGACTAACAGAAATGGACAGTAAAGGGAACTACTTTCACCAAGGAGTCAAGAGTGCTTTAATATTGTATCTAAATGAATCGATATGGGGAGAATAGGATGAGAGCTGAGTGAGAAGTTATCGCTTCTATGACAATGCTTCTCTAAAGCCTCCACATACCCGTACTCAACCCACACATTTTTTTTTTCATGTATTTTCCCTGATTAAACCTTGATCCTGTCAAGAATGTGTGGGTGTGTACAGATTGAGCTTGACTGACATCTCTATCATTTCTCTGTCAGTTTTCTGGCACCTGTTAGGGCAGGATGTGTAATGGACCCAACTTAAACCAGAGCAGAGGTCTAATTAACCAGATTATTGTAAATTACAACGACTGTGAATTGTTGCAGGGCCTTAAAAGATTTCTTTAATCACATTTAATTCTGTTTTTTGCCACTCTAAAGGTGTTTTCAAACCTAGAGTTTGTTTGCTCTGTTCCTAATCAGTGGATGGGTTGACAAACTCATACAGAAACACACAGAAAAAACTGCAACTGTTGATTTTCCTTAAGTACATCCATTTTTGGGACTGGACTGAGGTCACTTTCTCAAGGGTCTGATCAAAACAGGAATAAAGAATGTAGGTTTAAAAATGATCTATTAAAGGAGCTGTGCCTCTTAAAAACTGCTGCACACGTTAAAAACCCCTACAGTATATCTAGTAGGTCTAAATTATCAGATGATTCATTATTTTACTGCAATTCTACATTAAATTTGAAACTTTTATCTTACAGTTCATTATGATGGATCATTTTAAATCTTGCGGACCAGAAACCATCATTGGAGATATTACTGTCTTCACCTTGTTTTAAAGATGCCCCGGGTAAAAATTGGTTTATTCTCCCACCCTCATCTCAGACAAAGTGTCAGAGCTGAAAGCTCTATCAAACCCTGATGGGCCTTATAATGTAATTTCTCACAAGGTAAAGGCTTATAATGTATCCTTATACTCGCTGAGGTCAGTTTAACACAATAGAGTTTTTCATTTGCACCCTTCTCTGTTTGGTCTCAGTAATAGCTTCTTCTGCACATGATGAAGCCACGTTGAGTAGTTTTGAACGCACAGGCACTGACATTAGGTTACTGTCTTCATTTCAAATACAGTCTACTGTTAGAAAGGCTATTCATAGCATTGTTATATAAGATTACTTTAACACACATGCAAATATATTGGTTTAAATTTTTTTCTTTTTAATCTAGTGGAAACTTTTGCCCAACTGCATGTTCTCACTGAGGCTTATTAAAGGCATAATGGTAGATTTATTGAGGCACACACCTCACTAAATCTAAAAAATCTTTTATTCTACATTAGTCCTTGATTTTGTAAAGCCTTCGCCTTCTTTGATCTCCAGATCTGCTTGTCAATAGGCCAAAATTATATTTTCAAAAGCCTTGACGAAGTGCTTCTTTTAAATAAGATTATACTTATTATACTTATAAAATGTTAATAAAGGGTTTAGGTGCAAGGGCACCATTAAAACATCCAAATAGAAGTAACATTTATGAGGAAAAATGGTGCCAAATGCACACTGTAATTCTGATTTCAGCTAAATTTGTGATTCGATGCTCCGAACACATTTTAGTTTCCATACTGTTGTTTTCTATCATCCACCCTGGGTGTAAGTTTGTGACAGTGACGGCTGACAGTGATGGATTGACATGGACAGATTAAACATTGGCTGTCAGACAGCCTCTTTCCTTTGCAGAAGAGCCTCTATCCAGTGTTCTGCCTTTCTGCCTCAGTCGATTTCACAGGTTAGAAAGAATCAAACCTCTAATTGACTTCACTTAGTGCAGGGACATGTTCAGACTGTGTTTGATCATTAGAAGACCGACAGAGCTCTGACATGCAAAGACTTACAGTGCAGTAAAATGATTTGGACTGGGTTCAGAAAGAGGTCATTCTCAGGCCCCATGTTGTTGGCTAACAGCTGGCCAGCTGTGACTAGAAGTTCAAAGAGAATCATGTACTCAATATACCTCTAAAACTTTCTATATATAAAAGTATTAAGAGTGTTCTAGTGGAAAAGGATGTACAATGGCGTGGTGTGTGTTGGGCACAAATAACATTGTGGCAGGGTTTTTATTGTTTTAAAATGCTTATGGCCCCAAGCACAGGGAATATGCTCCTTAAATTGAATCTTTGTGTTGGAAATTTCTTTGTTACCCTTAGAATAAATGCTTCTATATTACTTCAAGAAGTAGTAGAAGTAAAGAAACAGCAGAAACTGTAAGCTTTCAAGCAGAGAGTATTAATTTAGAATGGTGATAAGGTATCAAAGGTGGTTATCTTAAAATAATGCACTCAATTCACCTCAGAATCAAGTGTCCTCAGGTCATCCTTGTCTTTTTTTTTTTAAACATAGACGTCAAGGTGGAACTATAAATCACTACTGTATATTGAGCCTTAAAACTCAAAGTGGAAGCTGTCATTTTATAGTATTTTCTGGCAATAGCAATCTATACGATCCAAGATATGACAATGTCTTCAGTAAAGTATTACATGCAAGCCTACAAGGCAGTGAAACCACAATCTCCCACAGAGTAAAAAACAATACATAGCTTCGAGGCAAACAGGACCAAAATCTGTAGATAATTTCAGATGCCTGCCAACCAGCAAAATAACATGGCGGGACACTCTGCTAAGCACCAAAATGACACTGAGCCTTACAAACAGCCAAACGTTATTATATACAGTAGCTTCTAGACAGCTTAAAGAATGCAAAGCAATAAGCATTGTCTGCCAGGAGGCAAAGCTGCTGTACAAGTGGCAGTCAGACAAGTAGCTGTTGATCCTTTTAAGCAGCAAAGTAGCTTGACATGTCATTTTGCTGCCCAGTGCGATGCCCCAGCATGCTTTGCGGCTTGGAGATGTCATGATCATTACTTTGGTTTTCTTTAGGTTGTGGAGAAGCCGTCTGCTGATATTCAGGTCCCTGTATTACTGTAAAAGTGACTTTCAGGCATGCAGGGTTACTAGGAATTTGGATGATGGTATAATTTAGAGGGTGATTTATTGTTATATATTAGCCTACTTAAGTAATTTAATCATAATAATTTTATATAACTTGTAATTTTACAAAAAGCTGTAAAATGAGTTGAAGTAAAAATGGATGTGTCCCACATTGACTTTAGCAGTTATCAATCAAAAAGTGCTTTGAAATTGTCACATGGTGATGCTTTTGGATCCATATCAGATTTAAAAAATTAATTATTTGTTCAGGCTGCTAGCTCTCCACTAAATCTCCGAATTTAATTGAAATCTGTACGTTTTTTTCAGGTGTCCTGTGAACAAACAAGTAGACATGGGACCCTATAACCATTTCCACTTTAGTATGGTTCCAATTACAAAGACAGTGTTCAAATTTGAATTTATTTGATGGGCTAAGAAGTCACTTGAAATGTCTTTGAATTGCAGTATATTTGGTGACACCATTGTGTGTGGAAACAAGATTTTGACTTTGAGAGATTAGATAGTTGACAATTCACTGCTGACATTGATAATTTAGCAGAAAAACTAAAATTACTCATAGTTGAACAGCAACTTTTCTTTTGCCAACTGTTTCCCGATCTTGTGGTGACATCATGTTGCATCGGGAAAGGTCAATGCCATCATCGTGTGTTATTAATACTATTTTAATATGTAGCAATAGTAGATGTTTATCAACAAACACCACCATGTGTCTCATATACCGATAATTAAGGCTGATATTGTGTTGTTCTGTCTCACTGACATTACTGGAGTATGCGGTTAGTTAAAATGAGCATATTTTAATTAGTATAGTGTAAAACATGCAAGGAATGAAAAAATGTTGGCCTTGCATTACACATTCATTTGTTCATCATTTTGAAATGCACATAAATATATTCACAAGCCCATTAATAATAGTTGTCTACAGCTGTGGGCGTGCTTTTGCATTAAGTATGTAAGTAAATGATTTAACAACAGATTTTTTTTTTTTTAAATTAATGTTAATGCAGCTTAAACTATATCAATTGATAAGAAAATTAATCATGTATGATGCATTATATAATGTCTTTTAATTGACCATGAAAGGGGTTTTTTTCTTCACAGATTTTTTTTTTTTTTAAACTGGATTAAGCCTGCCTCTCTAATCCATCATCACTCTTATTCACCCTTCATGCTACAGTTGCAGGTGTCCATTAAAATCTGTCATCAGTGGAACTGAGAACCGGCTGATGTGGAAAACTGCTTCTTCTTTTTGTCATCTAAAATGGAAACTCTCACAGGAGCTGTATTCTCATAGCTGTCATGTACTTATCACGGTTATATCTGACATGTGCTGTCTGCCTCTCGACTGACCACTGCTTCTACTTTTTAATTTCACAACTCCAAATCAATTCAGTTCAAAATGATTTAATACATTTAAAATCAATTTATTTGTCCCCCAAGGGGTCCAGAAAACAGTGAGCGTAGCTGACCACAGGCACATACGAATGGGTAAAGAAAAAAATACTTCTACTATGACCTCCAATGATAAATAATTAAAATGCATAAAATAAGTGCATATAGAAAAATGATTGAGTGCCAAGTACTAAGTACTGCAGTCAGGGAAGGAAAGTCAGATGAACTCCAGGGTTCCTGTGTCCGGGGACATGTGGTGTTCAATAATGGCCAGAAGTGCCTAATTTCCACTGGCTTGACATTGAGCAATTTAGCCACACAGTGGTATTTATAGCCATGATTGTAGGAATTTTCACTGCACACTCCCAGCAGTGGATTACTGTGCCTCTGACCTGCGATGGGGCCAAACTGTGATCTTTTTTTTTTTTTCAAATGAAATATATGAACCTTATTTGTAAAATAATCAATTATTAATATTGCAATGGAGTAACTGTCACTATGAACTTGTTAGATGAATCGCTGCAGGCATGCAGTACATGTCATGTCATCTGGATAAGCAACATGCTCAAGATGATGCATCTCGAGGGGCTTATCCTGGAATAATCATGATCTCTGATCACAGTTGTTCATGGAGTAGCACGGCACGTCATGGGACTCACAGTTGAGTGAACGTGAATGAGATGCTGGCAACAAAAGGCTTCACATCTGTAGTTATGTATTTATTAATGTGTTTATTTCTTTATCACTTTAGTCTTGGTTGTTGACGTACAGGTGGCCCATGATGATGATTTTTTAAAAACTGCATTCTGGAGGTTCCTCTTTTTCTAAATGGTTGCTACAAAGCAAAGCTACGCCATTGCAGCATGTTTAAAATGCTATGCCGATGTATTATTATTGTTATTAGTTTACCAAACTGACCATATTGAATCACAATGACCATATGATTCTAAGATGCTGAACATGTTTACATGAGCATAGTATATATATATATATATATATATATATATATATATATATGCTTTAGACTATTTTCAACCGTTTTAGAGCTATATTTTTCATTTTGCACTCTATATTTTGAAGAGTCAGGAAAAACGGAGAAGGTTTTAATCACAAACTGCACTGAGGCAATGCTGAAATATACTTTCTCTCCACAGAGAGCATTGATGGCACTCGTTTGGTTTTATTAGTCTATGCTGAAAGCTCAGGGAGATTTTACTGTTCTGGATATGCATGAGATAGGTCTCAGCATGTATGTGCATACAGAATTAGCTGGAGGAGTTCATTCTCTAGCTCCAACCTTGTAATAGTTTACAATATTCTTCACTTTCTAGTGAAAACCATATATCTCCAAAACATCAACATCTCATGAGCTGGAAAGTTCTGAAGAGAAAGTTTTTAACCCATAAAGTAACATTTCATTTCAACAATTCAAAATCACCAAACAAGATCCATGATTATCACTGGACTGTGACTGTATTAAATGATATGTTCACAACTTTTCAAGTCTGTCCTGAAACAATAGTCAGGTGCCCAAATGAACAATGACACATGTTTTTCTTGCTGTAATCATACTGACCATGAAGAGATCCCTTCATAATACATTTGCAATTTTCAAATTTATGGGGGACAAAATCCACAGCCCTCTTTATATGCAAGAATGTATTTAAAAGTTCATTTGAAGATAATATGAAGCTTCAGCTGCCTAAATTAGTCAAATCAAATCTACAAATCTTTTAAAGTTACTGTCTTTTTAGTGCCAGATTCCCTCTTTTTGTTATGATTCTTCCATTGCAGCTGAACAGGAAAACACTGCCCATCAGAGGGAAATGTTTATCCACTTTGTTTGACTAACTCAGATGGTTGAAGCTTCATATTATCTTCAGATAAAATTTTTAATACATTTTTGCTCAAAACAAGGGCTGTGGATTTTGTCCACCATCACTTACATTGTAAACACATTTGGAGGGGATCTTCTAATGGTCAGAATAAACAGGAGGAATGATTACAGCGATAAAAACATCATCTGTTCATTTGGGCATCTGACTGTTGTTTTGAACCTATCCTTTAAGAGTAATCATGCCATTTCATTTGCACATTTGGTTATTTCCTGTCTATTTAAGCTATTTATTCACATTTACAGTGAACCCCTTGTCCATAACAGACATATTGTAAGTAGGAAGATGACCTCACAAGGCCCCTTAGATCAGTTTAGAGGCCAAAAAGTGTCCTGTCAAAACAATCACCTGCCAACATACTGTACCTGTCTTGTACACTCACACCTACAGACAGTATGTTGTTGAAGTTCTTACTGTGTTCTACTAACAACAGAAAAGCCAATGTGCTCTTGCATACATCACCTTATCCAGCCTCTGCTCATTTATAATTTACCCCTGTGGGAAGCAGAGTTGCATTTTTAAATTTTTAAAAAAAATTCCATTAGTGTGTGACTCCGGCACATATAGGTATGGCTGATTGGTGATATCACCAGATATAACTGTATATTTTAGATTCTGAGTGCCACATTAATATGACAGTAAGAATACTGATTAGCTCGATTGAGGGATGTAAGCCTGACATTGATGTTATGCTAATGCAGCGCCACTCTCCTGACTGTGTCCACACACACAGAGCACCTTTTAGCATTAGCCGTGAATTTTCATACGATCCACCGATAATGGAAACTCATTTTATTCAGAGGAAGCAGTGGAGGACACCGGGCATAATCACAGCTATGTAAATAATAAGCTTATAGCTATTCATCTTTGTCTCTTACCTTTTGTCTCTTCTAACTCATCCACATAAACATGCAGCGGTGCCCCTAAAACACATTACACGTTGTTTTACAAAGAACAATATGACCTTTGATTTTGTACACAGAACACAACATAATGCATTATGAATCCAGCTTGGGATAATGAAATATAAATCATCAGTATGTGTGTTTAATTTTTAAAGTGGAAAGACATGGTTAACCCTGCCCTCACTGTGGTCGCTGGTGGGTAGGTCAATATCACAGAGACAAACAAATGTAATCAGTGTGACAGAATCCTCACAAAGTGCACATCACTGCGATTTTTATTTTTTAAAAATCAATTTATCTTGAACGCATGATGCTTTTGCTGAACAGAAAAGTACAGCCTGCTGTTTGGGACATGCTGTTTCTTATATGTCCTGAAGTAGGACTGTGTACGTGTGTTTCTGTGTGTTTGTGTGCAATATGTTTGCAAGTGAGCCTTTGTCTGGTTCTAAATCCAGCTGCGACAGGGATAAAAACATGTTTTTTTATTTGATGCAGGGATGCAATTATTCTGCAGTTTTTATCCTCCTTAATACAATACATTTAACTTTAATTTTAGCTAAATGTCATCTTCCTTACTGCAGGCATTTAGAGTTAGAAATTCTACCTCGAGGATATCATTTTGCATTGGATGTTGTACCTTGTACATTTCTTCCTCAGCAAGGTGAGTCTAGAACACAAAACACCACGAAGCAGCCTCCCGAGAGACTATATTGTGAAAGAAGTGGTCAGGGAAAGTCTTAGATAAACAGCCCAATCAGTAAATAAATCAGTATGTGAATAAATATTTAAATTGGGGTTATCATGGAGGTGTTTCTGCATTGTACCAAAACAGCAAGTCAGTCTGATTTTAACTAACCTCTAAGATAAACCATCAACACTCTCCCTCCTCTGGCCATCCCCATTCCACTAATGCGCTGAACTAAGCAGGAGATGTAAACGTCTTAATTACAGCGCACTCTGAGATAATGCACTTGCATTAGCCTGTTTGAAGAGGGTTGCACAAATGAAAGTACACACACACACACACACACACACACACACACACACTGGTGAGTGGTTGAATGTTACAGCAAGGTGAAAGCATATCTTTAAATAAACACCTCTTTGTGCTTTTTTTCTTCAAATTATTAACACTGACAAGGTACTTTAATAAGTGAAGGTTCAACACTTTCACTGGGTTAAATTAAACCTAACAAATTAGTAGCAAAGTCAAGCTTAACTTTCATCACCACCAGCCCTGATTTCCTCCATGGATAATCATGATATCCATGGCGGGATTATTTGTTGTTTGTCCCCTATTGATATCCACAATCCCCACCTTCAGCCCTCTTTGTGTATGTGCCATGTTGCCTCCAAATTTCCATCAGGTACAGTGCACACAGAAAACTACATGTGCCCCCAGGTTCACTTTCTGTCAGTTAAACCCAGATTTGTTTAATATATAGAATAGGTGCTATGTGAGTACAATATAAATTAAAGAAATCAAGGTCTTAAAACTACATTTTGACACAGGGCTCCTTTACAAGACAGGTCCACAACATTATGGAATAAGGCAGAACCTTGAGTAGTTAATATTGTACTTTAATGGCTCCCTCAACACATTTGTAATCAAATTACCAAAAACCAACTGACACGGTGAGCCTGGGTTTAGGGGATTATGGTCCTGGGAATTGCCTGCTTTGACAGGTTGATAGTTGATTAGAAATCCCTGAAAGACTAAAGAAAGCTAGATAGTCATTCAGATCACGTGGATCACTTGAAGTGTCTGAAGGTGCAGCCACCTTGATGCTTTAGAAGATAGGGAAGGAAACATACCAAGAAGCTTTTGCATATTGCAGCGCTGCTGAAACAGGCAGTTGGGTTTAGCAAGATGAAAAACATAGAATTCGTTGGGAATTATGCTGCCGACTGAGTTCAGAGAAGTCTAATCACTCTGCTCAGACTGAGGGTCTGGTTCATTCAGTCTGCAGGCTGCATGTAGTTAGCCTTTAACTTACTAAGACTGCAGCCAGTCATGCAGTCACCGACTGGGACTGCTTACTGGCCACATTCTGCAAGGGAAAGAGATAAGATGATTTCGAAGGCTCTAACAGCTGGGTGAGCGAGGCATCTGTCAGTATCCATGGTGACCGATGTTTCCTACTTACTGCAGAGAGTGCCATGTGCAACCCAGAGTTTACCTGTTTATTTATACATTCTCCCTTAATGTGGAGTACTCTCCACAGCTGTGAGTCTGACTTGTGAAGGGCTTGAGGAGAGGGATCTGTTTAGGAGTAAATTTATGTCCCTCAGGATGGACTCCTTTGCTTGATAAATGTATACAATTATGCACAGAAAGTCTTACATTTTAATTTGAGTTTGGTATAATTTTAAAGTAGTTTAAGAAACCATTAAAAACATCCATCAATGAGCCTCTTGAGTTCAGCAGCCACAAAAATTGTAAGTAAAAGATGTGTTAAGGAGTGGCAGGCAGTCCTGAGGAGCTGTTTTTTTTTTTCTTGCTTGGGGAGGGATCCCTAGGAGACCCCTAAAAGCTGATGTACAGTCACAGACACACATTTGTTGTTAGACCACAGAGCCTATACCTCAAGATCATCGTGTAAAAACTGCATCATGGGAAAACAAAAAGACATTTTGAAGAAACTGGCAGGGACCTTTCAGATCCGACATGTGCTCCTCCGCCAGGCCCTGGCAGAATGCCTGGGAACCCTTATTCTGGTGGTGAGTAAAGAGTATTTTTGCCTCATTCCTGCAGGGTGCTGTGTAGATCTTTTTGTTCAAGTAAAAGGGGAAAATAAAATAAATTACTGAATATTTACTATGAACTTTTCATTATCTCATTGCAAAGTTTAATGAAATAGGAATGTAAGCTGTGCTGTTAAGCTACTTAGGAAAATAGAGGGAAGGAACCGTTAACTTACCTTGTAAAATATTAATGGAATCAAATCAAATTAAAGCACTACAGCTGAATATGCAGGCGATCCTGTCATAATCTAAAGAAGAAACACATATGGTAGGGATGAGTATATATTATTGATTAAGTGCATCACATAACGAGACATATGTGTGATCCAAATGAATCCAACCAACAATAAAAGATGCAAGATGGTGATGGTGTGCAATATAATTATTGTACAGTCTGTTAGTCTTGAATAAGCCCATCTCAACAAATGGTGAACAAGTTGCAAAAGGGAATTTTCTCACTAACTAAGAACATATCCTAAAGCCTTCCACCAGCTTTGCAGCTTAAAATGAGGAAAGAGAAAAATATATCTTTTGAAAATGCCCCAAGGGATTCTGTATCCGTCTTGTCCAACATGTTTGTGTAGAGAAAAAAGGTGAGGATGTTAGCATGTCTGGTAATACTTAAGTTATTTGATGACATGTTTTCTATTTTGTAAAGGTTCTCTGTGTCTTTTCTCTAACATTGATTTGATGTTTGCCACAAAAGATAAAGAAAGTTTAACTGCTCCTCTCTTCTCATTAAATAGTTGCTCTCTTAGATGTCTGAGTCAAAGAAACACTGAATAATTTCAACTATATTCTTAAGAACTTTAACGTTGCAGCACCTAAGGCTCCTCCATCAATTATTTCCTGTGTTCATCTCTTTCAAATTACACAGACAGAACTCTGTTACTTTATATCCATATTCTTTACTAATGATGGACTTCATGCAGCTTGTAAAACCTATTTCAACAAACTAGGAAGCCACAGCATACCTTTAAATTAAAACGAAATATTTTTTACTTTGTGCAAAACAACCTGGAATCCTTCTGTTTCTCCTGGTAACCCCACAGATAACAAAAATATCAGGGGAGGACACCAACAGTGAAACACCAGGCCATTTGTTATTCTGTTCCCCAGCTGCGACTGAGCTGTTAATTCCATGAGATCTTTTACTCTGCTGGCAATCAGGTCCCCTCGGTGGACAGAGTTGGCCCTCTGTGGAGGAAGGCTCTGCAGGTGGAGTCAGATTGTTGTCTGCATCAGTAGTCTCACACAAAGCCCACCCATAACATACACATGACCTCCGAGGTCAGAGAGACACACCCTGGATAAGACGAAAAGCAAAGCCCAGTTAGACACCTGACTCAAGGTCAGGACACTGTGGGGCTTTATTATTCTCGTATTATTCTCTTTGAAGTTTTTCTACTACTGTCTGTCAACAAAAACATCATGAAATCATAAAAGGAAGGAAACAACAACAGTGTTTTCCCTCTTTTATCCAGATGTTTGGTTGTGGTGCTGTGGCACAGTTGGTGCTCAGTGGAGGCTCCCATGGCACCTTCCTCACTGTTAACTTGGCTTTTGGATTTGCTGCAACATTGGGCGTCCTTGTGAGTGGACAGGTCTCAGGTGAGGATAAACTGCATTTAAAGGATATGCTAATGTTCTGTTTGAGGTCCTAGAGACCCTCTTTAATAGCAAATAAAACATACACAAATGTTTAAACACCTTTCCTAACTTTATGAGAATTGCTTATGAATATGATTTTGAAACTGATGACATGTTTCAAAAGTCTGCTACAGAAAATGTCACATTACTTCTGTTTGGGGTCTCAGAGACCCAACTTGTAAAACTTTAAAAAGTTAAATACATGGGTGTATGAGTGGGTAATTCTGCGTAAAAAGTATAGTCAGCACCAATTACAGATATTGAGCATTCGAAAATCCAATTCGGCATACAGTATAAAGGCTATATTCATGTATAGCCTATATAGTGTATCATATAAAACATGAAATATTTATATATAAAATTGCTATTTGGTGTAATGACTGTTTTGTGGTCATTTTGGTATTTTGTCACCTTCATTTAATGTGCAAGCTCAGTTTGTGGCAAAGCGAGGGGCTACCACTTCAACACTACATATTGGGTTTTAATAAAGGTGAGAGGAAAAGAAAACATACAGTATTTAAAGGAAAATATGGTTGAATTTGCAATTATTAATAGTTTCACATAAATATCAGTGGGGTTTGTGAATGGGACCTCTTAACAGTAAAGCCAATGTCAACAAAACATGAGGATTACTTTAGAAAAGGAGAGGGGAACTTTATTATCATCAAGAACATTGAGACTAAAGAAAAACAACTGAATCAGCTGTTTCCTACAGTTCCTTCAGCAAATTCCCCACAACAACATTACGTTCAAACGACAAAGCCTTCTAGCAGCTGCAGTAATTATGACTCGTATCCATTGGGAGAAGAGGAGGAAGTTGAGCGAAGTCATTGTAGGGACTTTGTCTACAGACAGATTGCAGTTCGTTTCCGATTTCTTACCAACAGTCAACATTTTTAACATCATTATCATTGTAACCAATATGATGAAAGTCCCTTAATGAGTTAGTAATTTTTACCCAAACCAGGCTGTTCCCCTAACCCTAGCTTATTTGTTTTTTGTGCCTAAACCTAACCAAACAATGACCACAGTGTTGTCACATCATAAAACTGATTTATTTTTTATCAGTTTTGGAAAGCTGAGACATATTATGTCAGAAACTCTCATATCCAAAAAGTGCCTTTATATGCCATTCAAAGGGGCAGTTCCAAACATATGTTTAATTTGGAGAACTTGTTGAGAAAATCACACATAGGTGAGCTTACAGTCATTTGCATCACTGTCATGAAGTACCTCTCATTCAAAGACTGTTTCCCCATGACTTAGCTTTATTTCAACTTCCATCAGCATAACAGTGTGTCATTATTATTGATGGCTTGACAGACACTAAAATATCAACAAAAGGTAAATTGGCAGTTATCTGAGGTGCAGTATTTACCACACTGATATGTTTGCTAGATGAATGACAGCTAGAGGCAGCAGGGGTAGCAGAGCAGGAGGCAGTGGACAGAGGAATGTAAAGTTTAAAAGAAGGAGGGGGCACTTACCCCTTAACTCGAAAACTGTGTGGTTTTATAATTGAAAGGAAAGCGAGAGAGTCAATTCTCAATCCAAGTATCCTCTGTCAAAAGCAACAACACTACAAAGGGTTCTGCAGTTCACTCATGCTCACTCCTTCAATGCCTTTATAATGAGGCTGTCCCCCTCTAATTCACATTGCAGCTGAGAAAATAGGTTCTTATAATTAGATAGCTCCAATCCTGACACGATTAAGGTGTGAATACAAGCGAGGCACCCACATGAGTGTGCCATCAGAGCAGTTCTTTTCCCTTCAAGGTTGAAAAAAAAGAGAATACTTTTCTGAATCTTTTCATCCCTCCAATTTAATTTTGTGTCACAAAAGACCATCCATCCTAACAGGACTTTACAGAGACCACGATTACTGAATATACTGTAGGCCTAGAACTCTCCTCTGTCTCACTGAGAAAAAAGGGAGGTAGGGCTGTACTGTATGCAGTAGAGATAAAGCAGCTTCCATGTATTTGTTTTTGCAAGGAGCATCACACAGAATCAGATCGCAGATATAGCATGTATAAAAATATACCAAGGTTTTTTTTATTTTTTTTTTGCACATCTTTAGGTGGCCATCTGAACCCAGCGGTGACCTTCGCATTATGTTTACTTGGAAGAGAGCCTTGGAGGAAGTTCCCATTGTTCTTTCTCTTCCAGACTCTTGGAGCCTTCTTGGGTGCAGTGATTATATTTGGCATGTATTTTGGTATGTAACTTGCTAGATAAATCAAGATTGTTGTTGTCTACTCAGGGGAAAATGTAATAGTTTATACAGGTTGAGAGAGAGGACAAAAGCTGGATGGACCCCAGGAGAACGAGACAATTATGAACCTTTGATTCCCTTCCGTTACCTTCACACCAAACTGAAGCTTGTTTGTGACAATTAAAAAAGGGTCTACAGCCATTCTAGCAGATTTGTGAGGCTGTACTTTGGTATAGCAGTGGTTTTAGCTAAATGTTAATAGGCTCACAGTCACGTTGCCAACAGGCTGATGCTTAGCAGGTTTCTAATTGAAACTGGAGCCAGTCTTTGAGTCTCTATAGGGCACTGAGATATTCATACATGCATTCATAGATTTCTTTTATGTGTTCATATCATGTTTGTGTGTTTATTTGTATGACAGCCTACAGTATGTGCCATAGTGTGTGCACATTGTTTTGCCGTCTTTGTAGGCTTGTGCTGTTATTCTGCATGCTTGAATGCAGTGATATCTTCGTACGTATATCTTTGTGTATCCACAGCCCCCACTCACTGCTGACTGCTGCTGTATTATAGCAGCTACAGTATGTAACCAAGCAGAAAGTATAAAAGAAACAGAAATGCCAGGCATGAATAATAATTCCAGGCTTCCAGGCTTTGAATAATTTCACAAATTGTACCTGAAAGTGTGCAGGTTACTTAAATGATACTATTTGATTTGAATGTACAGTAGGCTGTAAATCATATTTTATCCCTGCACAATCCAGAAAAAGATGCAAATTCAAGGCTCTAATTGAACTAACTAAACTTAAAATTGCTCTCATAAGCTTTCTTGTTCTATTAAAATACACATATTTTTATAAAGTTACATTCAAACAACAACATATTTTTGAGTGAATTGCATATGCTTCCACCAGATGCCTTATGGGATTTTGGCCAGGGGGAGCTGGTCGTGTTGGGGAAGAATGCCACAGCTGGGATTTTTGCCACATATCCGTCCAAACATCTCAGCTTGGTTAACGGATTCTTTGATCAGGTGAGATTGACTTGATTTGGTATTTCACCTCTAGTCAGATAAAATGGTGGATGTTCTCTTACAGGCCAGACTCGGAGAACTGCACAAGTAGCACGTACGTGACAGTAATTTTCCATCACTGTCCATTGTCTGTAGGCAACAGCCTCAATTTCACACATTCAACTATAAAAGAAAATAATCATAACGGAGACTTAAATAGATACTTGGGGTCACAGTAACGCATGTCCACTGCAGCTGAATAGACTATAGCATTGATTAAAATAAGAGTTCCTCTTCCAAGAGACAGACGATTGAAAAACATGTCTGAGTCACATCCGCTGACGACAAAATGTCAACATAGCAGGGCTTAACTTGCATGGCTCCGCTGCCAGAGCCCCAAGTTCTTATTCCTCAGAAGAATGGAAACCTTGCAGTCCAGCTGGGATTGGACCACAACCAACAACCCCAACAAGCTACAGAAGTAAACAAGAAAGTAGTCCCACATTAGTTAGTTAGTTGGGAGAAGAACAAGCTCAATGAACAATCTGGACACCTCCTTTGGGCAGAAGTTGCCCCCAGTGAACAGAGTTGAAGCAGGCAATGTTCACAACTCCTCCTGTACCTTGTTTTGTTCAATCGTTATCACCGATATTATAATTATGACCCAGGATTTACACTGTGGACACTGTATTTTAATTGAAAACATCTAAAAAAATCATATTTATGTAAATATTTCAACAACATGTGAATTATCATATTTATAGCACTTTATAATCAGAAAACATATTTGATAACAATGCTGCCTTTATCAGTAATACACATCTATACCAGTTGGTTGAGCAAGATTTTTAAAAAATACTTAAAGTACTTTAAGTCATCAGACTTTTTGGGGAGTATTCATTTACACCACTCTGTTCAAAAAGCCTCCTAAAACTTAATAGTTTTCAATGAAAACACCATGAATAGGCCACAAGCTGACAGTGATTTTCTGTCTGGAGGGGAGCCATCTGAAAAGGTCTGGTTCTGAAATCCAAAGTGCACCCTGAGATGTTTTTTTGGGGCCAAACATACTTCAATGAAGGGCTAGAGATGTCTCACTAAAGTGCAACTAATTTTTCAACAAGGTATCTCAACTCAGATTGTGCTCTACCACACAGCTGAGACCATTAACAGATATGTTAGCAATTCTTAACAATCATCACCTTCTCTGGTAATATGCACTGCATGCTTCCATTAACACTCAATTAGTAAACAGCTTCTTTGCTTCTGTTGGTTCTGATTGTTTCTTGCAGTTTGTGTTTGAAGAAATTTTCAAGACTCCTGTTGTCTCACACAGCACTTCCTCTGTGTCGCTGTCAGAAACACAATCTCACAAAAACTGGCACAACTTTTCAGCTCTTGGCAGGTTTATTACATCATCTAGGCCAGTGGTGCTTGTCTGGCTGGCTAATGTGGAAATTAGCCAGTCCTGCTGCTGCATGGATCTTGACATGTCGCCACATGTGGAGTAATCTATAATACCCACTGTGTGCATATACTGTGAAACTGATCTGAGGTCCTCACCGGTAGTGACCGGTGCAACCATGTGAATTGAAGAAAACACCATGTCTTCAGCTGAGCTCTCCTGGTGGTGCTTCCGCCATCCATTGATGTCAGAATACATCAGTGGACAGCGAATGCTCTATGATGTTCTTAAGCTTTCTGATGAAAAACTTGACATGATTTCCAGATATTAAATTTATTTTTCTTTAAGAAGTTTGACAGTCTGTCAACTTTGTCAGAACAAATCCACTACAGTATGAATATTATATTTCCTTACATTCCTCACAGGAATCATAAGACATATTCATGTACAAAATTGAGATTTGTATGATGAATGTTTTTAACATCTCCAGGGAGAAACAACATAAAGCTGTTTTAAAGGACTGTATTGATTGTAAATGCAATAGCAGTACTATTTTCTCTTCCTAACTGAAGATCATATCAATGTGATGTACGTAAATAAAAATATTAATAGATTGTTGTGCCTGTACTGTATCTCAGATTATTGGAACAGCTGCATTGATCGTGTGCATCCTGGCCATCGCTGATCCACATAACCCTATCCCTCGAGGTCTTGAGGCCTTCACAGTAGGTTTTGTGGTGTTGGTCATCGGCCTTTCAATGGGCTTCAACTCTGGCTATGCTGTCAACCCAGCCAGGGACCTGGGACCACGCATATTCACGGCTCTTGCAGGCTGGGGTGGTGAGGTTTTCACGTGAGTATAGCACTATTTTGGACTACCTTATACAGTATGTCAGATTGAACTAGTATCTGTAGGAAACCATGGACATAGAGTGACATCACTCATACGTGGCTCGGGGTATTTAATGACAACTGGATTTAAGTTCATCACCTGCCACCCTTCTGTCAGTTACTGGAGCTATTAAATCCAAATTAGGCAGGCAGAGGCACCTGTCAATCAAGCAAACCTGCACCCAAACACATTTCTCGTCATGCTACATATCTCCCTAATGAACCATATTTTCTGCTTGATGAGAAAAGAGACAGAATACGTAAATGTGTTTGAGTAAATGTAACAGTCCTCTATAGCTGGAGTCAAAGCTTAGTGCACCAAGCTAGACGGCAACATTTCTAGTGTATAAACAACATGTAGCCCCATCTAGGTAAATAATCACCAACTACCACTGGTAAATACTAAGGTAATGCTAGTTAGTTACATATTTGTGAAGTTAAAATTATACTATGCCTTCAATATCCTAACAGCAAGAAAAGAATGTCTTTGTTATAAAAAACAAACAAATGTGATGAATTAAAAGTTAAATATGACATCATATATTTTATTTTATTTTAGCCTATTTCATTAGGTAAATTGAATACAACACCATGCATTAGGTTTTCCTTCTTTTCTCTTACAGAGCAAAGACCTACTGGTTCTTTGTGCCTATCTGTGCCCCGTTCTTGGGTGCAGTGGTGGGTTTGATGGTGTACCAGTTCATGGTTGGATACCATTTAGAGGGAGAAGTACAAGTGAAGCAGAAGAAGGGGGAGGACGAAAGGTTCAACCTATCTAATGTTACAACCAACGAAGAGGCATGAACTCCTCTGAATTTCTTTTTACATTACTGTTGCAGTATTGCCTATCATCTTCTTTGTTGCTTATTGATGAGGAAAACCATTTTGGTTTTCTCATATATAACCTTCACTAACAACATTTCATCAATCAATGATCATCCCTTCTTGTGTCAACTCGTGAAAGATAGGAACAGTTTATCTGTAAAGTATGTCATGTGTTTTTGAATTCATTTTTATTTAACTCCAGTACGCTTTTTCATTTCTGCTTCAAGCACAAAACCATTTCCTTCATGCTGCGTGTCTGACAAAATCAGCTCACAGGAAAAAGCTAAACAAAAGACAGTTTAAGTTGAAGAGGTATTTGAAAGGTGCCTTGTTTATTTCACTCTAAGATGCAAGAAACCTTCAAATCACCGTCAAATCAAAAAGTATTCACTCTCACTCTTTTCTACTACAGTTTCCTTCATTTATAAGAATTGTGTAGAATATCACTTCTGTGTGGTTCCTGAGCTAGAGGGAAACTTTCTTCTTACACTCAGCCATTCAGAGACACATTTTATAAATGAATACCATTATCATAAATATATGGCATTGCAAAATCAGATTTTTGGAACTGTTACAATTTGTCTTCATGTGTGTTCCAGTTGCTTAATATCTTATTGCAAGTGTTGCCTGGTATTTGCCTAATTAAAGCAACATCTGTTAAAAAAAACGACTTAATCAAAACAAACAATAGTGTGATCCGGTCTATTACTCTGACTTCAGCAAGGAAGTACAGCAAGCTCAGGTGATAATCACATGTGGCCATTGCAGTGTAAATCCTAGATATATTTCACCAGATAATATGTGGTACATGCTCATTTACTGTAGGGTGCATTACTGTCGGCTATTCAACTATAGGTCTATATGTATTCTGTAATATGTCATGCAGTAAAAATGTAATAATTTACACAAAATTAATTACATTACTTTACCAATTACGCTACTCAAAAGCAAAAGTAATTTACATACATGACTTTCGTCAGTCAGCCCAGCTCAATCAAAGGTGCCCTTAAAATAACTTCACAGCCTCCACACATACATGTTACATCATCTGTTTGACATATGTAGAAAAACACAAGACATCAATAGTGTCACATAGACTCAATGTCTGCATTGAAGTCTCTTCCTCTCAGTGAAGCTGCACCTGCAACTCTGAACAAAACCAGGTGATTCCTGAATGTGGCCTTACCAGTGGCTAACGTTAGCTAGACAGCTAAGATGACACAACATGTAAACAAGACAACATTGTGGTTATCAGGAGTCACATTTCTCCTCTTTTGATGGCGGCTAATTGCGTCCTCACACCAAGCCAGTATGTACCGGACCAGTCTGGCCACTGAACACAAAGCGACCAACGTGATATCAACCCTCCATTAAACTACCAGTAAACTCCTTGTGACAGATAAAAGTAATCACATTACTGTAATGTTTTACAAAGGAATGTTTATTGTCCAACACTTGTCATGAATAAAACTGAATATCTGCACTGAACAAGCTTAAAATTCACAGTGTGCATCCACCAGCACAATTAACTGGGAATAGCTTATGATGGCCCAAATGTCCCTCTTAACTTTGAAACAATAGTCATTCACGATACACAATACAAATACACAAATACATTAATCTAAGTTAATAGCAGAAACCTTGGATGAGCAAAATGATCCCAGCTTAGGTCATACAAAAGCATTTCCTTAAACGTTGCTTTGGTTTAGAGGGGAAGCACACACCTCTAAACCATAGCAACCAAACACACACACTTGTGTACTCCACGTGTGTTTCCCAGCATCCTCTGGGTGCACAAAGGCTCCCTCTTCCATCGGGTGGATGTGTCGGGTGGATGTGAAGGACTGGAAACATTCCCATTTGAAGGACTTGCAAGCGTTCACATCTTTTCACAACTCAGGAAGGTTGTATTAGGACATACTTGGTCGTGTGAGGGTTTAAAATAGTGCGCACTGACAAAATTACATTATATCCATTAAATTTGGGTTTAATTACATTGAATAATGGTCTTTGGCTGATGTGAGGCGTCCACGTTTGCTTGGTTTACAGGTACTTCTGTATTATTAGGTGCCAAGTTGGATATATCGGACCTTTCAGAAAAATCCCAGTTTCCGAGTCGTAATTACAACCAAGGTTTATGTGAACGCTATTTACAAGTTGGAAACTCATGAATATGGTAACACCGATATGACATGGCATAATTTAAGATTTGCTTTAGTCGGCCCCTTGCTTAGGATGATGTCATTATAACAGACGGTTTAAAATTGAGATAACATGGTCAGCATCTATTTTCTGTGTTTGTTAATATTGGTGTCCTTGGGATAACAGTATCCTTACTCCTATAGGTAAGCCCATATGGGCAATACCAGAAGTTAGATTGCTGTTTTCTAGTAAAACTAAAAGAATGTACTTTTATTGGTGTGGTTGATGAGCAGAGGCTTCCCTTAGAGATTCACCAGCATGCAAATAGTGACATTTACCACATCATAAATGCCCTCAAACTGTTAACATGCCCCTTTTGGTTTATAGTGCCTCAGGTGGTTACCATTGTTAGAAATTCGATCTTGGTTTGAAAGGGCGCTAAGGGTAAAAAAGGTCAGGGGTATTTGCTCAAAATAACACTCCCAGTGCCATTACACAACAAAGACCACACATTGCACATTAAAGCATGCGCACACACACACAAACACACACACAAACACACACAAGTGAACATCCGAAGTTCAAACCACTAAACCAATGTGTTCCGCAGATGTCCATCAATGTTCAGTTATCATTATCGGAGGAGCAAAAGCGTATTCCGCATCAAAATATCAGTAATGACATTTTTAGAGTCAGGAAAAGAATATAAATCCATCAGATCTTACAAAGGCTTAAACTTCAGAGACGGGTGTTTGACATTTGGAGTCCCTCTTTGGCATGACCTTTGCAGCAGTTCACCAAATATATCTCGTGTCAATCTAACCATTTGCCTCTGAAATTATAATTTACCTTCCTGTTGACTTGCAGAAGAGAAACACAGTAAGCGGCAGCAGTAGGCATTTTTCTTTTGTTTTTAAAGATGTCACAGCAGAACAAAAGCAAGGTTCAGCCATATTTTCTGGGGACAAAACTTCCATTACAGATATGACAAGGTCTGATGATTTGAAATAGCATAAGTAAATACCACGTAAAGCCGGATATGCTCTTTATTTCCTATGCATTGGAGTCAGTCTTCTATGGATACTGGAGCAGAAACACATGGCAGAAATGAAAAATGTTGTCTGAGCAAAAAAACAGGAAATCAGTAACACGAGCTGCAGGAGTAATAAGAACCTTGTCCATATAGTAGTCGACACATTTGCTTTTTGCCTACCTCAGATCACTGGGAACATATACAGGGTGATGTATTAAATAATAAAACATGTGCACAAATGCGTAGCTGGTTTTCATTTAACATTAAATATACTGAATATCATATGCCATATTCAGCCTAATCTTTGAGTCAAGTCACACTGGTGTTTTCACTGCAGGCAAAGCAATGTGAAAGCTTGAGCCACAGCTCCACTGTGTGGTGAACAGATGAACCTCCCATACTTTTAACTATTTATGAGTATTGTCAAGAAGTCACACACAGATACAGTAACAAAAACTGAAAACCTCTGGTAGATTAAAAGACTTGAAGTGCCACAAAACATAAGATTTACTGCGTATCTCTCTTGAGAAAATCAGTGCTCAAAAAAGAAAATAACAAGCAGATTTTTGCTTTTTTTCATGGTTTTCATGGATTCTACCATAAAATTTTATCCATATTCACATCAATTTTCATGATTAACATGAATAATAATGACAGTAATAATGACGGCGTTATTATGCCTTACAAATAAATTGTTATCCTTCACTGTTCACTATTTATCTCTGCTGACCAAATCATATTACAATCCTGAGCAACAGGTTATTCCAGCAACTGACTTGCTAACTGATTTAAAGAAAGGAAAAGAAAAGAACATTGTCTTCATGTCCTCTTTTTTCAAGTGACCTACACTAACCCTTCTCCACTGTCTCACAATGCAACAGGTTTATCATATTTCATGGTATGATTTTCAATCCAGTGTCCTATAATGAAACACTACCACGCAGAACATATAAAATGCAATAGGAAGCTGTGTGTTCCTTGTGGTGTTGGTGAATACCCAGATTGATACCTGCTGTGCAGTTTCCTCAGTTGCCTCTGTGTCACACTCTGTTAGAGTTTTATTTAATTTGTTACACTCTTTTTAGCTCGGAGTGGCAGTAAGTGTAAGTCACACATGGTTGGGTGGTCTCTCGCCTCTAAAAATGTCTAAACTGCACATGAGCCACAGCCAGACACTGTACAGGACTAATGTATGAGATCCATTTTATTCATTGTTTGGTTATTTTTCAATGGTTTTCCTTGAAAAATGTTTGAGATTCTAATACTGATGGAATCTGTCTAACTCTGACGTAGTTAAGTTTGATCACAGATTACGTGTTTGTTTCTTCTGCAACCTCTGCACAGCACTGCTGCATGTTGCCCCGTGTTTTATGTACATCTGATTTTCATAAATCCCTCTGATGAATACCAATTTCAACATAACATAACAAAAACCATTGTGCTATTCATGTACATTCTATGGTACACTAGTTCTTTATCTGATAAAGTTCTTGATATGTTTGAACATGGCTATGCTCTGTGGTCTTGTCTGTACTGCACCCACACCTGCATGCCTGCATTTCAAAATCGCAGCTATGTATTGTGACAAATGTTGTCTTCATTAGATAGCAAAAAGATTTAAACACAATGAAAAACTGATTAGGATGGTTTATGAGGAAGACAGAGTGGGGCCACACCTGACACAGCTATGTCTGATAATCAGATAGCTCAGCTTACTTCCTTGCACTCATGAAAGAACAAATAAAATACAGCTTAGAATGACACTTCGTTTCATAGCTTGGAAACAGCAGCTGGATCTGAAAAAACAAACAAACAAAATGTCTTGTTTCAACAACATTACAAGGCCTTTTTCATGGCAAGTGAGCAACTCTTGCTGAGAAAGGCCACAATGTGATTGAGAGCTTTGGAAACTAGTAAGTTGAAACTTGTTTTCAACTTAGGGATTTGCTGTAATAATGGCCAGCTCATTTAAGTTATGAATCCTTTTCTTAAAAAAATAAATTAAACCTGCACTTAGGCCTTTTCACTCCGTTAGCTTGAGCTTAGTTCTTGGCATGTTGTATAAGGATACAAAAATTCAATTTGGTCAAAATTGAGTTAACTCAAAACTGAGTTAAGACGAGAATCTAACTTTTGGATGGCTGTTTCATAAAAAAATATTATGCCATAGAAACGTATACTTTCTTGTATTGCTGCCCAGGCTGTAGTGACTGCTCTCACTCTGCCAGTTTGACATAGTGGCCAAACGGTGTAATTAAAATGTCACATGATGCTATTGGGCCAAAAAAACTTACACAGACTTACATTGTGAAAGAGATGTCTGTAAATCAGCAAATAAATGTTTTTGAGCGTCATAACCCCCACAAAATGACCAGAATTTGATCCATTCAGTCCAATCACATTTCAAAAGGCTAGAAGAGCCGCACAATTTAATCGTTTTACCCCCATTCAAGTTAGCCGGAGGGCTAAACTGGAAATTAGCTGTCTCAGCCAGTGGAAGTCCCTAGTGTGCCCAATGCGCCTATAGAGCGTGCACAGTATATTTTAAGGCAGTGGCTTTTTTGGCTTCATGCGCCCCTGAACAACTTTCATAGGAATGAACAGGGTCCCACCTCTGACGCTGTATCCAGTTCTCTTTATATGTCCATGCAGTGAAACAATCAACTGGATAAAACAAGAGTGCAATATCAAATTTAAGCTAGTAGTGCGATAGCCATGGCTAGGAAAAGGAACTCTAAATATTAAAAACACTGGATTTTAAGTCATCAAAGTAAACATCAATCAAGCTGTCCAAGTGTTATCTCATTTTTGCTTCTCTTCATGTCACAAATCCCAAAACCAGTCTTCAGAAAGACAATCACGATGAATGATGAGTGAAGACCCACATCTGCTGAAGAACAGTGACATATTGTATGTGTGTGAAAGACGAAACAGGGATGTTTGTTTCGCCTCAACTTATGATGGAGTTTCAGTAGCTACATGGTAGATGAAGCAGAAAGACCACGCCCCTGGACCTATCTAGTATTTTCTATTTTGGTTACCTAGAATATGATAGGCATCAGAATATCAACAATCCAATGATGAAAGACACTATGCTTACCATCCACTTGCACCACTTGAAATGAGAAACAGTTTAAGCAAGTTTGGTTTATGCAAGCGTCCTCAAAGTTTGTTTGGAATAAAAGACTTGATTACTTGATAACTTGATTATAAATATAATGGTGACCAATTTGAAATCTTACATCTAATGATGTATGCAGATAATATAAAGAAAACACGCAACTTCAAATAATCCAATTCATATAGAACCTTTTATTTATTTAACAGGAACAAAGTGCATAAATCCCTTCAAAAACTGAATAAATAAAAAATAATTTTGACTGAATAAATACTGTGACAAAGGCCGTAATAGTCCTCAAGCTGCACAATTTGTTCTAGTTCAAAATGTTTTTTGAGACCAATACATTGTTTTCTTTTTTTCTTTCCTCAAACACCTTTTTTCCACCAGTAATTATCTGTGTCATTGACAAATGTCAGTATAATTTAGAATCTGTCTTTAGGTACACAATGAATTTGCTTTCCTTCACTCAGCACTGAGCATGGCTTTCTTTGTTTGACAGGTTCAACAATGGCAACAAAAAGTGTTCCACTTCCAGGAGCATTAAGGCAGTTGTTGCTTCAGTACTGAGAGTTAGAGAGAAACATTGAAAGACAGTGTGTGAAAGTGAAAGAAAATGAATAAGATAACATTTTAAAGACACATATCAACATAAAATCTAAAAAGTATATCAGCGCACACTAGGATACCAGGATAGACACTATTCTATTAGGGGATTACACTAAAAAAACGAAAGGAGCAAACTACGCGTTTCCCACGTTTCTTCATCAGATTTGCACTGTGCTTGATTGCTATCAGGTGTGTCTTTAAATAGTCAAGCACCGATCAACAGGGGATCCAACAGGTTCACACACAGCATCTCAAGGAAAGAAACCATGATTCTGCTGCCTCTCTTATATTCAAAGGTATTGAGAGAGTCACTCCTAACCTTAGAGGTGGTAATATCATAAATCAGCAATTGAAAAGGGAAGCATATTGGATAGATACTCTGAACTCCTTGGAGCCACATGGGTTGAACGAGGCATTACACTTGAGTCCATTATTGTAACTTGCTTGTGCTTGTGTGTCTAACCTACATTCTTTCTCTGTGCCTACATATGACCACGTATGAGGGTAAAGTTGAGCCACTAAAACCCCTCCTGGAACAACCCCCCCCCCCTTAAAACAGGTATATCTAGTCTGTAATTGTATTCACGTCCAATATCTGTGATGTATTATGAGTACATGTTTATTATGAAATGTATGATGTATTTTGTACAGTAACCTTCTTTCTCTAATATATATATATTATCTTCTACTTTTCTCTATTAATTTTGATGTGTATCTCATTATGAGAAAATTTGTGTATTTTGTACTCTAAGATATTTTATGTAAAGGTATGCATGGATGTACTCATCCTCTGTAATATTATAGATGGGATAGCCTTATTGTGTATTTTGTACTCTGACATTAATTGCGTCTCATTATCTCGTGGATATGAGTCTTATGGAAATGTATATTTATATCTGATTTTCTATGGTGTTATCATAGTCACTGTTGCCTGTTGTTTACTTTTTGGTGCATTTATATTAGAAAATGAGATGCTGTGTGTGAACCTGTTGAATCCTCTGTTCTCAGCACCTGACTATATAAAGACACACCTGATAGCAATCAAGCACAGAGCGAATCTGATGAAGCAACGTGCGAAATGCGTGGTTCGCTCCTTTTTATTTTTTTAATGTAATCCCCTAATGAAGTAGTGCCTATCCTACTGGTGTGCGCTGAAATACTTCTTTGATTTTCTATAATTTGCCCTGCATCAGCTGGCACCCAGGAGAGAGACATTGCTGTGCACAGGGTATTTTTTTTTAGACATATCAACATATTTGGATCAATGCACTGAACTGATCTCCTGGTTTTGTCACCACATGTTGCTGCTTTTAGTTTTGTTATAAAGCATTGCTTTATAATAAAATGAGTGCAAGTACAGGTATTATTCATGATGCTCAGTGCAGTTATGTATAAGAAAAGACATGACATATAGCTTCATAAAACAACAACAGCGTACATAAAGCTGCATTCAACCAAAAGCTGAAGCTCTCTGTGTGCATGTTACATTCAGATACATTAAAACTGGCAATAGAAACAGTGATTTAGGTTTGATTGAAGTCCATTTTATATTGTATTTCTCATTATAAGGGTTACATTTTTAGTAAAAATGTCCTTCATTGCTGATAACTCTTCTGATTGGATAATTATAAAAAATTGAGTTGTATTTTAGGAGGGAAGCCTTTATTTTTTCGAGCTTGAACAGAAGACAAAGTTATTGTTTCTAATATTATATGTAAGAAGTTATGTTTTTATTTTTGGTGTCTTATAAGTCCACGTGGGCTGGACACTTATGTATGTGTATCATGACACAATGAAGAAAATAACCAGCTCATTAACTGTAGACATATTGTCAGGAGCCTCTTATCTTCCTATGTTTGTCCAACACAATGACTGAACTGACACAGGCATGTTTTAAAATGTCTGCTGTACAAACGTGAATAGGTGAATCTTTATACCCTTTTCAGAGGAGATCACAATTGAGCTCTTGTGGTATAGAAACTTTATTTGAGTGACAGCAATGACCTACACTACATGCAAGGTTTAAGGTTAATAAGCAAACCTGCTCATTACCTGGTCTGTCTTACCAATTGTAGAACTACAACCCCCTCACAGAAATTGTCAGGTAAAATACATGAAAATTGACATGAAACAATATGAGAATCCCAATGAGAAACACTGTTCTTGTTCATGTCCAGTGTCCACTTTCTGGCTTTTTCTGACTTTATTTCTTTTTTTTCTGTTTTGGATTAGATGTGGTATGTATTGTATTATACTACATCTGATACGAATCATTGTGTTTTTGCATTTGATCACTGTGCAAAGAAAGAAGTTAAGCTTCAACCTCATCCATGATAAAGTATACTGCCATTTAATGAAATGATTCAAGCTAAATCTGAATAAAATATTCATCTAGGTCTGCTCATATGTTAATTTAAGTGATTAATGCGCAGACCTCTGAACTTCATCCATCTGATTTACACTGATCAGTGTTTGATCTACTAAATCATACACTCTTACAGGGTTACACCACTCTTGTTTTTGTTTGTTTCTTTTAACATTAATTTCCATCAAAAGCTGAAATCCAAAGATGAAACCTATTTATTTCTCCTGCGTGGCATCCATTGTGATTTACACCTTTTGCCTCTGATCACAGAATTAATTAATTTATCATTTATTACTCTAAATGAATGCTATTCTTCCAATTTTGCCTATTTAACTTCGCAGCCAGAGCTACATGAGCACTGTAAGTTTAGAAGACCTGTAGTTTGGCTATTTTCCAAATCATTTACATATTGAGACATCGTAACAGGAATAGTGTGTGTATTTAATATCACTAGGATCAAAGGATATATTAGGTGTGCCAGTTCCAGAAAGGGCATTTACTGTTAATGTAATTAGTTACACCGGTACTTTTCCTGTTGTGAAAAGACATGTCTCAACATTTGATCCGGGTTAAGCCACAAATTAAAGTAATATCTGCCTGTTGGCTTTGATGGATACAGATGACATTTACAGTAAACAAACCGTATTTTTTGACACTGAAGTAAATAAATAATCCAATAAACATGTTATATGTCTGTCAGAGTATTTGTGTATGTATGATAAAATGTCTCTATGCTCTTATTAATTTGCGGTGACTATTTCTGTAGAGTTTTTATATTTAGTAGAGTTAAATAAAAACAGTATGAATAGGAAGGATATTTGTTTCACTACATTAAAGTTAAACAGCAGGAGGAAAGTAAGATTTTCTTTTTTCTCTCTTTCTCTTTTTGAAACATCTTGCAATTATGTTTATTTTATTTTATTGTTAGTTTATATGTTGTGTTTTTTTTCCAGTAAAACCAAAAGAAATGTGATCATCTGTAATTCAGTTTTATTTCCGTAAAAAATGTTTTGTCTGATAATAACTGTAAAATTTAAATAGAAATTCTTCAGTCAGTAAACCTGAAGGTTCTCATACCTTATGATGAATACTAATACACATTGTCTAATGGAGCACTGATCTGTATAGGGATTAAGGGATTAATGGTTCAGAGAAGAAAATGTGCGAGGCATTTGTAGAAACAGCTTTCCGTTGTTATTTAGTCGGCTCATTTTGTAACACTGAGAGACCACATTAAGAAAGCACAAGTCCAAATCTATATGTTAGAAATTCAAAATGAATTTCCATAGGTCATTTGTAGACTCTCAAATGAACAAATCTTAACAGTTCCCACACAGTGTGGAGTTCTTGTAATATACCATGTCAGCTAATCACGTCACGTCATCACGTCATCAGGTCACGTCATACAAACATGTTTTTTTACTTAACGTACTTCCTTGAATTGAAGACGATTCAAAGAGCTGTTTGGTTAATCTTGTCAAAAAAAACTGTCATGAACTGTCTTTAGGGAATGTCTTTGTGCTTTGTCTCACGTAGAGATGCTGAAACATGATATCATAGTAATCTCCCATCCCTTTTGCATTTTATTAGCACTGAAACTAGGCTGTTTTCTTGGCTGTCACTGGCATGACTCAAATAATTATCATGTGGGTTGGTTGTTTGTGTTGTGTTGGAGAGATGGCCTCCGATTTTCGAGTCAGAGAGACACAAACCATGAATTTGATTATTTTTTTTACTTTAGATCCTTCAAGGACAATCAGAAACAGATATGTGTTGCATAGCAGAATTAGATAAATAACAATATAAAACCATCACAATACCATGTGACCTAGTCAGAGCTGTTCCGACTATATGAAAATGTGATACACATAAACTGTGAATCGTTCTAATCTTTAAAGCTTATTACTTATATCAGTCAGATTAAAGCAAATTCATTCACTCATTATTGCTTTATTCAATCTGCTATTAATCAATTCATTTTAAAGCTGCATTTAATGATTTCTGACCACAAGTGGGGAGAAAAACTCCAAAATAAACACACAGAAATGGGCCTTTTTCAAGCTCATATGGCTAATATGTTAGCAAAAATGCTTTACAGTATGTAATATCCAGCCGAAACAGGGCTATATTCATCACACTTTAGCTCTGGGTGGGTCTGCCAACTGCTGAGAAAGATATGTGGCATCCAAATTATCACCTGCCGTTCACTCATACTTTGCCAATCACACATTTGGCTCTCTCTAATTTTGTGTTAGATATGCTGAAATGGTGTTGGATTTAATGAGAATGTGTGCTGAGAGTAGTTTTATATTACTTATCATTGTATGTGCTGTGAACCAGAACGAAGAGCTGAGAGGGGGGTTAAACAGGCATATTTTCTTGCTGAGGCTAGTTGTGGGATTAACTATTTATTGTTCAGGGTATGGAATTTGCTGTAAATACATTAATAAACAGGGTCAATTTCAAGCATTATATGTCTACCAACAAACACCTCAGATAATTCAGGAAATGCTGAAAAAAAGTTGCATCTATAGTGACGCTATGATCCAGTGAGGAGTTTTGCTCATACCAGTTCTGAATGAAGCTTTGCACATTGCTGGGGCCCTGTATACTGTATATATTAAAGCTGCCTCTCGCCTATAATGTATTCACAGTATTCACTGTACGTGACTTTTAATGTACAGGGCCCCTCCCTGTATACTGTATATTAAAGATGCATGAAGTTTGTTCATCAGTGCAGAGTTTGATTGTTTTTAGTCAAGTTTACAGGTGTAGTCACTACATAAACAAAGAGTATTTTCCACTGAGTGTACATTCCTGTAAAGGAAGTACATTCCCTTTAAGCTTGCCCAGGTCTATTTTTGAATCATTGTCAACACATTTCTATTACGTCTTTCTGTCATTTGATAGACTTTTTTTCTACATTTGAATCCTTAATCTTTCCCCTCGTTAACTGGCTTACTTCTTTACCTTAACAGCTGTAACACATGGAATTGTTTCTTCCAAGCCAAAATCAATGGCTTTGAGCTACATGGATCATATAGTATTCACCCTAACTTCTACCAAATATTGGTCCAAATATAGAGAAGTTACTGTATTACTGTCCTGTTTGCTCATGTATATTGTTTGTTATTAGCTGAAATCAAATGAGGATTAACACAACTATCTTTCCTGCGATATCTATGTCAGGACACCTGTACACTTGAAAGTTTAATATGATGAACACACATTTACGGTATGTTCCGATGTTCATGATTCATCATGTCCTGTGTTGATAAGGGAGCTGCCACACCCTGAGAACTGCCCCGACCTGAACTATGAACAACACACATGGGCTTGCATGCTCCAATTGCATAAAATGGTGTAGTCCAATGAAATCACTCTACTGTGTCCAAGAATTAATTCTAAGAAGAGGAAGCACAATCATCACTCAACAGTAATTATAGTTCCTGTTTATGGTCTAGCCACCACCCTAATTCTAACACACTAGAACAGTGTCACCAGATTAGGTGGTTTCCCACCCAAATGATCACCTTTCTTATTAAAAAGTTAAATAAACAATTTTGTAAAAAGTAGTTTTGGGCAACTTGTGATAATTTGGGGTACTTTTTGTACCAGCTGGGGTAAAAAATGAAATGAAATCTGTATATGGGCTATAGGCTGTAGGCTATAGGGCTATATTCCAATAACTCAGTCCCTCCTCTCCACTGAAAAATATGGTTGAGACTGACAGGAGGCTAGGCTCAACATACAATACAATGACTAATTATAGACAACCAACAAAAACAAATGACATTTCAGTTCATTACTACTAGGATGAAGCTTTTTTTTTCCTATTTAAATTATTATTCCGTCATAGCTTTGTGATATATATGTGGAGGGATACAAAAACCCCACTGTGAACTGGAAATAAAACGATGTGACCACTGAAAAACTGTTCTGCATTCAACCTCTTAAATCAATGAACCCAAAAGGAGACCCATCCTCATCATCCTTGTGCACTGTGTCCCAATAAACCAGTCCAATTAGACAGCAATCAAAATCTCACATTTCCTGCTTCCAAGCCGATAATTATCATGCTCAATATGATCATGTGCCAGGGTGATAAAATTGTATTTTTGACATGCATGTTAACACTGTCATGCATTCGATTTTACTAAACTAAATTAAACACCCACACTAATAATAAGATTATACTCTGCAGCAGTGTTTTCAGTGTAAAATTCTGTTATTCATCAACTAATCATCCTAATGATGCATAGCTGGTGACCTTTATGGGTTTCTTAATTATCTTCTTGTGATTGTAAACCTGAAAACAAGCAAATGTGACTTGTTTAACAATACTCCGAATAAATCAGAGAAGAATCTAACTTGAACTCAGATATGATGGACTTAAAATTCCCACTGATTTCCTCGTTATACTGCCAATTTGTGCGGATGCACCGTTTACACACACATGTTCAAGAGCAGGTTGAACTGGTCTGACGATAGGAATCTCAGCAGGAAGACGTTTAAAGTAAACACCCCCTCAGTTAGTTGCCCACATTGTCACACAGACACTAGGGACAGGTGTGTGACTGACGTGACACGACTTTAATAACTGTCTGCAATGATCTCTAGTCTTCTTTTTTTTACCACATTGGAGGAAACACGTACACTGCGACAGCTTGTTCCTTCACCATCAGGGCCATGAGATAATATGATTCATCCTTATTCTCTCAATGGAAACACAGGTGAGAAACAATACATCAGATAGAATATGATTTTATTTAATTGTGACATTGAATTTAATAGAATGAAAAATATTTTCCATTCATTTTTTTTGTTGGGAGTAAATGTGATTCTGCCACCGGTCAGTTCTGGGTAACGTCTAACTCTTGTTACTCTTGGAAAACATTATTACATTCATGTAATCATATTTATGCAATTAAGGAGCATGAATATGATGACAGTAACATGATAAGAGTAAATGAACAATAGTAAATGATAACTAAGTGAAAGAAACATGATAGTAGTAAAACTCAAAACTTGGGATAATTAGCAAAAACAGATTTTTAATAACATATATATTCCAAGCGTGAGCATTCATATACTTACATGTTAGATTTACAATAATGTATACTAAACAATGGGGTCTAGGTAATGAAAGAGTGCACTGATGCCATTTCTGAGACTCATATCAATGGCACATTGTCTCAAGAGACAGGTATGACGCCACTGAGGCAAGTACAAACATGTGATTAAACTTTGATATATGGCCAAAACCCTGGATGTGTTTGACAATCATCAGTCAAGATGATGTGACCTCGAAACAGCGAGGCATTGTCATCAGGGAAACTCAGGTCTAGAGGTGTGTTTGCTCAAGTAGCAGCGGCACAGTTTAGAGGTGTCGAAACAGTACTGTGTTATGATGATTTTAAAATAGACCACCATAGAAGTATTGTAAATATAAAACATTTGTTTCATGATGATCTGTTGGAAAACTCTTCTTTTCTGTATTCTCAGGCGCACTTACAGATGGCACACGCAGAGATCCAAGAGGAGAGAACCAAAGAGCTGGTGGAGGAGATCCAAGAGGAGGAATTCCTTAAAGATCTCTACCTTTTCATGAAGAAGAGAGATACACCCATAGAGAGAATCCCGCATCTGGGCTTCAAACAAAGTACTATTCGTTTTTATCACTTTTTTTTAGGCGCAGTTTCTGAGTAATGCTTTGCAATTATTTAACGTTCCCCCTCAAAAATCATATGTTATAGATTATAAATACACATTATATTATGCATGTATTTGTTCCTGAAATTTTATTTAAAATTCAGGTTGTGTGTGTGTTGCATTTTTCACTATTTTCTGATATTCTATAAAACAAATGATGAATCAAATATTCAATAATGAAAATTATAATAGCTCTAATAATGAAGTGTATTTGATTATGTATATTTCTCCCCCTTTTTTTCAGTTGATTTATTTGTGATGTTCAAGACTGTCAAAGACTTGGGCGGCTACCACCAGGTAATCAAATATTTCCAATTTACTTTAAGTATAATTATTATTATTATTATTATTATTAATGATAGTAGTAGTAGAAGTAATTTTAATATTATCAATAGTAAGAAAATATTGATTTAATATATAATACTAACACTATGTATAACATTCTTGTTAATTATAAGGTCATATAAGCCACTGTAATAAGGTAGAAAGTGATATATTGATAATGGCTATTCTCCATTATATTCCGCCCTCTTTCAGGTGACTGCTCAGCAGCTGTGGAAGCAAGTTTACAACACACTCGGAGGAAATCCTAGAAGCACGAGCGCAGCCACCTGCACCCGCAGACACTACGAGAAGTGAGTTAAACCGTGCGTGTGAGTTTGTCAGGATGTGGAGTGGGTGTTATATTTTCTTAACAGTTTTATCTGATCCATGTGTTATTTGCGCAGGCTGCTGCTGCCATACGAATGCCACATGAAAGGCGTATTGTTAAATGCTTTGCCTCAACATCAACCAAAGCATTACCACTATCCCAGCTACGGCAAAGAAGACGATGACGGCCAGAGACCAGCCAAACGCAAACTGTTATCAATACCGCTGCACCAGGTTGGTACAAATTTACACCCAAACAAGATAAGCAAGGATACATATATATAGAAAGGAAGCTCAAATGTTTTTAATGATTAAATCATTATTGCTTACAACTACAATTATTACTTTATTCATCCTGAATGGCTATTTGGGTGATAAATGCACACTAACTGGCCTGATATGATACATTACTATTACAATATATGATTTTGCTATCTACAGAACAGAGCCAGGTTAACGGCTTCCCCCTGTTTTCAGTCTTTATGTTATTTATACTCTTATTTACTGTACAGATGTGAGACTGGCATCAATCTTTTCATCTAATTCTTGTCAAAAAAGTGAATAAGATATCAAACTGTTCCTTCAATGAACCACTTATCTGTCCAACAGAACCCTCATAACTTCCCGTTAGACCCACATGGGAGTGTGTTCCCTCTGCCGCTCCACCACCCTCACTTCTTTCGCCCGAGCCACACAGTTCTGCCCCCTTTCGTCCCGATCTCCTCCTCAGTTCTGACATCGCACAACCCCCCTTCCCCGCAGCCCCGGTTTCCCTTCCATCCATCTCATCCGAACCCAACAGAAAGGATTAAGGAGCCTCTGGAGCACTTACGTTACCTGGCGGAGCAATACAAGACCTCATCTGGACTGTCTGAGCCTCTAAATCTCAGCGTTAAAGCACCAAGCCGGGCGACTAACAGCAACCCCACATCATCATTCACCCCACCTTCATCCAGCAAGAACCCAAAGTTTTTGAATAAACCCTCCCCTCTATACACTGCCCGTCACCCACAGGTGGTGAGAAATGAAGCGTGTGAGACACAAGACGGTGAGGCAGATTTAGAAGTCACACCATATCCTGTGAAAGCTGTGGAGGGATATGTTATCGATCTCGAATCCAAATCGGCCTCAAGCAGCCCCATCTATGACTCTGCTCCGACACTGAGGACAGACGAGGGCACCTCTGCAATGGCACCAAAACCCAGCTCACCAAAAACAGACTTTACAATCCAGCCAATGGAAGAACCAGAGGGGAGTCCAGAAGTGAGGAGGCTCAATGTCAGCCATACACTGCCCAGTCCTCCTCGAGAGAACGGGGGCAAGATGGAAATTGAGATTCCCCTGTCTGTGTTTCATAACTGGCTCAGGCTGTGTGGGCCCACGGCCATGATGCACGTGGCTAAGCAGCTACATCCTCCCTTCCAGGAGGAACACTCTGGACAAAGGCATTGTTCTAACACAGACATCTTCCCCAACAACCTGACATTTCACATGAATACCCCAAACCGTGAGCTGAGCTCAGCCATTGAGGATCTAAGGCTGAGGTCGAGGAATGTACCAAGCCCCACATTAACCACCCAGACAAGCGGCAATCACCACAATACAAGCCAACATCGTTTCACCAGCTACAAGCCTTTGCCTTTTAGCAACATTCTGAAAAATGCAGCCAGCCAGGATGTTTATCCGTTTGATCAGCAGGATATTCATAAATCATATGGCTCCAAACCCCCAAATTGCTGGAATGCCTATGACAAAGAGAGCCAGGCTCCCACCACCCAAGCAAAAACTGACTCTAGTCCTCTCACAGTTCTGCAAGACCTCAGAGTCACTAAATCCTATAATGAAGGCACAAACCAGGTAGGGAAGGAGAAGTCAGAGACAGGGTCCTCAGCTGTGCTAATGGTGAATTCCAGCTCTCTGTTGCACCTCACCACTGAGGAAGTGATGAAACTGAAGAAAATAATCTCAAACTCATCGTGAACAATACAGATAATCACACTGACACTCCAACACCACATTCAAGCTTCATATACTGTATCTACTACTTTAAGTTTTATATGTGTTATATATTGAAATTACATTTAGTTGTCAATGAAGTTTTGTCGAATCAGTAAAAATAACAATTTAGTGAATAAGAATTCATTGTTAGCAGAGCTTGATTTAAATGGACATATTATCCTTTTTGTGACTTTCTGTTATTTATATACTGTTATGATGTCAGATGTCTATGTTAAACATGGTCAAAGGTCCAAAACTTGAGGTGAACTTGTGCCTCCTTGTGATGACATCAGATTGTTATTTCATAGCCTATGTTGCTAAGGTTATTCCGTAGGTTGTTCACGTTGTCTATTCTCATATTTTGGCTCATATATGGGCTTGAACATGTACAGATGTTTCCATTTCAATTAAAGAACAAGAAAAAGAAGTGAAATCCTACTACTACTGTTTGTTTACTTCCCAAGGCACTAAAAGTCTTCCAGGAGCTAACCAATCAGAACGGAGAGGGGCAGAAGCTAAAGCAGCCGGTTTCAGACAGATGTTGAATTGAGGGGCTGCATAAAGAGCCAGTATAATTTAAGGTAAAAAGGAATTTTTTGAACTGTAGATCATGCAAAGATATTCCAGTAGAGCACTAGAATAAAAAATATAGACCTGGAAATTTGCATAGTATGTCCCCTTTAAGGAGAATGTACACTGTTGACCTTTTCACTGTTTTTCTGTACAGAAACATTACTCGTATAATACATGTATTACTTTTGACCTAATTATAATCTAAATAAAATCATGTCAATAAGATTAAACATTGCATGCTCATTTGTTGATTAAAACCACCTCATTCTTAGATCATCATAGTGATCCTGTTGTCTTTCTCTCACACTAATAGGTGTTTTTAAAAGAATCTATTCAAATAAACAATTATATTCAGCTTCAATCTTTCAATTCAATCTTATTCTCTTTTGAGAGTTATGTAAAACTGTGAAATCATAACAGCCAGCTATAGCATAACAGCCACTGCTGTATTTTCACGCCTTCTTAAAAAAGAAAACTTTGCGAGGAGGTGGTGGCCTCAGGCTATATTCAGGAGAGGGTGGGGTAATTGTTGCTAGAACATCTAGACGATTTTATTCCCATCAGAATCTCCCAGTTTCAGTTTTTTTTTTATAGGCTGTGCCATTAAAGAGGTACAGGCATGTATTTTCTCACTTGTTAAATGTCCAATAAAGGGAGAATTTTTTTTCTCTTTGTTTAATAAGCATGGAGATGCTTTGCTTCTGAACTTTTATATTCAAATTTTTTTCTACATCTGGCCAATTTCAATATTGCAGGGACTTAGAGTAAGAAAACACCAGAAAATCAGCTATGTCAGAAGACAATAACACAAATGCTTAGCACAAAGACAGTAAAGCTTTGTTTGTCAGCGTATACCTGCATGCTTGAAGCTTATTATATCATTGCTATTGCTTTTATTTCACTCGTGTGGAATTTACAGGTGTGACAAAAGCAACGACATAGAAACACAACAGACACTCCCATCACTGTAACTTTAAACATGGATTGTTGTGAGCAAATTGCTCATTAACATCACAAAAGTTGTGTAATAGCTATGCCGTATCATTGTCTGCAAGATGTATTTCATCTGAAAGGAGCTTTAAACCATTAAGAAAGGGAACCACTGTGAATAATACATCAGCTGACAGGCAGATTCCACTTTTCCCATGATTTGTTTTGTTCACCTGTTCATCTGCTCTTTATCACATGAAATGTATCACTGAGGCTCCAAAAAGCTGGAAACAATTATAGCAGTGATTGTGAGAATGTTTTTTTACACAGCTAGAGCTGAATAGTTGGCTCAATACAAGTAATATTATTCAAACTGAGAATAATTATCACAATCATTATTTTAAATAAATAAGTCAGAATAAAAATGATTATACAACAGTGCAGTTTGAATGTGTTCAAACCTTTTCAACCTTTCCAAATTTCTAGTGATAAAAAAAATCAAATGACAACATATTGAAGTCGATTTCATTTATTTGCTTTTTGCCATCAGTCTACAATCAGTACACCATGATAACTGACCCCATGTAGTGTGTTGCTATTGAACTGAATCTGAAGCTGAGCAGTGTGTGTGGACCCTGTTCAAGCTCTGTCACAGGAGTTGCTTTCAGGATTGTGGTCAACGTCCATCACGGCAGTAAAAACCCACTGGTAGACACTGCAAGCTCACACTCCTCACTGTTCATTAGTTGTTTTATTTTTTTTTTTAAGTATTGCTCTTTGGGTTAACAGTTAAGATTCATGGAGGAGAGGTAGAAGAATGAAAAACAACTGGTGTTGCAGTTAGTTTGGAGGTGTCCTCTTGCAGATTTTTGAAACAGCATCATTTATCATGTCCAAGTCCATTTCCTTGACCAGGTGTGGCAACTACATAGAATAAGAACTGTTTCTCACTCCTCCAGTTGAGGTGTGGCAGGGCCATCAATAACTGAAAACCATAACAAAAAAGAGAGAATGCTGCAGTACAAGGTTAAAAAATATATGCTGGTGTTCTTATATAGCATCAAAATTTTAGCAGTTTTTATCTATTTCTGTTTTGGTGTCTAATATTGTACATTATTAACTCCAAGGCAGGTACAGTACCAGTAAAAAGTCTGGACCCACTTTCTCATTCAGGGGAATGGGAAGGTGTGTCCAGACTGGTGCTGTATATCAAAATGAAAATAGTTTCTATGTGACACACATAGCCCAATTAGCATTCCAGTCTGGAAAAACAGCACACATCACACCTTCCAGACAGTTGAAACCATTCATACAAACATCCCATAAACCTCAGCCTTCGCTGTAAGGATGCCAATTTCATATCTGGGCATTGGCTGGTATGAGGATATGGTCCCAGTACTTACAGGAACATGCACGAAACATTATTTTACAGGTCACTGTGACATAGGTATGAATAAACGACTTAACTGGTAGACCACATTCACCTCCGGGTAGGAAGAAATGTATTTTACATTTTACACTTGTAGTTATGAAACCCGTATATGACAATAAAGTACAGGTGTGTGGTTTACACAATCATATTTTAGCTTTACTGTCTATGCAACAGTCATGTGGCATGATTAGTCTGCTTCTACTTCTACAAAACAAATTAATATTAAAAATGCCTTCACTACTTGTATTAACTCTGTTAAGTACATTTAAACCTCAAATATAAATTCATAACTAGTAGCAGATAATTTAGATTTCAAAGAGTTGAGATTGGATGTTATGCCATACTCTCTATGCAGATCACTGACAGTTAGAGAATCAGCAGTGATTCACTCATCTACCTTTTCTTACAGACATGGAAAATCCCAGCAAGGCATTTGAAGAGTATGTTTCAATGAGAGCATCTAATTGGTGTCTATAACTACTGCCACTATTTTGCATACAGATACAGAGAGTAGTCTGACTCGTAACTTGAATACAGACAAAAACATACCAGACTGCTGAAAAGACACACACACGCACACACATGAAGTATTCAAAGTTACACAAAGCCTGCATTGTAAAAACTGTCATCTTCGTAACTTGTTACTTCACATATATCAACTATCAAAGTCTCCAGTACGACCTGTTCTCCAGGACATCTTTTGACCAATCTTTGGCCTTTCTCTGTACACAAGTCATCACCCTTCTGAACAATATCTGTGGTATTTGACGCCCTGGCATCCATTATGCGCCGACTTAAACTTGTAACATTGACTGTTTGCCGTTCTAAGATGTCAAATTATCTGGAAAACAGTCGGTGTTTGATGACATTGTATAAGAGGACCATTATATCTTTGAGTCAATGAGGTATTTGTCTTGCTTAGCTGTGATGTCACCTTGTAAAGTCCTGCCACTGCTGACCTAAGCAGGTGAACAGAGGAGCAGTTTGTGACCTTTGTCATTGTTCGTTACTGCTTTTTCCATGATAGTGAATATAATTACCAAACAGACCAAACAAGTAATTCAACCGTAATATGTAATTGGCTAATAAATCACTCCGGAGCTCTACAATATGACAAACATCACCCATTGTAATTGTAATGCAATTTCACAAACACGTCTCTTGATATTAAACAGACTGAAATAGCACGCAATCTGCAATGCTATAAGCTACTAAGAAATTCTCAAGAAACTGCCAGACATAACAAAAAGCACATATCCATCGCCTTCATAGACATACTTTAGTCCATTGTAATGTTGACAAAAGAATATGCATTGCAAAATACACGTGGTTATCTAATGTATGAGGATTTTGCTTTTTCACTCAACACTTTTTGACAGCCAGGGAGGGTCAAATTTTGATGGACATTCTGTTTGTCTGAACTACGCTGAACTAAATTCAGGGATTACTTTCATGCCTCAGAGTCAGTAGCATGTCCTGTTTAGTGTTGGAATGCTCTTAGTTACAAGGCACTTTCATAACAATCAAGTGATTATGTGTGTCACAGTGTGCATAAGGGGAGGTTTTTTTAATCTAATACACCAGGAGAAAATAAACTATATTGGCATCCTCATGCAGACATTAAAAAAAAAAAAAATGTGAACGTCTGCTGTGGCAGAAAGCCTACCTTTCCTTGTAGTAGGAAGAGAGCAAAGTGCGGATCTCAACAGACAAATCCGGGACCACAACGCCTTCCCTGGGAGAAGAGGGTGTAACTGAACAAGAAGAAGAACAAAAAAGGCAAACAGGAAGAGGAGTCACAAAGACAGCACTGTCAATTTACCCCATTACACATATCAGACTCAAGATCGAATAGTTTAAACATCTCCCTTTGTGTCTGGTAATGTTTTGAATGGACTGATAGTGGTTGATTACGGGGAATTCAGAGAAACCTTTCTATTTCCTTTACTGAATTATTTAGTTTTCTCTTCCTTCCAAGACATTTTGTCCCACATCTTATCTTAATGATTGGAATGCTCTTAGAAAAGAACATATTGTTATTCAAAAAACATGCCCACATTTTAGTGGGTTCTGGGTTGCTGCTATAGAGTGTAGCTGTATATATATTCTGATCAGCATGACTGGTTATTTGTTTAGCAAGTGTTGGAGATAATGCACTTATTCACAATGAATGTTTGACTTGTTTGCCCAGGTCATTGTTGGGCAGCATTATTTATCTCTGTTAGATCCTAGTATTTACTGAAACCGGTTTGTCTACTTCGAGGCCAGGCGTCACTCTAGCTTTCTGCAGATAAGAACAAAGCACGTACAAATGAGGCATAACATTTCATCTCTCATTATTTTGCCAGAATGTCTGGTATGGAGGGACAGATGTTTCAGCCTAAGTAGGACATTCTGATACAACCATTGATACATATGACATATTTATGCAAGTTTTAGCTTCTTAACTAAAAATCATGTCGTATTTTTGCTTACCATTTTTGAGTGCATGCAATACAGTTTTAGATTTTGTGATATTTTCCCCTCCTATTCCAGGCAGCCATTACCTTCCTTTAATTTCCACATGATATGAAAATTATAGCAGACATATGAAACTTTCTTGAGTTGTGTAGTCAGTCACAGTAAAGACTGTCATGAATCTAATATGATCAATAATTTTATGTTAAAAATGGTGCACATGTCTACTTGTATGTGAAAGGGGTTGCTCATAGTAACGAACCCACGCCTCACCACCTTCGTCAACAGTTTTCGGTTGCAGCAAACAGCTGTCTTCAACAGAAAAAACAGATAAACCCACTGTAAGCTAACAGCCCAGTACCAAGTTAGCGACTAGCTAGCAAACACAGTGGAGCATTTAGTTGCTAAAGAGGCAGATATTTCCTTCAGGAGTTGGTGGAAAACAAAACAGAGCTAAATAGGAGAGTGAATACTGGTCTTTCATCAGATGGCCAGAAACAACTATAACTAAATGCTAATGTAGCTCCATTTTTTGCTGGATGTGTATATAGGCAACTTTTTGCCAAGTCTGCCATGTCATCTTAAAAGGTAATAATATGTTGTGTCTACATCTTGTAGACCTCCCAAAATGGTAAAAAAAAAAAAAATCACCTTTTGAAGGTTTAATTTATCATTTATGCAGTTTAAATGCAGATGGATTTGAAAAGTCTTCACTCCATTCATAATGTAACTCTGACACAAGTAAAAGCAGACTTTGCTGTCCGTGGCGGAGGCTACTCAAGCATATTCAAGAGTCTGGAAAAAGCTTTTAATATGTGCAGAAATTGACGGAAACCAATGGAGGCCTGGAATGGATCAGAAAATACATTCAAACAAGCACCGCGTTGTACAAAACGGTGAGTTGGGATGTGAAGTTGTGGATTTCATGATAATCATTTTTCGTATTCCTTTAAGGCTTTGAGAGTAGCAGTGTGACCACAGTACATGATGCAGGTGTCACTCCATTTGTGTCGGACTACCTATTTCATGGTATAGCGATCCCTGCTTCAACGTGATGGATTTCCTGGAGCTCGGCATTTCAATCTTCATGAAGTCTTCACAACACTGCTTCCACTGGTCTGCAGAAAATATGCAGTACATATTAAAAAGAGATTATTGGCAAAGCTTTTATACTACTATCATCTACTGTCACTCTGCAATTAAGCTGTCAGTTTATGTTGTAGTTGGCGAGCTGTCAGTACCTCAATGCTTGCTGTCAACCTATAGAGATGATCATACTGTACTACCTGTCATAACACACAGGTGTACCAAGTGTAAGTCATCAGACATAGTTCATCTTGTATATTGGATAATGTGTCTTTTGCTCTCTTTTTAGGTGTTTTTCCTTGTACCACTTTCAGATTCACACAGTTGTAAACTCATTAAGATACTACCCACTGTAGGTCATAGCATCAATGGTCGGTTGTGCAGAAACAGAAACTATATGTGCATCGTGTATCATGGCTCTTGCTGCTTTATGCTAAGTCGTACATTGACTATCATGGAAGTCCCTGTAATAAAAGCGGATTTCACAAAGACAGACTGTCTTTCAGAGTTTCTTCTCAAATCACATATGTATACATATGGATTCAGTGTCTATGTCAGACAAAGAGCCCCGCACACTGCCAAACAGTCATTCTTATAGCCTACTTGCAGCCACGCCTGTCACAGGATGCTCTGGAACAATCTGTGATCTGTCAGTTCCACACTCTCCGGCTGCACTGTCAGCAAACGTCAAAAAACAAGATTAGGTTCCGTCTGACATCCTCTTATCCTAAGCACATTTGAGTACATCCACAGATATGAGAGTGCGCAATCATCTTTCAAGTTGAAATTGTCCACTTGACATGTATAACAAAGTATTACCAGATAAGGAGGCTCATTTTCCACTTCAATGACCTTTGGCTTGTTTTTCTTTTACACATGTTGGGAGATTAAACTAAGTAAAAGGACGAAGAAGAAGAAAAAGAAGAAGAAGAAGAAGAAGTAGAAGAAGAAGAAGAGGATTTCTGAGATTCCTGAGATAGTAAACACACAGTGTTTTTTACCAAGTCGTGCAGATCCGCCGCTGTGCTACACTATTTGGTTGGTAGTCAAACTAGCTGAATGTTGTAGATAACAAACAGCTGTATTACTTGTTCTGTATCTCAGTGGGTAGGCTGTTTCCTAATGTAAGGCTGTGTGAAATGCTGCATTTATAACAGAAGTTAGTTAACCTACTTGGATTAAAATCCCTGCTGTACTGGCTGGAGGCTACTAGAGATAGGACTGCAAATATATGCCTCTCTGCAGTATAAATATATATGTCATTCATCTTCATCTTCCCTCTACTTAGTCTAATCTCCAAAGTACTGTATGTAAAAGAAAAATGAGCAGACTTTTATCCCACCGCTTTCAATGTACCACTAAGAAGAGAGAAGCAAGAGCCACAACAGAGCTCTTAATGTTTCACAAGCGACCGCTGTGCTATGAACTAGATAGTATCTCTATATGCAAATACAATTGTGTGAAAGTGGTGCAAAGTGCAAAAGACGCATTATCCTATAGATGTTACTATGATGCCTCTCCATGTGCTCACAGTATTTAAACATTAATGTATCTTGTTGACCTAACTATCAGAATAGTTATTTGTGTTCTGCTGAATTTTGTGTCTTTGCAGCCTTTATCATAACTGAGAATTGGATCATTTCCTTGGATTCACAGGTAAAACAGTGAGCCTGAATGACAGCTCCATGCAGATACATCTACAAGTCAACTCACGGATCTTGGCAAACCAAAGCAAGGCTAACATATCGCCCAGATACAAGTCATTTGATACTAATGAAAAATGAATAATAGCAGTGACGTAATGGGAAATGTACTCACTGTCATACAAGTGATCTTTACACACCTGTATACAGATAGGTGTGTGGAAGACTAAGCCATGAGCAAAATGACAAAGAATTAACTCCCACACACTGTTGTTAGGCGTTGTGCACTTGTAAATCCCTGATGAGGGTCAATGTAGCAAAACGTACCGATTGATTAAATTTAGCGTTAGTGTGCTGTGACATTTTTCTGTACTTTGCAGTTTGCACTGATAACATACAGATAATTTCTTTCCAGAGTAAAATGATAAGTGCAAAGACAGTTAAACAGTAAACAAAAGATTGCTGACAAACACACCCTTGTTAACACCGAGGAGTGGCACATTCACCACATTCATCTATTCACACAATATTGCTGTGGTAACAGGTTCAAAAGAGACATTCGCAAAACAAAAGCAATTGTTTAAGAAACACATTTTATATCCATTTCAAAAATGGATATTGCTCTCTGCAAACACAAGATTTATTCCATATCTTAAATCTAAGAAATGCATTAAGGCATGAAGAGAATGCAGAAATAGCCCGGAGGTGCACAGTATCTAATTCATGCTATAGATGACTTACCCTTAGTTATCTCCATGGTACAGATACCTAAGAGACTTGCAAAGATATGCAAAATTTTCCACAAATGTTTAGATGCAAAGCACCTTGTGAACCTGACTTCTCTTTCTTCCCCCACTCACTCAGTCAAAGTCACAGGGACTCCTATGAGACTTAAAGTAAATACAGTTTATTCAATATAAATCAACTGCTCAACTGAGAATCTTCATTATTACCCCTACCACCTCTTACTAAACTTGAGACAAGGATCCGGTAGAAGTTACATACCCATGGATTATTATAGTTTCAGGTATGTGTGTGCAATAAAAATTAATTACCCTAAGGTCTTTTGGACACACTCCTTCAATAATATTTGCTTGTTTAACAACACTGACACATCTGAAGCCAGTGTCGAACATGTATATTTCTCTGATCATGATGCTGTCTGTGTGACCTTTAAATGGGCAAAGTTTCTAAAGGGAGGGTAGGCAAGGCACAACGAGAGAACTTTGCTTCTATAGCACGCAAGGGAGCACACAGGGAATTTGCATGTAGATAATAGTATCAGAGTTGCTGGCAAATTGCTGTGACTGTATGATTTAATGAGACAGGGTGACAGTTTCTCAAGTCTTTGCTGTCTGTGTTAAACTGTGACACATAATATATATATATATATATATATATATATATATATATATATATATATATACATAATACCACACAATTATTGTCACATTGTAGCAGACAATCAAGAATATATATGTCTTCCACTGGTTTTCATAAATATACACTGTGAGGAATGTCCCTCTAATATTCACATATTTTAATGGAAATCCTGCGTTCCAAGGAAGTTCTCTAATTCAGCAACTTACTTCCCTAAACTTTAAAGTGACGTCAAGTATCTGATTTAGTTTTATTATTTATTTATTTTCTAATTTGTTTATTCTGATATATGTGATATAATGATTATAGTGATAATGGGGTAACAATAAGTATCAATATCTATATTGTTTTTTATTAATATTGTTGATGGTGGACTGAACAGCTGCAGGGTGTGGGCAGCTGTATGCTAACAAGTTTATCATATCCATTTAAAAGGTGATTATATGCTTGTTTCCACAGTCCCCAAATGGCAAAAAAATCTGTTATTGCAGGTTTAAAACTACTCTTGACTATGCCTGCCACTACCGATTCAACCAAGGGTCATTCCCACAGGTTTAAAGGTTTAAAAAAAGTCCCTTGAATAACAAGAACTTTCAATTCAGTCACATGTTTGATACCTGTAGTGCCAGAATTCCAACAAATACAACGGGAAGTTTCCACGGGTGGGAAGCCAACGAGGGATCGTATCAGTTAAATGCAGAACAGCAAAACAACATGCCAGGAATTATTTGCCAGCATGTAAAGCTGAGAAAACCAGAGTTATCTGCTTTACAGTGTGACTTTGTAGACTTCTAAGTAAAAACTTGCAATGCGTCAGTGTCATAAGACAAGACTGTAGAAAACTGGTGCTGGCTGAAATGTCATGATTATGTTTGGGCATCACCGTAAGCAAAACAAGTTGAGAGCACCACTCCCCCTAGCCATTGTCTCCTTTCCAGCTTACAATATGTTGAACTACAATACTGTTATTGCTTACTGTCATACCTCAAAAGACGTCACATATCGCAAGTGTCTCACTGGTGCCAGATTGATGATTATATTCATATAACACAATAGAGGCTGACCTCAGAGAGTATGTTATACGGGTTAGGTTAATGAATACGTTAACTTCAGAATTATCAGATCAGTCAGACATAAAACAAATATTTTGATTGTGACACTCACTTTGCACAAGAGCATGCAGGTTTAACTGATGCAACGAACATGTCATCAAAGAATGTCGTCTGGCAGGTATAAGCGGGTATATTTTTACTCTTTTAAAATGCATTCACAAAGCCTGATAAACATCCCCTCTAACTATTTCCGAGTTTCAGTTGAGTATGAGCCAAGGCTGCAGCCAAATTTTTAATAAAGTTGTAATTATAACACCACTCGACTGTGTTTTGTTGTCGTATAAACAGTTAATCATATAAAGAAAAATGGAGAAAAAAAATGGCAACTTTCATGTTACTTGCAAATTGGACCTTGCCAAACTATTTCATGTGAAAATACAGACAACTCAAAACAAAATAAAACAAATTCAGTTGAGATATATGCAACTTCTCCTGTCATGGAACATTAAAACCTTGAAATAATTTGGCACAATTGTGATACCCTGGGCAGGGAGCCAACTGCAGTCTGTTACACAATGGTGACATTAGACAAACAGGCGATTGAGAAACACGCATGGAACAAGATTGTTAATACATTTCTTCAGAATTCAGAATTGGCAATTACGCATGGTTTACGTTACTGGTAAAAAAAATCAAATGAGCGTGGAAAACCGTTACAGAGAGCTTTAAGGTGCTCAGGGGCATGTGTCACATATGTGTTAAAAGGGCTATAGCATCTGGTTGGAAACACTAGTTCTCCCTCCTGCCAACTTTTTCTTTCATTTCAGTTTATGTATGTCATTCATGTTGTTGTTGTCCAGTTCATGTTGCTGTTGTGTGATTTCGTTGTTTTGTTGTTCTTGTTTTCACTGTCTTGCCAAGAGTTAGATTAAAAGATTAATATGACTCTCATGTCTGTAGGATAAATAGGATGCTGCTGCCAGTAGCAGATTAGCTTAGCTAAGCATGAAGACTGGAAACAGAAGGAAACAGCTAGCTTGGCTCTCGTCAAAGGTAAAGAAAAATGTGGCTACCAGCACCTCTAAAGCTCAGTAGTTAACACATTATATGCCATACTTTTTCCTGGCCAGACCAGTGATGTCCTGGGGTTTAAGCTGGTTGCCTGACAACCTCATGGTGACGACAAGTGTGTAGAAATCACCACTCCTGGCCAAGAAATAGTCCAGCACATAATAATCTGAAAAACCTCAACTAGACAGTTTTACACTTTGAATTTTGTACAGATTAAACTAGCGAGATGAATAACGTGTTATTTAGTTAGCTGTACAGGTTCTCATTACCTTTGGACAGAGCCAGGCTAGCTGTTTCCCCTGTTTCCAGTCTTTATGCTAAGCTAAGCTAACCAGCTGCAGCTTCTTATTTAATGGACAAATGTGGGAGTGGTATCTCTTCTCATCTAACTCTCTGCAAGAAACCTCTGTCAGGTAGATTTTGTTTTCAGCCCTGTTTATTTTTTGTCTATTTGTTAAATGCCAAGATGTCTTTAAAAATCTTATGTTATAAGTCATTAGTTCTGGGTGCAGATGTGCCCCAAGATGGATATCCATGAACTTATAAACTACTGTATCTACTTGCATAATCAAATAATTCTACTTTAATGCAGACACAGAACAATATCAAATAAAAATGTTCCCAACATTTTGTATAATTGTAATAACACATATAGAAGATTATGAGATCTTGGCAGAAGCATGATCTCTCTGACTGCTTTCTAGCATTAAGACGGTGTCCCTTCTGTTGTGTGTGCACCCTATGCTGTGCCATAGACCGTATAAAAATAATGAACGTAGCCACCGTGACGTCACCCATTGGTTTGTGGACTCCTGTTTTGAAGCCTCGAGTTTGGCATTTTGACCGTCGCCATCTTGTTTTTATTTGGAGCCAGAAGTGATGAGAAGTGACCATATTTGGACAACAGTGTGGAGCTGGGGAGGAGCTCCCCAGGGTCCAACTACAGCACCTTACGCACCGCTTTGGTAGCGACTTGTCACTCACAAAGTAGCCACGCCCTAAAGCATACACTGCTTTATCGTCTATTTTACTCTAAATGAACATCATGCTGTATGGAGGAAGATTTGAAACTAGCGATTGAGACCATAAATTCATTAGGAAACTGTTAACTGAGGTAATAAATCAAGTAATTGAGTAATTCAGGGTCATTTTCCCATAGACTTCTATACAAACAGACTTCTTTTTGGAGACAGTGGAGTCACCCCCTGCTGGCCATTAGAGAGAATGCAGGTTTAAGGCACCTCCGCATTGGCTTCACTTTTCAGACTTGGAGCTGTCCGCTTGTGCTGTACTTGTCACTCAGATCTGGGTTTGCCAAAGCATTTTCTAATTAATCGTGACACTAAAGCAGCCACTCCACCAGCCTCCTTGGACCATAGCCTAAATTCACACACAAATATCATTGTAGTATGCTCACAAATTTTGAGATGCTCTGCCAACTAACAAATACACAAATAGGGCAACGGTAACTTCCTTATAATAATCCACTCATCAAGCAGCTTTTCTAGTAGTTAGTTGTAGAGACAGGAGTGTATAAGGGCTCTTGGGGTTAAAATAATACAAAATTTGTTCATTCAGGCCTCACTCATATTATAGATGTGCTGCCAGAGAGCCTCGGTCCAGCGCTGCGTGTCTTCAGGTGTGTGCGTGGTCAGCATGTAGGTTTCTTCCTCTCTTTGCTGTTTACTGATGTATATAGTCTGGCATTGGGCAGAATCTCTCTCTGACACACAGACAATGGTATCCTGACAGAAAATAAACACACACATTTTCACATCGAATTATTCAGATAAACAAGGCTGCTTGAACACACGTGACAAAGTACCAAAGGAATGTTTTTCTTAGCAAGATCCATATAGGCTTAAATGTCTTTTACTAAAATAACAAAATAATCCAACAGCTTGAACTGCAATTCTATAGAATCTCACAGCTGACAGAAAAACATATACAAACATATCAGCTGTAGGAGTACATTTGAATACTCTACAGTTTATTTTACTTTTTTACGGTTTTTTACATTTTAACAATTTTATATACCATAAGGTTCCCAACCTAGGGGTCAACTCCAAAGGGTCACAAGATAAATCTGAGGTGGCATTAGATGATTAATGGGAGAGGGATGAAGGGAAAAAAAATACAAAATACAAAAGTCTGTATTCATATTTTGGTCTTTTCTCTCATCTTTGCTTTTTTGTGAAATATTTGATCACTGTACCTCTTTGAGCCTTGAAGAATTATTCAAATGACACAATCTGTTTAGTAAAGTTTAGAGGGGAAATTATTCATTAACAACTCATATACATCTGAAACATGAACCAAGCCAAAAATGTTGGGAACCACTGATTTAATCCATACGAGTGTGTTGTATTTTATAAGGTTATCCACTGTTTTGATGTAAAATCTTACTCTATTAAGTAGTAACTATAGCTGTCAAAGAACTGTAGTAGGGTTAAAAGTACAATATTTCCCCCTGACATGTAGCAGAGTAGAAGTATAAAGTAGCATAAAATGGAAACGCTCAAATAAAGTACAAGTACCTCAAAATTATATAGTGCTTGAGTAACTGGATTTGTATTGTTTTATTGTGTGTAATAAGGTGTAAGTCTTAAAAGGTAATTTTCTTATTGTCATATCTGTGGTATGATGGTAAAAGAACTTCCGTAATGCAACAGGGTACAATTAAATTAGGACGGAATTACCTCTTTAAATTAATATGTTCAACAAGGTGTGACAAGAATGAATCAGGTTTAAAGTGCATAAGTAATTTCAATCTTCAGATGCTCACCACCACAATGGCTTTACTCTCCTAGGACATTTTTCATTAATTCACCAGTGCTCTCTGGTGGCCTCAGCACGTTATTGTAATCAACATGATAAAAAAAACAAACATAAATGAATCCATCTCTTTATTCATGAGACTTTGCTCACTCAGAACCAACCTTTTTGATGGGGATTAGAAGTAACGGCTTGTCCTCAGACTCCAGGTCTTCTTGACTCTGATAGCAGAGAAGACTTTGCCCCCTGAGGACGGCGTAGACATTTTCCCAGCAATTAAGGTCCTCTTTAAGCTGAATAAGAGCAGGGAGTAAAGTGATACTGTGAATGATAATGTGATATTAAAAAAAAAAATCACAAAGCAGGATAATATATGATAATCCAGTCACCTTGACCTTGAGTTGCCCACTTGTGACTGGCTGAATCATGCAGAGAGGCTGAGCAACAAAACGACAGCACATATTGCCATACAGAGGCAACCAGAAGGGACTATCCTCTGCAAAACAAAAGAGAAGAAGGGTTCATTTTCAGGAGAGGTGAGGAGACAAGAAGAGGAGATGAGAGGAAACTCACCTGTTGCTGCTAGTGACAAATCGTGCGTCTTGAAACCATCCTGGACATGTTCGATTCTCAGTATTGTGTGAGCCAACAGGTTATACTTAGGCCCCCTTCAGACAGAAAGCATTGGGCAAAATCAAACTTTTTTTCTATGTGATACTCAGTCATAAAATATTTCCCTTTGTGTTTGTTTCAGGGAGAATTCTATTGTCATCCTCACAGTGCAGCGAGGTCAGCGGATAAAGGAGGGGACACACTTCCAGGTCCTGCTTCTCCTCCGCTGGAAATGGATCCACAAATAGCTGCAGACTCAAATGCAGCACGGATCTTTTTACCTGAGGAGCATCCCAGAGAACCCCCCAGCAGGCTCATTCTCCTGGGTCCTAGAGCCCCCAGGGAGAAATCCTCAACCACACAACTGCTGTACAGCTCCACACGAAGTTGAAACTCTGGTCCTACATCACTGCTGCTCAAACACACACACAGACACATTTACACAAGAGCATACAAAATGTCTTTAAATTGAAAAATGGACAAAATCTGAACCTTTAGAGGACATTTACAGGTCTATATTTTTTATTCTGGGTCTCTTCAGGAATATCTTTTCATGATTTACAGTCCAAAAAAACTTGTTATTTATCTTATACTGGCTCTTTATGCAGCCCCTCAGTTCAGCCTCAGTTTGAAACAGGCTGTTTTAGCTCCTGTCTCTTTAAGGCAGACTTCTGCCAGCTCCAGAGACTACTTAAACAAACTATAGTAGTTGGATTTTGCTTCTTTTCCCCTCAAAATATAAACTTCTCAAATACATCTGGACATGTTCAAGCCCAAATCCGATCCGAAATATGCCGGTGAACACCATGAACAAGCCAGGAAAAACTGTAGCAACAACTTTAGCAACAAAGGCTACAGATTGGATGTTTGTGGGCATGCATGAATGACCTGATGTCAGTTCGATGGGGAAATAGAGGTAACTTTGCAAATGGAGCATTCAGAGCACACTTAAGTCCTGGCTTTTGACTTGCTGGTTTTGGAGTTTTGACCAAGGTTAACATAGACATCTGACATTATAACAGTATATAAATGACAGATGATCACAAAAAGCATGATATGTCCCCTTTGAAAAGCTGTAAAAACTGGTGACTTACAATATAATAGTGTCTTCAAAGCAGATGTCAGTTAAAGTCCTGTCTACCATCACCAGATCAGTGTCATGGATCTCTGTGCCGCACTGAAGCAGGCAGAACACAGCACAGCGATGTAGCTCTGCAAGCAAAGAGAGAATGTGTAGAGTCCAAATTGCAATTAATTCTGAAGTTCTTAAAGTACCATGAATTTGTCTTTTTCCTGTAATGACATCCACTCAGGCGAGTCAGGTACCAGAGGGGGTAGGCAATAATTTCAGTCTTTGCAGTGCCTGCAGGTCCACATAATTCCAATAGACATTAGTGCAATCAGCTCCCTTGATCGCACATTTCAGAGTAGTACTTACCTCCTTTGTTTTTGAAGTACTCTGAGTCTTTCCACATGAGTGGAATTCGCAGGTCTATAAATGCAATTTATAAAGTTAGAAATATAATAGCCAAGTTCAGATTTGTTCATAAATTAGTACCGAGGTGTGTCAACACTCACCTGAAAGGGCTACTTTTCCCATACACTGTACTAGATCATCAGATGGCCTGTAGTAAAAGACATTGATCATCTATCCAACAGTTCACTCATATTGACTCTATAGGGGATGGACAAAATAACAGGAACACCAATGCAATCCAGTACAACAACAACACCACTATCTACAGCCTCAAAAAGAATACCTTAGAGTTGAATCAACACATCTCTTACACATGATCACTCAAGGTTGTTGTATTGGACTTCAGTACAAAGTGTCCATCGTGTTCTACATTCATACATTAAAAATACATATAAATGCTGTGTGCATGTGTGTAATGTTACATGCATGTGAATTATAATCATATCAATAAGTTAAACACACAAACATTGGCTAGTTTTGAAAGGGGGGTACTCACAAATGGATCAAGACAATTAGCTTGTCTGACCTCTAGTGGCTGTTAGGAGGCATTGCAATATCCACAAACAACTAATGCACTTTCTACCCCTCTGCAATACAGCTGAACTGTATAATATCCCTTTATATCTCTCTTTACTGATCTATTTTATACAATCTACTATCTACCCATACATACAACAAGTCCTTGCACTCCATCTAACCTGCGTCCCGCTCTCTGTAGGATTTGAGCTTTCCTCATCCTCTGGAGTTGACTAAGCAAGGCCAGGATACGGGTATTGCATGTTAACAGGCTCTTGGAGGCCTCCAGGGCCTGGTCTCTTTGGGAACAAGCTGCAAGTAGTTTACTGGCCCCCTCCCGCATTCGCACCTCCCTCTCAATCTCCTTCAGCACCTCCTCATCCTGTCAGAGATTAGTGGAGAAAAAGAAGATTAAAAATAATCAACATATTCTTTTGACTAAAAAGAAAGACAGTTAAACAGCTCAGATGGCTTGGAGGTTGGTACTGAGAATTGTCTGACTTCCAGGAACCAAAGAGTCAGATAGATAGTGAAAACACAATTAGACTGCAATTTTATCCATGCTAGAGGCAAGTCTCTAGGGACGGTAATGTTGGTCTGACATTTGGGTTGGTCCAGACTTAAATATTTCATCAATTATTGGATGACATAATAATTTGTTCAGAGAGTCACAGTCCCTGAAGAATGACACCTACTGACTTTGATAATCCCCTGAATCTTCCTTTAGCACAACCTTTTTGTTTTTCAGTGTTGGTCTGGACAGCAGACGGTGGACGGTGTCATCAGGTCAAATTTTCACTTATTGGTGAAATATCTCAACATTTATACTTGATTGACTAGCACAAAATATTGCACAGGTGTAACAGACAATTAATCCTAATGAATTCAAATAATTGGTATATGACTAAATACCTGCAAAACTAAAGCTATTCCTAGCTAATGTTAGTAAATTAACACACTAAACCAAATTGAAAATTATAAGCATTATACTTGTTAAACATCACTATGTTAGGATTGTCACTGTGAGCTTAAGTTAGAATTTAGTTCAAAACATGGCAGTACAGCCCCACAGAGCTGCTCGCAAGGCTGCAAACTCATTAGTCATTTGTCACAGTTTGAGGGAATATGATTAGAAATCCCAAATTCCAATTGCTTTTGATTATACACAGTAATAAGTATCAGCCTTGCACATTTAAAAGACCTTACTGGTCCTTGTGGCAGCAGGTGTCAAACGCCCACACCTGTTACATACTGTAATGGCCTAGAACCCATGGAGTGCCGTGAGTTAAATTGGTACATCACATTAATCCCTGGATATGGTCCAGCTGGCAGAGCTCCATGACTAAACTGATCTCGGCTGAGGTAAATAGATCACAGAGCAATGAGAAATGTTACATTTTTCTTTGTAACAACATATTTGGTTATTATTTAATAAGTAAAAAGAACAACACTGTGTGGAGCAATCAAAAACTAATGCCAAAGTCCATGTGCTGATGATGGAATTTATTGATAATCCACTTAGTGGTACGTTTCCTAATGAGCTTCTCATAGGTGAGTCTTTAATTAGTGCTGTTTTATTTATTATTTAATTATGTGGACATTATAATGTATTGTAATAATGATTATGCTTTAATTGTTAAGAGCCTGATTTAGCTAGATTTTTATCATTAGAAATACACTGTGGTCCTCTGAATGCACCATCAGTCAGTTGATACACTTCAAATGATTCTACTGTGAATATCAGCATGAAATAGTCTCATAATTTACTTTAATATAATGAACAAAGCCTCAACATCAATGTTATACAAGACTTTTAGACTTGTTTCACAACAGACATCATTCTACATAGTGTTCTCTGGTGGTTAATACCACACCTTTTTGGACACGTGTCTTTTGAGGTTTCCCATGCTTTAACAATCCATACATGTTAGATGAAGTTTTGAAGTTCAGCTTTAGGGATCAGGAGGTTGTTGCATAATTCAGTCACGTTCACTGAGCCTAAGCCTTGATGGTATGTTGCTTTTTGTTCAGAATAGATCCCAAATAATTACATAACTTAAAGTTCATGCAAATGACGCAGCGAAAACCTTTAATGATTCATTTGCGTTATATTAGAATAATTTATATTTACTATAGTCCCAAGAGCACACTGGAAAGTGATGGTCGAATTAATTAAGAGGGTTAGTTACAGACAATTTATTATTAATTATGGTGTTTGTTTTTACTATTAGTTTTTCAAGGAAAAACAATGATTTGTAATGTTAAAATACTCATTTTTTGATCAGAAAATACTTATTCTAACATGTTGAATTATCTTTAAAATAAGACAGTTGTTAAAGGCAATATTTCACTTACCTTTAATTTTAAAAAAACAAAACAATCATAAATGCATTTCTGTACCAGACCACGCTATGAACACCTGTAATAAATTCCTCAGAAAGTTAAAAAAAAATACAAAAATCATCTTCTTTCACTGACCTGGATGTTCATGTTCCTTCTGTGCAGTGCCTCGGTAGTCTGCTCCCGTCTCTGTGCTGTCATCAGGCAGTACAGTGAGTGAACTGACTAATCTCACAGCTGACTGAAAGACTGTTGGGAGTGAACCTGCGGACGGAGCAGTTTGTTACTTAACAGAGAGATCAAAACAGTCTTAAGCCTCACTACAAGAGGCTACAGCATGAAGGATTACAGGCGCCGCAAACCTGATAGACTTTTATTCCTGACAGCTCCGTCACACACAACAATGAATGCCTCAATATACAGTAATTCACAGGGATACTATATAACAGCTCCTGAAAAAATAAACGCAGATGTTTATTTTGGCTTAGAAGAACAATAAAGACGAGGCAGTTACCCTGAAATATTCCCATTAATTATAATGAGATTCATTTATTTTACTCAAAAAAAAAAAAAAAAAAAAACAGAAATGGCAGCACTTGTTACTTTCTAGAACTTATATAAATCTTAAATTAAATAAAAAGCACATGAATTACTTCAAAATTCCCTCAGTGTATTACTGAGTAAGTGAGGTTGACGCAATATGATAAACACAGCACAGTTCAAAAGCAATTTAATCCAGTCACCTTGCAACAAAAAGGCTTACTGTCACTGAGAAGCTTATACAGTAATGCTCCCCTCTTGTGACTCAGTCACAGGGGTGACTACAAGCTCATTTCTGAGGTCATGATTTGTGGTACTATGAATAGCTGAATTGCATTATTATATAGTTTAATAATTAGTCTCCTTACTGAGAACGTAACTTCCTACTGAGGTGCACATGCAGGCCATAAATACAGAATTTGGATGCATCAGCGGTGCTGTAAACATTCAAAGCAATTTGCCATAACGTCCTTTTCACCGAGGCCAGCCGTACATTTTAGTGCCATATTAGTTCTCTAAATGAAAAGCCAATTTGTAGACATCCTTTCTTGTCAAATTGAAACAAAATTAGTTCCAGATTGGAGCAGATGGTTTAAAAGTAATAGCACAAAAACACACGAGAGACAAAAAAAAAATGCAATACATTTAAATGTAGAACTGTACATGTCAAGTAATACATGTTAAAACAGGACAAATATGCAAAAAAAAAAAAATCAACCATGTAGCTATTGTACAATATTCACATTTTCACAGGTAATTAATAATAAAAAAAAAAACAAGGAACTTGAGGCTTGAAACACATTGAATTATGAAAAAGCTGTCAACTCTTTCAGTCAAATTAGTGATTCTCCAGAGCTTGTTAATGTATACAATACAATATTTATTATTTGAACTAATGGCTGTTTAAAAAGGCATTTCAGTAAATTGAAACTATACATGTACATATTCAAAGTGCATGTGAAAATGAAAACACGTTTGTCAGTCTAGTAAATTTAGCTTCACTGCAAACCAGTTTTTTTTTTATAAATTAACCTTAACAGAGATAATTTAACACAACAAAATTTAATAACAAGGCAAGCCAGTCACAGGTTCCTCTTGTCACACCACCTCTCAATGGCTTTTATCCCTCGTCCACTTCTGTAAAAATGTCACTTAAGAAGTACTGAGACACACTTGTGGGCTCCTCTTCTATTGAGCTGCTCTCCACACAGTCACTTTGCTGGGAAACCTATAAAAACAGAAGAAGAAAGGATCAGAGGTAATTTACTCAATGAAAGCATTACACTGAAATAAGACGACCCCGTGCAGTCCCTCTCTGTAGCACCTGTACCCTTCCTTACCTCAGCTGTAGACTGAGAAGTGCTAGGAGGTGAGTCAGAGCGTAGTTGGCCGTGCTCAGAAGTCTGTTTGATATCCACTTCTGTTAGTGTAGGTGATGTGGTCGAGGACGCTGAGCGGGGTTCCTCCGGCATTTGTGTCAGAGTGGCCGTGGGAGCCACACTGCGTGATGTCGAGGCTACAGGTGTTGCGATAGACTGTTTCCTTGCTGCAGGTTGAGTTTTAGCCTTAGGCCCCTTGGAAGCCGCTTTGCCTCGTGGAGGACTGTTTGAAGGGGCGGTACTGTCCGTCTCAGAGAGGAAGGAAAGGAAGCCTTTTGGTTTTCTGGAAAATTAAAATGAATTACCACTATTATAATGGATAGATATCGAGATGATTAAAGAAAATCAAGGAAATTAATCTTTCAACAAAGGATTTTTTATTGTTTTTTTTATTAAATTAGTAGTTATTATTATCTGGTTTCTTTAGTTTTCTATGACAGTAAACTGAACATTTTTAGGTTGTGGACTGACTGACAAAACAAAACATTTGTGCTTGCCTTGACTTCTTGTGCTCTGGGAAACAGTGATTGACATTTCTCACCATTTTCTGACATTTTATGGAGGACCAAACTAATCATGATTAATCCAAAAAATAATCAACAGATTAAAAGGTAATGAAAATAATAATTTAGAGCCCTATTGTTTTTCCTCACCTATTCCGACTACTAGTCCCTCTAGCCTGTGCTCCTGAGCTGCTATCCTCTGGGTTCTTTCCACCTGTCTCCTTTTCAGTGTCTACATGATCACTGCTTCCTTTCTGTGGTTTGGTGACAACCTCCTCTCTTGCTGTTGCATCAAAGGCTTCTGGCTGCACAGAAGGACCAGAAAGCTCTGAGTCCTCGGGGGTGTTTGCTTGGATGGGGATCAGCTCTGCTTCTTTGGCAGCGAGGGTCTTGCTATCTTGTTTCTTCCTTGTAGTGCTCGGCTTAACCTGCAGTTTGGCTGGTTCGAAGAGAGATGGGCACAAGATGAAAATGAATCCAATTTGCTGAGAGTGCAGTGTGATGCGTGTGTATTTATTTTTTGCATACCTCTTCTTCCATTGCCTCTCTGCTTTGTAGGGGGAATGTCGGCCTCCTCGCTGCTCTCTGTGGTATCTGGTAACTTGGGTGGCTGGACTCCAGTACTCTCTGTTCCATTGACACACACAATAAACATTAACAATACAACATTAACCACCGGTGGATAAGCAATAATAGACACAATTGCAGTTACACTACCATGTGGATCCACTGGATTCTCCTTGATTGAGCTCTGCTGGGGGAAAAAAAGAAACATTTTATTGCATTGTGTCAAACTTTATTTATATAGCACCTTTCATACGAGTTGAATGCAGTTTAAAGTCCTTCCCAAGGGACTGATAAACGCACAGGTTGGTAAATATGGCTTGGTAGACTAATGCACACTGAGATACAAGTAAAATACCAAAATTAAAACAAGGTGACTTGTAAGATGTATGTGATTTCCTTGTAATTTCACTTACTATATATGCAAACGGCTCCGGCCCGGTATCTTTTACACCGATGAGGCCTGTCTCACCAGTCTCCTGCGAGGACACAGGCTCAAGGACATTAGAGAGAGCCACACGTTCCACTGCTGCTGCACTCTCTCCAGGAACACTGCTGAGGGGTGAAGAAGGTTGCAGAATCAGACACCGAGCAAAATCAGCTACATGCCTGCCTGGATGACTAGCTGATAAAGGCAGGCACTAACCTCTGTTGCTGTATTGATGCATCTGTTACGGGAAGATAAGGAGGGGGCTCAGACGTGCTGTCCACCACCTCCCCTGAGGAGCTGACTGGGATCTCAGTCAGAGAGAGAATGAAAAAGGGTTCATCTGGATCTGAAGGCATCGACAGCACTGTGAGTGAGAGCAAGAGAGTTTTAGCCAAACTCGTGGTGCACATACTGTCTATAGTAGATACACAGTGCAAAAGTGCTGAGTGGAAGATATCTGTGACTGACTTACTGTCTGGAAATATAGGGATACTCTGACAACTTTCAGTCCCTGCTGCACTTGATGTTGATGCATCCTGGGATTGTTAAGAGAGTCAGACACAAACATTTGAAGATTAATCCTTAAATGTGGTAAGATATGGGAAAAGGTTCTTGATTGTGATGACACAGAGGCCCAAGAATACACCCACCCTTGGTCAAAGTTATGGCGATCTGTGCAATAGTTTAGTGTTTTGTTGATACCATATAGTATATATTTTTGCTACATCTGCTTAAAAGGGCACAAAAACACTACAATCATACATGCAATGCCTCCTACTTCTGCACATACTGATTATTTTTTATTACCTGGGAAGAATTCTCAGGTGCTTGTGTCACACAGCCTGAGGGCATCCCAGCATCATTTAGAGGGGACTCTATGTTACTTTGTGGTTTAATAGCTCCCTCTACTGGTTCCTGGATGTCAGGTTGGAGTTCAACGACAGGTCTGTGTGAACCAGAAGCATTAACGTCTTCTGAGCAAGTGCCAGAATCTGTGAAAAAGAGGATGCATCAGTAATAAGCAAAGGTATTGCAGGGCCATACATGTCCTGAAGCATTCTTTGGAGGTAAGGAAACTTTCATTTTACAACGGTGTCAAACCTGTTTCTGCTGGTGGTGGTATGTTTTGGACTTGTTGGGGCTGTGGAGGTCGACTGCTGCGCCCCAGGTTGGGTTTGGGTTTAATAAGCCTGCCTCTACGAGCTTGAGGGGAATTTCTTGATGATTGAGTATCATCGGTGCTTTAAGTGTGGGGGGAAAAAAACTGTTAAAAGAGAAACTGCTACTGATAATTTCTTTAAAAAACAAGGCTTTACAAAATGAGAGCAGGGTTTACATTGTACACCTTTCAACAACTGAATTTTGACACAGAATCAGGAAAATATGACTCGTCCCTTACCATTTGGGGGATGGAGATTTGACGTTGGTTGTTCGATTAGCTTCAGTGGTCTCAGAACCTCGTTGGACAGAATCTTGACTTTTTATCTGTGATTCATTCTCTGAATCTTGCTGCTGAGTGCTTTCTTTTGGATCTGGTGTTGACTGTACATTATCTGGGAGTATAGATTTCATTTTTGACTCTGCCAAACCATCTTCTGAGGCCTCCATCTTGTCGTGACTTGAAGTACTGTTCCCTGTGGATTCCCCTTCAACTGTGGGTTTTTCACTGCTTTTATCTTCAGCAGTCGAGTCTGTCAATATAGGCTGATTCTCAGCAACCGAAGGTGTTGCTATGACGATACTACCAGAGGAGCTACCCTTATCATTTCTACTACTTGATGAATTTTCTGAGTGCAGGGATGTCAAGTGCTTGCCGTCTTTCTCTGTGGATTCCAGTTCAGTTTGTCCACTCTTATTGTCCACAGGCTGTTGTTCTGAGGTTATATTTGAGGAGTGCTGTGTTGGACATTTACTGATATCCTCTGGCTGCAATTGTGACTGTGTTGTTCTGGTGGATGATCCTAAATTGGGTTTGGCCCTGGCGAAACGTCGCCTTCTTTGAGGTACATTTTGTTCTGAGCCTTCTAAGCTTGAGTCCAGCTGAAGGCCAACATTTGTGTTTTTCTCCACAGTTGAGGATAATTCCTCTGTGGGTTCATGAGCGGAGCCTAATTCCAATGATGGTATCAAAACTGAAGAGGCGCCAGTACTTTCAAGTTTTTCAGGAGAGGTGGTACTGCAGGTTGGTTGTGGTTCCACCACTAATACTGTATTGTCAGGATTGTCTGAGGATTCAGGCATTAAAGTTGGGCCAGAGGTTTTCTTCAAAGGCTGCATGTGCACACCAGGTTCTTTTGTGGTTTGAGGTTTAGACCGTACAGTTCTTGATGTTTGTGGCAGGTTTGGTTTGACCTTTTGTAATCGACTCCTCCTAGTCTGACAAGAAGATGCAACTTCACTTTCTTCTTTCTGACTGACAGGTAACTCTTCCACAGGTGTAACGCATGCAGTAGGACTGTCACTGCCTTCTTCTCCTCGTCTAACTTGTGATTCTGTAATTTCTGGGTCAGATGTCGCTGGATTATTACAACTACTCGCTTTTGTTTCAGCATGAGACATCACTTGTTCTTCTGTGGATTCAGACTGGGCTTCTGGATCACTCTGATCCAATGGTGCTGCACCTGAGTCTACCTCATCAACGAGTCCAACATCCGTCTTCTCCTCTGCAATTGAAGACAGTTCCTCTGTAGGTATAAGAGTAGAATCTAAATCCAAGGATGGTATCAAAACTGGAGTGCTTGGTTTTTCAGGACAGGTGGTGCAAGTTGGTTGTGATTCTGTCTCTGCTATTGTTTTGTCAGTGGATTCAAGGTTTGAAGATGAGCTGGTATCTTTCTCTAGAGGGTCTTTTGTTGTTTGAGGTTTAGACCGTACAGTTCTTGACGCCTGTGGTAGTTTGGGTTTGGGCTTGGCTTTCTGGAATCGACTCACCCTGGTCTGAGTAGTAGATGCGACTTCACTCTCTTCTTTCTGACAGACGGGTAAATCTTCTACAGGTGTGACAGAAGCATCAGCACCATCGCTGCCTTCTTGGACTGTGACTGAATGAGTGTTTGACCTTTGTTCAACTTGTGATTCTGTGACTGCTGTGTCAGATGTCCCTGGATTATTAGAGCCACTTTCAATTATACCAGCATGAGATTTCAGTTTTTCATCTGTGGACCTTGTGTCTCTGGTGGCTGGTTCCGAACTGGGTTCAAACTGGGCCCCAGAAAAGCTCTGATTCTGGTTTTCTGAGGAAATGTCATCTTTTATCAATGCTGGACTACACTCTGCTAATTTAAGGGTTGTTTTTTCAGCAGCTGGTTGTATCTCAGTGGCTTGAGAAAGGTCAGGAGCAACTGTTTGGCTCTCTTCAGCTGTCCCTGCTGTTGATGTACCTGATTGGGATTTTGACAGTGCAGTCCTCGAGACTCGGCTAAGGTTAGGTTTTGGTTTCACCTTGGATAAGCGTCCTCTCCTGGTCTGTGGAGAATCTTTCTTTGAAATCTCTTCACTTGACTGTAATTGAGGGGTTGAGTCCATATCAGAAGTGGTCTTCTGCTCAGTACACGTCTCATCACTGATTTTAATAATGGTTAGATCACCAGTCTGAGATAAAGGTTCCTTGTCTGTTGCGCTGTTTTGCGGTTCCACAGTGGCAACAGTCTCTGATGTTTCTGTGACACTTGTTTCCTCTTGTGCAACACCAGTTGCTGCAATCTCTACTTCTAGGTGTTCACTGGTTTCATTTACACTGACTGATGTTATCTCTGCAATTAAACACAAAGGGACATTTTAAACTTACTTTAATTCCATCTAAAACAAATTAAAGCTAATCCCAATATAATAAATCTTCTGTGTCTCTGACCTGTTACTTGATCTTGTGTGGTTGTTTGATTCTGTGCTGACTGAGAGAGATGAGCCAGATTGCCGATGGTCAACAGGGTTTGAGCAGCCTCGTTGTAGCTTTCGTCCTCAGATACTAAACCACAAAGCCCCCCCCCCCCCAAAAAAAATTAATACTTTCATACCATTTAAAAATATATACATTGTTCACTGGGATCTGCTTAGAATATATCCTCAACATACCTTCTGTGTGTTCTGAAGAAAGGAAGTCTATAACATCCTGCAAAGCAAACACATATACTGTAAGTTACAACAAAAGCTTCCTATGTAAATCAGACCTAAGACTTAAATTGTGAAATGATGTTATGTATGTGGAAAAAATGAATAACAGTAGCCCCAGTTACATTTGTGTCATTTTCTTTTCACTTCTGTGCGATCTTGTGATAACAAATTACCACAAGATCGCTGTCAAAATATGACTTTGTTGATAGATTAGATATTTTAGACTAGATTTCAGAAATGATATTAAAATGATAAGTGTAACTGGGGTTAATGATTGATTTTTATTGGGACTACATTTCAGGCACGGGACACTTACAACCAGCAGGTCCAACTGATGCTCACAGGGTTCAGCTGTGCCTGTCTCATTTTGTGCCCGCTCGCATGAGGCATCGGGACACAGTGCATCTTGGGAGATGCCCAACACATCGGGCATATTGGCCAAGATATCAAGCTAAGTGTGAAATGGGGGGAGTGGAGGGTATGAATTATGGAATGTAAAACCATGCACAAAGAAAAATGTAAATAATACAAAAATGTTTGTTGTAAGAAATATGTAAAAAAAAAAAAAAAATTTATGGTTGGTGTGTATCTGTGTAAGACATGATGGTGAAACTGATTATCATACCTCCTCCATAGTTTCTTCCACCTCTGAAATTCCAGGATGTGGGGAGCGCAGGATGGCAGGCACAAACGCAGGGGCACTGCTGTCCTTACTGGAGCTACACGCAGCCCACTGCTCCTCCACCTCGTTTTCCTTTCTCTCATTTTCATCCTCTTCATCGCTGTAATCTGACTGAGAAGCCCTGAGGGTTACTAGTTTGGGCTTTTTGGACTCTTGGGCTGATTTTGGCTTTGATGGTCTTCCTCTCTTGGTTGTGCATTTGACTTTAGGCTTGGCATCACAAGCTGCAGATTTCCCTGGTGATGCAGGAGTGCTTTCAGATGCAGATGAATGTGCATCTTCCTTGGCAAGGTAATTTAAGTGCTTGGTGGGTTTGGGCACTCTCCCATACCTACAAAACACAATCACACACACAGATGAATCATCATCCGAAGTGGTTTCTTTGGGAATTGCTAATGTTTCTGGATGTAATGTTAGAATGGGAGCCATAACTACATTAAATATATTGTACCTGGTAGGTCTCGGAGGTTGAACTGTGTAATCTTCATCTTCAGAGGAAACGTTATCACTGGCTGATTTCCTCTCACTGGCTTGTCTTGAAGGTGACTCGTCTTTGTTTACCTACAAGATTAGCATGACTTTCAGCAAAGCAAAGTAGCAATGTGTAGAAAGATCTGACGAGTCTCGACTGAAAGTAGAATAATAACCTGCTCTTTAGAGGCTCCATCGCTCACGCTCTCGTCTCCTTTATCTGACGCACTATCTTTGGCCTTTGCGGAGGCTGGTGGATGCTTTTTACCCCACTTCCTGCCCAGTGGCAGAAGGGGTTTTGGTGCTCTGCCTCGTGAGAGTTTAGCTGGCTTGATTGCAGTGTCCTTGGCTCCATTTGCATTCTCAGTCTTGTCAGACCTTTTTAGCAGGAAAAATTGGGGATTTCAACGCTAACTGAAAATGCACAAAAATGTTTTATTTAAAACAAAATTCTTAAGAGTTTCCTTACATGTCTGCATTTGTACGGTCCTCAGGAAGTGCTGCCTCTGCATCTTCAGGTATGCAGGCCTCACCTGATCATACAAAAGCAAAACTTAAAGTTGCAGCAAGCAATCAATGAAGCTAAACACACATGCAGAACCTGGGATTATGATCATACGTGTCAATTTTGTAGCAATTTGATTAAAGCAGTGAAGCCACACAAGGTGATGCTTATGTACTATGGATCTACATTGCAATGGTTGTGCACTCATACTTATATTATTGAAATTCTACTCAGTTTTGTAACATAAAGAAGATTTTCATGCATAAACTGAATGCACTGTACTAAATTTATTTGTACCTTGTTCATTGCTCTTTTCACCCGTTTGTTTTTTCTTGCCTTTTGGCTCCTCGGTTGAGGCATCCTTTTCGTTCTTTCTTTTCCGTTTCCTTTTAGGCTTAGAAACAGGGGTTCCTCCCTCATTACAGAGGTCCTCATTCTCTTTCTCTCCCTCTTCCTCCTCCTCCTCCTCCTCAAAGACAGGAAGTTCACTCTCCTCTTCCTCATCTTCCTCCTCTACATCACTCAGCTTCCTTGCAGCTTTTTTGCCTGTTGAGGAAATGAGAACACGCAAAGGATTAATGAACTAAGACAAATTTAGACACAACAGTTGTTAAATCAGATTAAAATTTAAGTTACAAAGCAATAATAAACATGTTTAAAAGTGTGTACGGATTACCCTTTCTCTTGCGCTTCTTGGGGGAGTTCTTCACAGAGAGTGATTTGAGTTTCTTCCTGTTTTTCTGAACTTCCAGAATCTTCTCTAGCAGCTTAGAAAAATACTCTATGTCCAGTTTACGCCTCTCTCCTGCGAAACAATGAGTTGCATTGAGATTGTATTAGGAAATCATTTAATGTACATATTCAAGAAGCTAAACCAAACCTTTTAAACCTCCTAGTAACCAAACTGACAAGGACCGAACACTTACTGAAAGCTTTGTCAATCCTCCAGGTATTCTCTCGCTCTTCTTTTTTGAATTTGTTCTGAAAGTTTAAAATCAATGCAATTAACACAAACGAACATTTTATTGCGTATATGGTAAAGTAGCACAATGCTTCTTAATGATCATGTTCTATAAATACACGTATATCATACATGTTAATCACTGACCTTTATCTCTGATCGTGGTCTGTGAGGAAACAGTTGACAAATCATGGAGAAGTCTGTGCCCACCATGCTGATCGCCAGGAAGAACATGTCTGTCTCTGATGGAAAAAACAGCAAACAATCATGACATGAAAATCCAATATGAACAAAGCATTACTGCAAAATGAGTTATTTATAAATATTATAATTCAGGTATCTATATCAATTATCCATATCCGTTCAACCTTCATTGGACCAGGGCTTTGAATAGGTCCCTTTTCTGAAGCTTGAGTACGTCGTAGTGGACCCACGCTCGAAGATGGGATCTCGACCCTGTGCTGGGTTTGGCCCTTTTGCTCGCATGACTTCCACTGTCAAACTGAGACACAGGTTGAGAGGATGTGTGTGATTAAAGATGCCCTCCGGACATGTTTTAGGACAAACTGAAATACTTCCCTTCGAATTACATTTTTACCCCAGAAAAAGGTTTATTTATTTAAGTACAGTTAAACAGTTAAACACACAGATCACATCATACAAAATACAAAGCTACACACAACAGCACATCACATACACCCACAATGTCAATTAGAAATTAATAATGTAAACTTGTTAAATTAAAAGCAAGACTACCTGCACTAATGAGAAGACCATAGATGAAGTTTAGACTCACAGAGCTGATTGGGCTTTTTTCAACAAACTACCTCCAAATTATTAAAAGCACACGTACTCCTCCTCCCTCACTGAAAAAATCTATCAATATGCAAATATGTTTCATTTCAAAAATTTCAGCTGGACGCAAGATGTGTCTGACATCACTGGAAAGTCCTTTGTCACTGTATGTTTTGCTGGAAGTTTCAAATTTCCAAATCATATTTGTGTAAGCTGCATATTGGGCCATGACACGCTTCCAAAATAACTAGTGCCAACTCTGCAGACATCATTCTGCACAGTGAAGATCAAACATCCAAGTGAAGTAGCAATGAGTAAGCAAAACACATTTTGTGAGTGTGTGTGTCTGCATGTCAGTATTTGGCCCTCGCTATGTATCTCTCGTTGACTATAACAGACTTAAATGGTGAATTTACTAAATATTTTTAAATGCTTTAGTGTGTATTGTGATTCCATTTCCATTATTAACAGGAAAAAGCAGGAGCATGTTATAGATGCATGAGTAGACGTTGTTAGTCAGTTTCTATCAAGATGAAAAACTAAATTTAAAATGTGTGTTCAACATTTTGTCAACAATAATAAAGTGAGAGGAAGCAAATAAATACGGAGCAATGTATTTCATAACCTATAGAAGTCCACTGACCTCTCCTCATCAATGATCAGTGAGCCATCCTCTGCTACTTTGACCTGCGGAACCATGGGCGCTTCATCCGGATCTTCCTCCTCCTCCTCATCCTCCGCTGCTGCTGCCGCCGCCGCCGTCGCCGTCGTCGCCACCTCTTCTCCTTCCACCTCCTCCCTCGGGCTTGCAATTTTGGGGAGGACTTCAGGTTCCTGTGCTCTCTCCGGTGACCTGTGACGATTACAAGTAAACTGTATGTCTCAATATGCTAACTACTGAATTATGATGTCCGCATGCTGTTAATACAGATATTGATTAATGGGCCGATTTATTTTGTCAAGAGGAGGTGAAGCTAACCCAGTGCTCTCTACCTCAGATATGCAGTGAAATAAATACACCTTGACATAAGGTTTTTGACAATCCAGTGTTACTTTTGCTATCTATTGAACAAATGCGTTATTGTTTATTTATTTATTTATTAAGAGTACTCTTTTTAAAAGTTCTCTTTTCATGGTATGGTTTATGGTTTTGCGTTGAAGAAAGCAAGTTTTAAAATCATTTCATTTTCCATCAAAATTTAACATACCACACAACTTTTCTCCGATATTCCATGGTATTATTTCCTAAATATTTGTGGCTATCTTGCCTTTATTGGCCTTAATTATGCATATTCGTTACCTGCGTAGATTTCATGACGTCTTTTTCTTTTATGCCTTTAAAGTGTGTTTCATTGCTGGGCTTTTGCAGCTGTTAAAAATTATGGTTTAAGTTTGCATTCAAATGGCTTCAACTTTCAAGCTGTATTAAACTGATTTCCATGAGACAAATTTGCTAAAAAAAATAAGAAAACTTGACATAAAAACATCAAAACAAATACAAAAACATACATCAGTATAGATGCAAATAAGGAAAGTCAGTAAGAAGCAAATACTGTATGTATCATTTTGTTCCTAAATTATGAAAGACATCAATAAAACTATAAAGGATTCAAACAGATTGATGGGATAAACTTACTCCTCTCTTTCTGGAGAAGGTGGGACAATAGTCTCATTCTCCTGAGCCGAGTCTTCTAAATTAGATCTGGAAAAAAAAACAAATTGCAGCCACGTAAGACAAGGAAGCACAAAACAATCTTTCAGATCCAGAATAATCAATATCATAACATCTTATCTGTGGAGATAAGGATTACGTGTTACACAAACTAATAGGTACTTACGTCATGGGGTTAGACATCGGCAGATAACGGATAAGGTCCCTCATGGTCATTTTGGCGGGATCTAAAGTATATTCCTTAACACGTGCCTTAGTTTTCTTGAGTTTCTGCAACATCAAATAATGAAGTTCCTTTACTTTAATGAATCAAGATATATCTAATGTCTTAGTATTTGTCCAACAGATGATGTTTTTAAAACTTAGAAAGTGAAGAAAATGAGGATAAAAATGCTCGCTGACTAATCTGAGCTCACCTTTTCTTTGTGCATCTCTTGTTTGAGCAGCTCTCTGAGCTTACGGGCCTTTTCCAGCCTCTGTAAGTCTGATGGGTCATTCAGGAGTCTACTCAAGGAGAACTTTGGTGGTGTCAATGAAAGCCCGCTCTTAGACGACACGAGAGTCTTGGCTTTCTCTGATAATTCAGTAGCTTCTTTGTCTGGTAAAGAGGGGGGGACTTTATCTGGTGGTCTGGGGGGAACTTCTTTAACTTGACTGTCTGATGTGCTCTCAGATTGTTTGCTGCCGTCTACCGACAGATGGGTTTGTTCTGGCGAGTCCTCAGCTGGAGGGACAGCAGAAGGTCCTGGACTGTCAGAAGAGATGAGAGTGGGTTTAGGTTGCACTTTAGGCTGCTTGCTGTCTTCCGAAGGCCTCCGTCGCCTTGGAGATTGAAGTCCCTGAGGGGCTGCTCTATTTCCAATTTGGCCGGATGTTGTTGGCTTGTCAACGTCTGAACCAGGGATCTCAGCAGTAGTAGTTTCAGTAGTGGTGGTTTCTGAGACTGCCTTGGCAGGGGACTTTGGCGTCCGAGCGAGAGCGGATGGGCGGCCTGGAGCCACTTTGGGCTTGACAGAAAAACGCTTCCTTCTCTGGACTGCAGCTGAGGAGCTGGTACCTTCCCCATTTTGATCGTTACCATCCCTAAACAGTAGGAAGAATGGTTACTTTTGTTAACAAGAATAAACATAGTCATTATTTTGTTTACCCCTTGAAAACAAAAAACACATTTTAGAAGCCATTCCATGCGTGTCACTCACCCTGCGGCTGTAGGTTTTTCTGACGGAGTCACAACAGACTTGCTGTCAGTCACAGCAGCAGCAGCAGCGCTGGTCTCACCGGCATCTTTGGGGGTCTCACTGGCTTCCTGATTTGCTGAAGGGGCTTCCTGAGATGTTGCAGCTGTTCTCCCTGCTGTACTGACATTGGGCCGAATACTAAATCTTGACCGACGAAACATTGTGACCTAAAAACAGGCAGTGAGTCAAAGCTGCATCAGTAAAACCAGTAAAACCTGACAACCAGTTGAACGTAAAACATTACTATATGTTCTTGTTTGGCTGATATATATGTATTGTGCTGTTAGATGATGGTGGGTAATAATCCCATGTGGGATGGATCATGTAAATGACCAGACATGAAGATAAAAACACCATTCATTCATTCATTCATTCATTCACTATAGAGATACAGGAGGTGTAGTGGAAACCAGGAAGGGTATAACCTGGATGTTTTGCATAGAACAATCTAAACAGTCATATTTAGATAATCTTTACATCATCGTTAATTTTCTTATTCTTATTTTTTCTTCAATGCACATCCTTGCAGAACGTTAAATACTGGATTAGGGCAACAACTAGCAGATATTTTCATTATTGATTGACCTGTTGTTTATTTTCTCTATTAATCGAGTAGTCGTTAGTTGAAATGGTGAAAAATGTCAATCAATGTTTCCCAGATCCTAAGATGTAACCTACAATATCTTGTTTTGTCCCAACCAACAGTTCACAACCCAAATATATTCTGCCTACTATCTTAGACTAAAGACTAAAGAAACCACAAAATATTCACATATTAAAGAAGCTCTAACCAGAGAATTTTAGCATTTATTCTTAGAGAAAAATGCATAAAAAGGATTAATTGATTATCAAATTAGCTGGCGATTAATTTTCTGTTGATCGACTAATCGTTGCAGCTCTATACTTAATAGGATAAGTAACGAAAACCTACACAGATCAGGGGGTTTGTGCACCATAATACATTTTAAAGTCTGTTTTCCCCCTATATGTCAACGTTAGGTACAACCATAGAGAAGTGTTTACAGCTAAAATGTGGCAAACCATCTCTTATTGCTGTAAAATTAACAATAATACATGTCTTTATGTAGCTTGCAATGTAACGTAACTGATACTCGTGTAACCTACAGGACTAGTGACGTTGACAGCCGAGCAGTGGATCAGTGGTTGAACCTGGGCGTAAAGAAAACTACAAGGAGATACCACCAAAGTTTAATAGGATAACAAACCTTATTTAAACAAGACACAGGAAAATGTGTCAATAATAGACAAAACAAGTCGAAAAGTACACAAAGCTGGGTTCAAACTCGCACGAAAACACTTGTCTTACAGTAACGTTATGAGTCTGAGTTGGACCGTCCTGTTGTTAATTTTGAGAAGCTGAGACCTTTATATTTACAATTTTACTAATGCAACAGACAGTATTGTTGTTCTGAAACACATACCTGTTCAAAAATGTGTCGTTTGCAGGGAGAAATAAGCTTTCATTAATCGACGGCGGTAAGCGAGTAGCGGACCCATGCACATACTAATCCGCCATGTTTTTCATGACGCGGTATTTGCGTGGGTGAAAGGGCTTGTGGGAAATGTTGTGTGATCTGCAAAACGCTAGGTGAAGCAAGGTGGAAGTTCTGTCTGATATGTGGAGTAGAAATACGTAGAAAATGACAAGCAAAAGAAACATTCCTCAGAAGTATATCTAAGTACATCGCTTGAGTAAACGTACTTTTTGTGATTAGTTACTTTTAACCACTGGTAACAGACATAAATGTAACCTTTTTATTTAAAAAATGATTAAATCCCGTGTTTTTTCCCCTTTCCCCCATTTTTAATGCATACATTCAAACTGTTGTTGACCTTTCATTTCCCTTTTTTTTTTAAATCACTCACTTCCATGTTTTTGCATAGGATTGAAAGTAAAGACCTGAGACCGTATGTAAATGTACTTAAGTATGCTCCTTTTAAAGTACCACAATTTTGAAGTACTTGTACTTTTGCATTTTGTGGTGATTTATACTTACACTTAGGAGTCAAATACTGTAGTTTTTGCTACACAAAACTTAAAATAACTTAAAATACTTATTATTCTGATGCATTGTTAATGATTAAACAATCCAACTTTGAAGTATTTAAAATTCATTCCACCACATTAAACTACAAAAGTGAATATATAATTATATACTGAAAGGGGAAGTTCTCATTTGATGAGTACTTGCCGATTATACTTAATACTTTTACTTTAGTTTAATTTAGACTGTAGAACTTCTACTTGTAATGGAGAACTCTTACACTTGATGATGCCGCTTTGACTTAAGAGCCTGAATACTTCTTTCACTGCTGATTCTTTTTGTAAAAAAAATATCATTACGCTTCTGCTTTCTGTTTATACTCTCCATTCTGTGCCTATTAAGAATATTTTTCTTTTGCTCAATAATACGATGCTGTATAACATGAATTTGATACCATACAGCATACAATAAACAGTCTAGGGCTTATTGATCAGTATAGAAACATTTTTGAGAGTAGTAATAGAACATGTAACCAACTTGTTTGACTCACAAAGGATTGACACCATCAGTCTTTAGGGAAGCAGCTGCCCTGAACTCTGAAATTTGCATCTCTCTGATGGTTGAACCCCACTGGACTGCAAACTGTTCACTCACAAACACAGTCTGAAGCAATACCAAATAGAAAGCGATGAGCTGATCAACACTGTGCAGTGTTCATTTAATTATTTTATTTCTTTAATACAGACAGCATCAGCAGTAACCCTCTTTGGACGTGTCTTCTCTCACACAGCATGTTTTCTTTCCTCAGCAGATCATGACATAACATTTACTTCTTAGATCAGTGGTCTTCAGAAATAAGGGAACTACCAATTGGACAGAAAAAAAAAAACATCAAAGTTGGAGGTGTAAAAGAAGGGTGGGTCAAGGATAAGAGTTAGAAGAGTTCATCATTTGGATTGTCTTGCACACGTTGTAGCAGCTTGTCCCAAAGATGGTGTTTGATCTCCATTTTCTCCATTTACTTCATTTCAACTGTGAGGGCACAAGAGAAAACCATTGAAAATAGTCTTTATCCTGAATAGATGAAGTCAGTTAAGGAATAAACAAACATGAACAAAACACTTACTTGTGGACAAGTTATGGTCAAGCAAAGGGATTTCCAAAAGGATCCCCAAAAGCGGCTGTCGAACCAGAGCTCTGACCAACGGAAGCATTCTGCTATTAATTTGAGAGAAAAAAGGCAAAATTACAAATTATTATTATTGTGATTCACGATAGACTCCCAATATGTGTCTATGTGTGAATATCTTTACCATAGCTACAGGTGGCGCTCCAAATGGACCGGAATTTGGGGCCCCGAATGCTTCATCGAACATGTCCTGATGGAGGTCTTGTCCTTGGGCTGGTGCTGAATTGTTTGTGATGGGAGCAGAAGAGAAGGCGGCATCGAGAAGGCCAGGGTTAAAGCTTGGAGCAGGAGCTGGTTTAGGAACATCCAAACACGCATTACATTACAATGCATTACAAAAGAGTATTTAATTTAATTTAATTTGTGAAAATCTCAGTCATGTACTGTGGTGTCTTTCTGCAGTTTATTTACCATTAGCAGCTGCTGAAATTTGATTGATATCAAAGTCATCATGATCGGCAGCATCCTGAGGCAGGCCCACTTTACTGGAGAAGTACTGATCAAATGACCCCGGTTCTTTGCTGCTGGGGGCCAGAGCAGAGTTGGACCCTTGCTCCCCTTTCCTCGCTGGGATGGCAGGGGGTTTGGCGATCTGGAAGTCCTTGAACATGTCCTTTCCAGTCTTCTTCTCTTTATCTCCAAGGGGGTCCAAAGCTGTGAAGGCACTGTTCTCTACCTTTGGAGGGGCCTCCTTCGCAGGTGGCCGAGGAGGTGGGCGTGATGGACCTTGCTGGTCGCCCATTGCAGGGAACGCGCCAGGCTGGAAAGGATTGGTTGAGGCGGGCTGACCCCAGCCTGGAGCACCAAGTGGCCCAGCTGGTGGAGACTGGCCCCAGGCGAGGTGGGGTGGGGACAAAGGCGGGGCAGAAAACTGAGATGGCATCTGCTGGCCCCAGGCTGTGGGTGGTATGGGTAGACCACCAAAGGCAGATGGCTGTGGGTAGGCGGGCCCAGGGCCTGGAGCTGTCATTCCTGGCACAGGGTACATGGAGGGTACAACAGCGGAGGGTCCCCACATGCCTGCTGCAGGGATACTGGTGGTAGCTGGAGGACCTAACTGAAGGTTCCCTGAATATGAAAAATGTTTAATATAAAAGTTTAAAGGAAATTTATTAAAAAACATCTTTTGCATAAGAGACAATATTCCCCTATAGCGTATTACCCAGAGCAGCTATGGAGGAGGGAGCAGAGTTGGCAGGTGTACTGTTGAAAAGGTCACCTGGAATAGATGACCCTTCAGGTTGACCAGGAGCAGCAAACAGCTCTGCTCCAAACAGGTCACTTGCTGTAGACTATTTTCAGAAAATAAAAAATAAAAAAATGAAGTAAAGTTGCAACCACAATGACAATTTTATACATGATAAACTACACAATTTACTACTAAGAAATTAGGATTAAGCCAACATGGCCTACCAATAGCAATAAATTATTTACTATAATTACAGATAAATAAATACTATTTACCTGAACAATATGCATGCTTTGCAACTTACCAGTTCTTTATTCACGGAAGCATGAACATTAGAAAATAGATTATGAGCAGAGATGACAAAGGGCACAGCAGCACAGACAAAGTGACATTTATACAGTACAAGGCAGTTAGAGAAGCATGTGACCACCAGTGCATGCATAAAGACAGAACCAATCCAAACAACAGGCCTTAACTGCAAGTCTAAATTACAGGTGGTCTACCTTATCTAAACCAAATGCAACCTCTTCTAGAATATCCAGTCAAGACACCAATGCATACCCCAAATGCTCTGAAAGGGAGATGTTAGAACCAATAAGCTCCGGAAAATGTGCATAAAACCTATTTTTAGGCATCACACATGCAACACTACTATGAGTTATCTAGCTATTGAATTTCACCTTTGCGCTCCTTCGACCTCGTCCAGCCTTAGAGCTCTGCGGAGGTGGGTTTATGACAACTGAATCCTTGCTATGAGTCACTGGGGGTTGTGGGTGATGAGTTAGGCCATTAGAGACAGAGGAGGTTTTCAAAGGGGAGTCAAAAAATGGATTTTTGGTCGAGAGAACTGGTCCAGAGTCATTCCCATCCATCATGGTTATTGTGTTGCCCTGAGTTATTTTGCCTCCTAGTGGCCACTGGCCGTTACTGAGAGCGAGGATCATTGTCTTACTGGATAACCCATTTATCTGCTGACTGAGGTGTTCAGAGTCTCCATTCAAAGCACCGTTAATAATTGTCTTACTAGTGTTACCAGCAGCACTGATTAGGTGATTGGTGGTGCTGAGGGGAATCTGTGAATTATCGGGTGCTGACTGAGCGGGTGATTTAGAAAGGGGGTCATCTCTGAAAGGGTCACTGTCTGGGGTTGGAAAGTAGCCAAATGTTGAGGAAAAGGGATTCTCTGTCTGGGGAGATGCCCCGTGGTCAGGGGCACAGGAAGTTACAAAGGAGTTTCCCTTTATGCAATTTTGATTGCTGTCAACTTCAGCAGAAAAGTCCAGCAAGAGAATATCATTAGAGTCCTGGTTAACATGAGAGGGACAGTGGGAGAGAAAAAGAGATTTATAAATCATTTCTGCAGAAGGAGATAAACACATGTGTTAACAAAATGAAAAAAATGAATCACATGATGAGAAAGGACATGACAATTCAAAGCTGCTACCTGTAAAATATTTACCTCAAATATCACTGTCATATTAAATTTGATGGTAAAATCACAGTCCAGAGTCCGTCTTACAACTTGGAAAATGAATTTGTTGCTTGCCTTGAACAACAGTAAGGAAGTTTAAATAAGCCAAACAATCTTGACATGGAGCTCAGTGAGTTGACTCAGCTACAATGATAGTAGTGAACATTACTAGTGTAAGACTCCAGGTGTCACCAAGTCAACATAAATGTCTTTAAAAAGATTCTACTTGTAGCAGCTTTAAAAAGGTTTGATGACGATGAGATTGGTAAACATGAAGCATAAACTCAATTCTTAAAAGATACATCGAATTCAAGTCTAAAATCTACAATTTACTGTATAGAATGTGATAAAAACTTATAATTAAAACACAAAAATGGTAGTCTTTTTAGAATTGAGTTCACACACACACACAGAGAATGATTTGAGAAGTGCTGACATTATTCAGTGGAGCCATTTTTCTTTTTTACAACCATTTGTATCAGATCTGAGAGCCATATTTTTGACAGTGCACATGGTTTTCCACGTGTTGTATACTCAAACTTAAAAAATATCAGATAAAAGTTTTCTACACCCTACTGTGGTTATTAAGATATGATGTTTCCTGCATGTGATGGACAAAATTATACACTGTTAAGTATAATACTGTAAATACCCTGCTATACTTCATTGACTAAGTATAATTCAACTATGTGACCCAGATAAAGGGTACATTTTACACTGTGGCAACACACTTACATTTGGAGCCTGGATGTCTGGAGGGGTCGACATGTCTCCAAAAAGGTCAAGCTGCTCCACTGGCTGGATGTCAGAAAGAAACAGAAACATACTGTATTCATCTAGCTACTGTAAATCAGTGGTAGTTTACTTCATGTTAAATTGCAAACACAACTGAGCAGAAATTCTTACTTGGGAAGCTTTTACTTCACCCTCCACACTTAACAAGGCATCGCTTCCATTCTGAAAACAAAAAAAAAAAACAGATGGCTAAAGAAAGAGTTACAGCGTAGAAACTATTTGAAGAAAAACAAGTGCTTCCAAGTGCTTACCTCAACTACTGCGCTGCCATTTTCACCCTGTAAACAGAGGTAGGCTGAATTACTTTCTTAATTTAGAAAGACATGTGTCATTCCACATCATTTCAACGGAATGTCTGAGGATGTGATTCATTGAAAGAACACAGAGAGGCAGTGTTGACATTCAGGAGAGTACATACACCCAGTCAGCCCTGCCAAATAACCACACCAAATGCTTTTCATTTACTTTATGTTCTCAGTGTCCAACTTTTGAAAAAAAACAACAAAAAAAAACAAACCCCTTTCCCAGTTTTAAGTCACTTATTTTCATTTTCAGTGAATGTGTTGATTATTTTCTCAATTAACTTGTTTGGTCTGTAAAATGTCAGAAAATGGTGAAAATGTCAATCACTGTTTTCAAAAGCCCATTGTGACATCCTCAAATGTCTTCTTTTGTCCCATCCAACAGTCCACAACCAAAAGATATTTAGTTTACCATCAGATAGGACTAAAAATATTGAAAATATTCACAGTTTAGAAGCTGGAACCAAAGAATTTGGAAATTTTGCTCCAAACAATTAATTGCTGCAGCTCTACTTCTGAGCCAGTTACCTTCTGAGAGGCCTCTGCCTCTTTCTTCCTCATGTTGAAGATGACTTGGAAGAGATCTTTCAGATCGATAACCAGGGGCTCCGCCTGTATGGTGACAGAAAGAAAGTACATTAGTCTTTGTTGTTCATGCATTTTTAATGGTATTTCCAGCATGTATGCTTGTGGCAGAGTGTGAATGTATGAATTTGTGTTACCTGTTGTGCAGTCTTTATGGCGAAGAACTGATGCTGCCCTTCTGCTCCGCACACATATCCAAAGGCCCTGTTATCTGTTACATCTCTGGCGATGAAGGAGATCTTATTCACCACATGCTCATGTTCAATCACCTGAGTGACAAGGACAGCGTTTTTATTAGCAGGCACAAATACAAATCTAATGCACTCCAGAGTGTGATGTTACAGCAATACAAGGAAACAGCAAAACTCACCCCTGATTTCTCATCGATGATCTTGATGCCCGACATGGAAATGTTGACCCAAATCCTCTGTTTATGTTTGCCTTGGGACCGAGCAGCTACTGCCATACCCTAGAGTGAAATAAATAATACATACCGTTATATTTTTGCTATCTTTTTGTATGTACACAAAACACGACTAGTGATTTAAAGCTAATATCTGACAAGCCATGACACACGATTTTCAACTGTAGATGACCTCTAACAGGAACAAATGTGCTTGTTTGTGTTTTCTTGATACCCACCACATACATGTATATATATGAATTTACTGATTGCAAAACATTACAATACAGATAGGGGCTTTGAAAATGTCATTCCCTTAAAAATATCTTATTTATGAATCATAAAGATAGAATTCCACAGTCCCAGGTCTGATGCTGCACCTTAAGTTTCATCATGGAGTCCTGACTCATCTTGTCTCCTCTAGCCTCCGGAACATCATCGATGCCAATTAGCTTGGCCTTGTACCTCACGCCATCCCCTTGAAACCTGGCCAGCAGGTACTCGTCTGTTTTCTCTGGTACTGTGTAAAAAAAAAAAATCTTTAAAATCTTTAAAAATGGAAAAATGGATAGCCAATCCAATGCCCTGACCAAGGCATGATTGAGATCATTACATCTTCCATCACTCACCTTTCTTCTTCTCTTTCTTGAACGGGACCTTGGATGCTACAGGGGAGGTGGGAGGGGTGGTGGGGGTCGAGGCTGCGGACGGGGACGCGATGCTGGGGTCGGCAGAGACAGCCACACTGTTCTCCACTTCTGCAGACATGGTGTGCAGTGAGCCTCACTGGACAAGCGGACAGTCAGGGGTAAAGCAGACGGCGGCTCCGTGTTCAGGGGCAGCGAGGGCAACCGAGCAGATGACTCTTAACACCCACACATGCTTTTCTTATTTGTCTGGGGCAGAAAAAGTGAAGTAGGACAGTGTGTGTCGGGGGAAGAGAGGGGAAAAAAGAGAAGGAGATGAAAGGTTAACATTCACTCTTTCCTGTTGAAACTAAAAAAACAAGATATTGGACTGTAAAAGGTCCACGATTAAAATACTTTTTAAACATCCAGAAAGGTTTTTGTAAGTAACTGCTGAAAGGATTTTTTTTGTGAATCATAAACAATCATATTCTTTTAACGAGCCACCGTAAACATTTACAACCACAGAAATACCGTTCAGAGAGAGAAGAAGCATATCAAGACATATGACTCATAAAACGTCATATCCTCATACGGACAAGAAGGCAGAAAAGACACTTTAACCCTGCTTTACACATGCTGTGTCAGGCCTTTAAAAGGAGTTGGAGTAAATTATCCTAAAGATAAAGAAGATTCTGCTCACAGTCACCACTTTTCAAATCTACTGTTCTCCTGCCTTTCAACTATATATATTTCAAGGATGTTTTCTAAAGGAGGTACTGAAGAACTGAGTAGATGGACAAGGAAAACTTTATAATCATACTGTCACATCATGTGATTTGTCAGACCGATAATCATCCCATCCAAAAAAATCAGAGAGCCGTGCTAATGGTGGCTCAAAAGCAACATACTCGTCATATTCTATATATTCGTCTACATACGAACAATAGCATCATCATCATCATCATCATCAACAACTTCTCTGCCGACATAGTGGACATAATTCATGAATACCTCTGCGTTTAATGTGCAGGAGACACACAGTGATGAAATATGAGCCAAAAAAAACAAACAACACCACAGCTGAGATTCACTTACAGTACATCTCCTCATCTATGTTTGGATGTATCATCATCATTTCATTCTCTAAATGAATCAAACAATCAGAATAAAGTGGCAACAATCACAATCACCCAAACAAACAAGAAAAAGCCATTAAAAGCACCCCTGCTCTATACAAGCAGAGTAATCTAACATAAACCAACTCAAACATGGCTCTGTGTGGGACATACATACCTTTAGGGACCAGTTCCAGAGGCTTCACTGGCTGAAATATCACTGTGATGAGGTTGTGAGCACCATAGAACAGACCAAAGGTTGAAAGTGGGCAAAGGTTGAGCAATTACCCGGAGTTAATCTTACGCTAGCAGAGAAAAATATCTCGTGATGCCCAGCAATGATTATTTACTCATAATGCTCTCAATCTACAGCTGTCAATAAAACACTAAATAAAGTGACAATGTGGAAAAAACCTGAATGCACCTGAGTGATAATGCAAATTCAGAATTTTTTTCATCTAAAGACAGTAAGAATATTAAAAAAAAACAATATCTGGAGTTACAGTTTATGATTAAATCAATCAGGCAGGTTATTTGTTTGATTACGAGAGGAAATGAGAGTTATACAGGATGAGATAACAGATGCAAGCTGTCAGGTCAGCAAGTGCATGCCAGCTTTAGCCATCAGATAACTGTCCATGAATCACACCTGACCATAACAGACTGACATAAGTAGGAGATGTATACAAAGTAGAAGCTGCTACATTGGATTTAAATCAAACAAGTTTCCTTATTCCTGAAATGTTTTCAATTGCATAATGCTGTTAGGATGAGTTTTTACAAGAGCTACTGTACAGCGGTAAAACAATAAAACCTTAATTTTATCCACCAGTATCAGTTTTGAAGTCAAGGAGACAAGCAGGGCCTAGTATGTTTGGTTTCCCCGTGGTGACATTTAAATTCCTCCCAAGGCATAGACACACATGCTGTTTTTGTTTCTGTGCGAGGGAGCGTAGAAAAACAAGACATAACCCTAAACACTTGTTGATGATGTGCCATTTACATGAGCAGGACACATGATTGCACTTGTCCAGTAACTGTAATGGTGTCAGAGTCCCACTAGCTCGGAGAGGCTAATAAAAAGGTTGAAATGTCAGCTGTTCATTGTAAATTTGAGTTAAAGGATTACATTTTAACAACTGACTCAAAAAGGCAGACACAAACTAACAGTCCAGATGATCCAGAAGAGAAGAAAATGTATAAGTTTATACATGTATCTACCAGTGTCACAACACATATAACACATAGCCACAGAGCACAAGTGCAAATTCATATTTGTCAGCAGAATAACTGCAGTGCGAGGGCAGAAATGTCACAATCCTGGGCCGTCAGGAAACGTAAACTACTGCACATCTGGAGGAAATCAGGGAATGACTCAGTCTGCAAGTGAATGAGATGGTGAAATACCACAGGCCCACTGTGAACACTGAGGGCATGCAAACACTTTCATGCAAAAAGGTTTTGCACTAAAACTAGGATATCTGTGTGGATAGAAGATGTATGATGTTCAAAAAACTTATGAAAAGTCATAGATTGTCTCAAGATTTGAAAAGATGTCATGTTAATTGGCTTGCAGCTAGAGGAGGCAGTAATCTAGATAGAAAACTTACGTAGGAAAAGTAATTTATATGGTGTTAACACAACAGTTGAGGCAGAAAATGACCAAACAATGAGTCACAAATAAAGAAAAAACATATATTGAACGTCCCAAATGATGTACCGCAACAGCTTACGGAAAATCTGAACATTGTTTTAGATTGAAGAACAACTTTCTACCACTTTTATATTATGGTTGCTATAGATTTACTCAAATAACACCGTTTTTGTACGACTACATGGACACCCTACATTAATGCATGGATGGAAACATTACGTACCTGTGAGAAAGCGCGCAGAGAGATGTTGAAATCCTGCTGTACAAACAGTGATTTTTTTGTTCCCGTGATGCCTCTGCGGCTCTGGCGCAAAATGAGTAAAAAAATCAAACACAGCTTCGGGAAAACGAGCAGCAGTCAGATGTTTTCCGCTAAATGCCGTGGACAGAAAGGAGAGACTGCTGCAAACTCCCAGTTTAACCCTTCGCTGACTGACGCACAGACCTAACTGGCTGCAGATTTCAGCTGGGAGAGGGGCGGGCTCTTCACGTGGAAGAAAATAACACATGAGGATGTAAGTGGGTCATGATGATAAAATTGAACATTTGTCGGTGTTAAGAGGAAAGTAGATGTGATATAATGTGTTTATACTGCACATAATTAAAACTCAAAGGCCTTTTTATGTTCTCAGTTCAGCTACAAGTAGCCTTCAGTTTGGATATTTGCTCTTTTTTATGTTCATTTGGAGATTAGTGGTAACTAAGTAACCTACATGTACTCAAGTAATGTCCTTAAGTACACATTTGAGGTACTTGTACTTTACTTGAGTATTTTTCCATTTCATGTTTCTCCACTACATTTATTTACCACAAAATAATACATTTTAATATTCTAATTGTTGTTTAAATTGTCTGCTCTTTCCTCATGTGAAAGGTGCTATATAAAGAAAGTGTATTATTATAATAAAAAAATATTATACACTGATATATAATATAATATTATGCAGTACTATTACTATTAATCTACCCAAAAATACCCCAAAACTAAAATTGGCTCCACATCGATAACACTAAAATGCTCTTACATGTATTTGTGTGTGCTAAAAACAAACTATATAATATCCTATAATAAGATAACCAGTCTGCATACTTTTACTTTTTATACTTAAGGTACATTTTGCTTTTACTTAAGTAACATTTTGAATTCAGGACTTATTATAGAGTATTTTTAGATGACGATATTTCTACTTTTACTCAAGGATCTGAATACTTCTTCCACCGCTGCATTTAGACAATATAGGCTATACTTAGAGAGTAACACAAAAGGTTTAAAATGTTCCCTATCATTCATTTCTGCCCTCATCATTGTCCCCTAAAGTAAGGACCTGCCTTCAAACCTTCAACTACCACCTAAAAAAAAAAACAAGCAAACACAGTTACCAGCTTATTCATTAATTCAAAACAGTATATCTTTTTTGTTTTTAAAACAAACATGAAACATGTGATTTGAAACATATTGTTTTTCTATTGTTCTATTGTGTGACAATGACTGGCTCCCGCAGATGACATGAGATGAAGCAATTAAGGATGGATCGTTCATCATTTGAGTCAGACACTGCCTCGACCACAAGCAACTGGAAGACCTCCAACCTGTCTCTGCCAACACTGTGGGTCTACAGCATGGGATGACTTTCAGATTGAAAAGCTAATTGGCTTTATTAAGGAGAAATAAATAGATACTTTATGTACACTTTGCATCATATCATGAAATGTAGTGAGAGAGAGAGAGAGAGAGAGTGAGGGGAAAGATGAGTCTGACCCAGAGAGGAAAACTCAGTTTTTAGTGCTAACACAGCACAATTTTTTTTTTTTTTTGAAAGAGCGACACTTCCTTTGCTATGCACTGGTCTCATTGCAATTACAGTAAACTTCCTAAGAATAAATGCCTATTTTGCTTTTGATACCATATAGTGATTCAGCCATGTAATGACAGTTTTCATATTTGCTTTTCTAAGCACTGACTGCCAGTTATGACATTCCCAGGGAAGAAAATCCTCTGTCACACAGGAAGTGTTTTGTTTAATGTTTGCAGAGGGATCAATAGATGTCTGTTTGGGATAACTGAGAGAATAACTGGGTTGGTTATTATAAGCGAGGGAGGAGAGGAGGGGAGGGGGGGGGGGGGGGGGTAGCCACAGTTTAAGAGACAAAGAACTCAAACTTCTTCAACAGAAAATGCATGAAGAGAGAAATGATCAGGGAAAGAAATCAACCACCTGAAGTAGCTACAGAACTAGAGTAAACATCAACACAGAGATCTGACTGACATGAGTAGTGATGTAAATGTGCTTCTTTATTTTCCCCCCGTTGACAAGAAGGTTTCACTTCTGTAAATGTGTGTGTTTTTAGTACGATAGTGAGCCGTCACCTAACAGTGAATTATAATATACACGGCAGACAGCTTTTAAATGATTGATGCTGCCAGACAAACAAACGGCAGCTTTTGTCATGAACAAATGTTTGTTCTGCTGTTTGCTATTTCTGCTAAAAGCTCGTCCCTGAATGTGTTTGAGAAGTGTGTTGCAGCAGCCTTTTAGTATCTGGTTTCATTTTTACATTTGCAAGAAATCTCAATATTTCTGCACATATAACCAAAACTATCTTGGTTGAGCATTTAAACTGCATATTATACATTTTTATCATATACATCACAGAGTCCTTCATAATACAAAAAGGCAAGACAATAGAGTTGCTGCTAAGACACTAATTTGATTCTCCAAAATTGCCTTGGAGCCTGTGAGTGAGACATTTTAGGAGACAAATAAAACTCGGCTTGCTCGACAAAAGTGCTTCATTGTGCCAATGTTCTTTTTTTTCTCACACAAGTGTGTTAGTCTTTGTCTACATTTGTTCTGTCCTGTTATTATCATCTGTAAAGCACTTCGAATTGCACTAACCTGTACAAAAAGTGCTATACAAATAGAATTTGATTGATTGTAGCCACTTGAAAACAAAAGTAGGAAGACCTGATCTTCTCACTTCTCAAATAGAGAAAAAAAAAACTAAGAGTTGTCTTGCTGCTTAGCTTTACATCTGTTAAATGGATCATAACATGAAATTATCAGACTCCTGCAGCTCAGAAGGGAGGAGGGAGTCCACAGACTGTTGGAGATTTCACTATTCAAGGAAAAAGATAATTGCTCCCAGATATATTCGTACAGGGTCACATGAGCATTTCTCTCCCCTGCGGATTGATGATTGTATACGGAGAGAATGACAATAAATTCAATCTCGAACCTTGAGTTTTTGAATTCATACATAGTAAATCTACCACCTTAAGCCTAGACCTGTTGGTGCTGTAAACACTGGAACATCACAGAGCCAAACAACCACCACATGAGAGCAGCCAGGGGACGGATATAACAATATCCTAATCCTATATAGTCACATGTATATATATATATATATAGTTATATATAGTTCTGAAAAATATAATTTTGTCTAACATTAAAGAGATGTACAGTAGGTTTAGAGCTGAGAAATGAAGATAGAGAAAAGACAGAGGAAGGACGTCCTTCCTGGCTTTGTGTCGTGTGTTCTGCTGACAGAAGCTGGTTTTTAGGAGATGAGCCTCTCAGAAGCCAGATTATTGACTAGCTGAGGGCCTGTTTTCCCTCTCAATGACCAACTGCTGAAATGTACAGATGATCTTTAACAGAAACATTTGTTATACATTTCAGAATTTAGTTTATACTTGCAGAACCCCAGAAAGAAATGTATTTATCTGCACAGCATTAGAACATACAGTATAGGCAGAACTGAAGCCAAATTGTACACAGTATTCAAATACTTTAAATAATAAATTCAGGGATAGCAGTATATATTTTCTAATAAGTAAGATTCGGAGATTGTCAACCTTTTTCCTGCAATGATGCATTTCTCTGGACCAGCATCACTGTTTAATGACATCAATCATGGTTCCCAGTTCTTCTGAAAGTGACTCATTGTCTGATTTGATCAATGACACCCTCAATGCAACTGCAGACTTGCATAGGAGGACATATAGGATGCTACTCATGTAAAACTATAGGCTCATGGGAGCAGTAGGGAAAAGGAAAAGCATGTAAGATGAGACAGACTACAGATGGCACAAGTCAGCACAGATCGTAACACATTAGAGGATTTATTTTTATGATATAATGCTGACAAAGACTAATGGGAAGTGTCCTTTCCTTGGTTTATGACAGGAAGGCCACAATCCAAACATCAAGCATTTAGGGCGTGAATCTTGGAACCGGCTGCCACCGCAGCCAGAACCTAAGATAGCCACTTATCTCCAGTCCATAATTGAGGTATGTCTTAGATTTTATCCTCTCTGGTCTTTTAACTCTCAACTGCCATAACAGTTCTTGACCATTTCAGTCTAAAAATGACACATAAAGAAGTAGGACAAGTGGCAATGCAGGAAGCAACGTCATCATATTCTCTTGTAAATGATGACAAGATTCAACGGCATGTAGAGTGTAAATTACAGTAAAAGTGAGCAACAGGCTGTTTCAGAACTATTTCCACACAGTTCCAACCTCCCCCCCAAAAAACAGGAAGTCTTTCTAGTCAGAAGAAATATTGGCCAAGCACCTTACCTACCCTCTGGTTTCCTGAGAAAACTGGGAGGAAACTGCCGAACCTCGTAAAAGTGGTGACTTCAGCACATATTTGTGCCTCTCCAGCGGGCCATGACCACATAGCCCCTAGTCTACCCCAGCTCTGCTTGCAGATAGAGGGGAAGAACCAGGACAGGGCAGCCCCCACATTGACTTTGGAGACATCAGGGAATAGTCTGACCGTGTTTATTTAAGTCAGCAGAAAATACTTGTCAGTGTGCTGATTATTCTGGAATTCTAACATCAGTTTTACTTTCTCAGATGGATAAATGCAGACGTTTTGCAGCCTCTCAACACTGCCAAACATCTGTGTCCGTGAATGATTAGCTAATTTGATCATAGTCCTTATGAATCATGTCTACTTTAAAATTTAGAATTGCTTTTATCTGTTTACTCTGCCAAGTGTTCTGCTCCCCCTCCTTTTTTTTTTGTCATTTATACACACTCCACTCGCCTCCTTTTGAAGAACAAAGTACTGCAGACTCAGCACAAGCCTCACAGATCACATGACAGATCATTAGGTGCAACAGTTTTAAAACTTCCTCTGCATTATGCAAGGCTTATTTTAATATTTTTATAAAAGAAAAGTGTGTGACATATCAGAGACAGAAATGAGTGTATGCAGTATATACTGTTATCATAGCCCGTATATTCAACTTACATACATAAACAGCATGGGAATGTAAGACATGGACACACAGTGTATCGATGTTGCCATCTTGTGGAGAAAAGGTTGCATTTCAGCACGCTGTACACGGTTCTTGCTGCACAGATTTGTTGAGCATATGCAGCAGTCACCAGACACGACAGTTTTCCAAACATCTGTAATGCTGGCAGTTGCAGTCAGTGTGTACGTGGCTGAATTTTGATAGTCTCGCCACTGAATTTCCCAATTTCACATAATGACCTCTATGAACTTTGGACATAATCTTATCAATGTATTACAACAATCAAAAAAAAAAGTCTTTTTAAATATTTGCTCTGGTTTTCTCATAAACCTGCCTGAATCACTGCATATTCCTGGAAACACAGATATTATCAAATTATCTCCAATTAATGGAAGTATTCTTACAATAAAAAATATAACCAAATGAATGGCCTTATGTATAAACAGTGTGTATGAACTTAAATAAAGGCCAAACTTGACACTGCAGTATAGTAGGAGTGATTGTCAGCTTTCATGTGCTGTCCATGGTTCACTATTGGCTTAAGCTTCATGTCATTTGGTTCTTTGCCCCTGAAGAACAAGTTCTAATCATTTTAACTGCACATTTTAGTAATTTCTTCATTCATACCTTCCAAATTGCATATAAACGAGATGTAATACTGACTAAAAAAGATTAAAGATCCAAACTGCAGTGATTTTTATTCATTTGTACCATGACTTCAACAGGGTTTCAAATTTGACACTTGGTTAGTTTGAGAAGTTTCTGTCATATTTTTTGCAATAATGCCGGTAATTGTGAGGGACATAAGTGTCAAGTCAATACAGTATTAAAAGTAAACAGTTTACAATACCAGTTATCACAGTCAACTCAGAATACAGCATTGAACATTAAATCTCTGTTGCAGAGTCATTTGCTCCTTATAGTGTGAATCTATTTCTTTTATTAGTTATTAAATGAGTACATAACAGCTATACAACGGTTTTACAGAGATGATGAGAAGAAATGGTTCACCACATTTATAGTTGTTCTTTATTTGTTTTTTGGAGAGACTTTGCTCCCACTATGAAAAACAAAATATACTGACTAGATGAGTAATTTTGGGAATTTCCAGTCCCCAAATCAATATCACTGCACCTGAAATCCAAACTATTTACTTTGACAACAAAACATGGTCCTTTTGCAGTTGGATAATCATTGACGGAGTGGTAGCTTAAAAGACTAAAAAGGGACAAACACACACACGTTTGTCTCTTCACGGTTTCATCATGAGGCTTGAGGTCGCTCTCCCACTGGGCTTCTTTGGCCTGTGTCTGACTCTGGTGCTTCTTGGAGAAGGAATGTATGTATATTTCCTGTTTCATTTAAACAACAGCAATGAATTGTTTTCATTTACTTACTAAGGATTTGGGTTTACTAGACAAACTTAATTGCATCACTTATATCTCAGGGGAGAGGTAATTCCTGATCCACCACCAGTGAACTGTCAATGGAGCCCCTGGTCACATTGGAGTCATTGTGATCCCTGCACAAAAGCCAGAGTAAGTCCATTAAAACTGCTGTCAACTACAAAACTCAATTTTCAACTTAGTCTAATCACAATAGCTTTCATTTGACAAACTGTTCTGCCCTACAAAGCCAAAATGCATGGTCATAATTGAATTCAGACCAGATTCAGACTTTCTGACATCTGTTTTACTGTATAATAATGATTATTCCATACATATTTGTAATTTTTGGTGGGGACAGCATGTAAATATGTTTGAACTAGAAAACAAAGGTAAAAAAAACAAAGTGTAGTGACTGCTTTCATGGTTAGTTATGTTAGCTGGTTAGATAGCCTTAGCTACAGCTAATGTTCCCAAAAAATGTTCCTGAAAAATCAATTTTGATGCTCCAACGTCTTAGTAATAGAATTTGTTATGCCACATAAACAACCCAGTTGGTAGATCAAAATGGAGAAGTAACCATATAATTGTCTTGCTTAAAGCTAACAAGCCTAGTTTTTTGTAAAGATGATTTTTTTTTTTTTTTCATTTTTTGCCTTTATTGGACAGTAACCAACCATTTGGCTACTGAGGTGCTCCCCTAAGTAGCCTTGCTCAGCAGAGTAGCAGTAGCTGCCGACTGCAGCCTCTGATTCCAGTGGAATTCACGTAATTTGATGTTGTTAAAATACATTTAAACTGCATATATAAATGTTTTTAAATTTTAAATTTTTTTTAATTTAACAAGCCCATGAGTTCAAATGAACAAAAAAGCTGAAGAAACAACACAACACATTTTGTTTTGTAGATACTACATTTTCCCCTTATTGTACAAAATATGTGAGGACAATTATTATGCTGCATTCATGTCATATCAGAGTTACTGTAATTATGAGTTTCCAACTTGTACACGGCGTTCATGTCAACCTCCAAGTCGTAATTATGACAGAGAGACTGGGATTTTTCTGAAAGCTCTGATAAACCTGACTTGATGCTTAATGATATGAAAGTACCTGAAAACCAAACAGTCAGCCAAAGTCTGTCACTCAATGTGATTAAATGCAAATTTAATGTATATAATGTAATTTCGTCAATGCACAGTATTTTAAACCCTCATACGACCAAGGCAGTTACTTGCAAGTCCTGGGAATCTTTCCAATCCTTCCCATCCATACGGCATAACATGAACGTTGCACACATAACCACCCTAAAAGGCATAAAATTAAGTTTTCATAACTTATGTATCTGCGAAGACCCTTCAAACTTCAAAGCCTTTTTTCTCAGCTTTACTCTTTCTCTAGTGTCTTGCTGTCTGCCTTTATATGGAAATGTAGATGCTTAAAAAAAAAATGTGTGACCTCATTTGTGATCCTCAGAGGCGTTCTCGAAGTGTGAGGGTGTTTGCCCAGTTTGGTGGCAGCCTCTGCCTGGGATCAATAGGGGAAAGAGAGTCCTGTATACCAGCAGCTGAATGTAACCAGACTACATGGCCTGTGTGCTCAGACTCAGAGTTTGAGTGCGAGACAGGTACAGCTAAGTCACATACAATACGTCTTTCTTAATTATTTTAAGACCCAAAAAGAAAATCAGTTTAAACATTTTTACACAGGTTATTGCATCAAGAAGAGATTATCCTGCAATGGGGACCTTGACTGTGAAGATGGATCAGATGAGGAGTGTGATCCTGGGCGTAAACCTTGTGGTGAAGAAACCCTGCAGAACAATGAGCAAGCCAGGACAGCAGGATATGGGTAAGAGTAAGATAATTTAAGAGCGAATTCAGCATATTACGTCAACATATTACATCACTGCTAATCAAAGCAGTATTCAGAGGACATAACTGTCTTATCTGAATTGTTTTTAACAAGGAAATTACACATTTTGTACTTGAATATTTAAAAGAATTGTCTGAAATTTTGGGAAATTCACTTTCTTGCAAAGTTAAAAGAACATTTAAAGAGGACATTGATACCACGTTCATGTCTGTTTGCTAAATATGAAGCTAGAGCTGGAAGACAATTAGCTTTGCTTAGCATTAAGACCAAGAGCATCGGAGGTAGGGGATCCACCAGCAGCCTAACCTTACCCTCCTTCCACATTCTTTTTAAGTTGCGAATCACTGTATCCTGGCAAATGCCCCTATATTGCAACACTTATGGTAAAAAGACGTTTCAATCATTCCTCTCCACTCTAAGATTTTTTTTTTTTTTAAATGAGTGGAATGTTCTCATCTAACTTTCTGCAAGAAAGCAAATAAGGGTATTTCCCAAAATGTCAAACTATTCTTTTATGTACAAGTAATAGAACCTCTACACGAGTAGTGTCGGCCTACACAAGTTCTCAACCTTCAATTTCAGCTAAGTAGGCATCATTCTGTATATAGTCTTAAAGTGGCTCCTGTGTCCATGCACCAGAATCAATGTCTTGGGTTTAGAGCCTCGAATGAACCCCTTCTTCAATGATTACTTCAATGGGCGGTGTGACCGAGTGAGGAATCCAACGACTAGGCAGTACGACAGGCTTCCCTGGAATGTTGGTGTCCTCAACTATCAGGTTAGCCAGCATCATTTCTACTGTTTTATCCAGAGGATGCACACACCATGTGTATGTGCATTTGTGTATGTGTAAAATGATGATGAATATATGTCAGCGAGGATTCTGGAAATTCTGTCTTTCCCTAAAGATAACATAACATGTTTTTTTGTGATTTTCTGTCATTTATATACTGATATAGTGTTGGATGTCTATGTTAAACATAATCAAAGGTCCAAAAGTCGACATGAATGTATGTAAAAATGCTCCCTGCAAGTCAAAAGCCAGGGCTTCACTCTGCTCTGAATGCTTCGTTTTCAATATCACCTCTACTTCTCCATCAAACTGACATCGGTTCGTTCACACATGCCCACTAACAGCTGTCTGTTCCACAGTCTTTCTTGCTAAAGCTGTTGTTAAGGTTGTTCCATGGGTTGTTAGCATTGTCCACTTCCATACTCCAGCACGGATTTCAGCTCAAACATGTACAGGTGTATTTGAGAAGTTTCCATTTTGAGTAAAGGACAAGAAAAAGAAGTGAAATCCTACTACTACTGTTGGTTTAAGAGGCAGCCTCCAGAAGCTAACCAATCAGAATAGAGTGGAACATTACGCAGGAACATTTATTGAAGCTCAATAGAGGAGAACAGAGTTACAGTACAAGTGAGACACTGTGCAATGCCACTCAATCCTGTTGCCTACTTCTGGACAATAGTATTTAAACTCTTCGCCAAATCCCTCCCTTACTACCTCCAAATAAAGTTAACTGAAGTCACATAGTCTGTACACAGGTTACTTGCTATCCATTCCAAAAGGAGACAAGTCTGACCGCCTGCACAAAGCACAGCATATCTCCACCTAACCTTGGTTACCATAGGAGACAGCCAGCCTTATCAAGACAGCTGCATATCCTAGCCAACCTCAGTAGACAGAGAGATGAACCACTCTGAAACAGACAGGTCATGACCTGCTGCTCCAAGGATAGAAAATGACCAGATACCGACCCACGCAGCACAAATATTTCCCCCCAAAATAATATTATTTATAATATAAATATTCAGTGTAAGATATTCCAGTATAGCCCCATAATAAAATAGAGACCTGGAAATGTGCATAATATGTCCTTTTAACACTTTTGCTCCCTTTTGTTTCCAGACTCAAGTGGAAGAAACCGCTTCCAAAGAAATCTATGAGGACACATACAGCCTTCTGAGGGAAATACTGACTGAAGAATCTTTTAAAATTAGTGGTGGAGTTACTGGTTCATTCAAATTCAGCCCAAGTGAGGGCTCCATGTCCAATGCCACTTTAAATGTCGGTTTAGAAGGTGAATACAAGCAGTCAAAAATGATTAAGGAGATCACAGAGATCAAAAACGTTACGGTAAATGTCAACTGCTCAAGTAACTCAGTATCTTAAGAGTATCTCAGAAACAGTATATACCATCTGCGACTGTATTTACTAATACTTCTCTCCTGCACACTCAGAACAAGTCTTTTATGCGGGTGAAGGGCAGACTACAGTTGAGCACCTACAGAATGCGCTCCCGTGATCTCAAAGTGGCCGATGAATTCCTGGCGCATGTCAGATCTTTGCCTTTGCAGTATGAAAAGGGTATTTATTTTGCCTTCCTGGAGGACTATGGAACTCACTACACCAAAAACGGGAAGTCTGGCGGCGAATATGAATTGGTCTATGTTCTCAATCACGAAACCATGGTAGAGAGGCGTACGTGTATCCCAGCAAATTTCTCCTTTTCAAACTAATCATTTTGATTTTCAAAAGTTTAATTTTCCAGTATCCGACTGAAAATGTTGACTAAAATGAGAAGCACTCATCCTGTATACTTCATGATTCTTGCAGGTGTGACAGCGAGAGAATTTCAAAAATGCTTCACATTAGGTGTCAAAGCAGACCTTACTGGTAAGGTTGTCGAAGGAAAGGCAAACGTAGATATTGACAGCTGCAAGGATGTAAAACCAAATGAAACAAGTATGCTTTTCCTGTTTTACCTGATCACATTAGACCCTTCTGTATAAGTCAATATTTAAAGGATAAGTTCAGATTTTTTCATGTCTATCTTAATACAATACTCATATGCCATATATACATTGAAAGACTTATTGGTCACAGTAATCATGCCTCCTGTCTATACAGGCTGTGAAATGATTCTTTTGCAGTGTGAGTACACAGTGAGAAATTGTGGACAAAAGTGCATTCTAAAGTTCAGACAAATCTAATATGAGGCTACAGCAGTCTCAGTTGGAGAAAAACATTTCAGCAAATGCCCAAAAATTACATATGGTTATGTTCAAGTGACAAAGCCCTCTAGCAGCTGTAGGAATTATGACTCTTGTGTGCTGGGAGAAAAGTAGGAAACAGTGTGACTGTATTATATAGTGACAAAGTCCATTGTTGTTTTAATCCAAACGGCAATATCATCCTGTTGATGGTAGTGTTAGATTAGAAAACGCTTCTGTGTGTCGCACTGTAGGCCATGGACCAATAACGTATTTTGTCATTTGATTAGGAGGGCTTGTTGTTTATCCTGGCAATATTACTACCAGGATGTAACCCTCAGCGGCTCAGCAAGGAAGAGCTGTCTAAGGAAATACAAGGAGGGAATGTGGCAAAAGACCAAAAAGAAACAGTACCGTTGAAAATACCCGTAACTTTGGAAGATTGTATTAAGATAGACTTACTTGTAAAAATCCGAACCTAACCTCTTAACACCTTTCTTATGAACATATTGTGTACCGATACTGTGATGAGTATGAGAAGGTTTCACATAAATGTATCAATTTATGGAAATACATTAGAAATAGATCCCATCCTGTTGCTTCACAGAGAGGACGGACGGAAAAGCATTGGTGGATGAGGTGATAACAGCAGTAAAAGGAGGTGACTTAGAAAGTGCTGGTAATATGAGGGCCAAATTAGATCAAGACGGGGTGATGGACATCGATACCTATAGGGCATGGGCCCGGACAATCCCTGATATCCCTGCGCTGCTTTCCAGTGAGGTAAGAATGATAGATTGGCGAAGTGAAGCTTTAATGACATTATTATAGATGTCATGATACAATGACAATGTTTTTAGCCATGCCAGCCACATGACTCAAAGCATGGCAATGACAGTCTTTCCTTCTGCCTCACCACCATTTTGGTCCAATTTATCTTATCAACTTTGATGGATTGCCACAGTATTTTGTACAGACATTCAAGGTGCCCAGAGGGTGAGTCCCATTGACTTTGGTAATCCTCTGACTTTTCCTCTAGCACAACCATGAGGTTGACATTTAGTTTATAGGCTACATAGTGAAATATCTCAACAACGTTTGGATGGATCGCTCTGAAATTTGGTACAGACATTCATAGCCCCCTCAGAATGATTTGTAATACCTTTGGGGATCATCATCCTGCTTTTGTTTATGACCAAATACCTGTAAAGCCATTCACATTCTTAGTTGTAGTTTGTGTTTAAAGCTAATTATTAAATTCAGCATGTAGCATGCAAACATGCTAAAAAAAAAAAAAGGTGAACATAATAAACATTGTCATTGTGACCATGTTAGCATGCTGATGTTAACATTTAAGCTGTGCCTAAGTACAGCCTCACAGAGCTGCTAGCATTTCTTGTGATATAAAGTTTCTGTTATTATATTCCAGCCAGTGTAATAATGCACATTTTCTGTTGTTTCTGACAGCCAGAACCCATCTATATGCTGATTCCATTGGATATGCCTGGTGCTAACACCAGGATATCCAACTTAAAGCAGGCCACTGAAGACTATGTGGCAGAGTATAATGTGTGCAAGTGCAAGCCTTGTCATAACGGAGGCACTGTTACTCTTCTGGATGGAAAGTGTATCTGCCTGTGTCCTGTCCTGTTTGAAGGCGCGGCCTGCCAGAACCTCAAGCAGGAGAAATCTAAACACTTAAAAGGTAACATTGAACAGCAGGGTATCAGATAAATCAAAACCTATGATATCCCATTATATATAGTATACAGTATGTGTTGATTTGGATGATGTTTTGCAGCAAAAAGACCTTTGACTCAGGAAGGCAACTGGACATGCTGGTCTGGCTGGTCCGAATGTAGTGGAGAGAAACGCACCAGGACTCGTAGCTGCAACCAAGACGGGCTCTCTGGAGCTGTGTGCAGAGGAGACACCGTTATTGAAGAACCATGCAGAGTAGAAATGTGACCACTCAGTGAACATAATCTCTCATTTTCTCTCTCTCTCTCTCTGTCTCTGACAATGCAACTTTTTCAAAAAAGATAAAAGTAAAAGGATTCAAACACCTGAATAAAATTCTCTTAGAATACTTAATAAGGAGAACAGAGCCATCTTGAGGTTGGTAATGGATAATACAGATCATAAAGTGAGAATACAATATCCACTGAAAATATGTACACATATGGATTTAGTAGAAAATAGTATGTGAAAATTAAACGATCCACTGTACCCCAGCACACAAGTCTTCTGGTATTTTCTTCTACTATGAACTAACTTTAATGAACATGAACAACTACTAAACACATATCAAGCATAACATATCTTTAATCCTAGTAAAGGTGTGGTGTATACTTTGATATTTGCCATATAATATTAATTGCTTGAGTCCTACAGTTTATTTTTATTTCAGTCTTTGTAGCTACGTAATGTTGCTCCACTACAATACAATAAACCAAGCAGTATGTGTAGTAAAAAGACTTCATTGAAATATCTGCGCCGCTTTTTTTTTTTACAGCCTGCATCCCCCTGGACAGAAAAAAACAAGAGTGTGTCCTGTTCAATCATTAATGAGACTTACACTTAGGTCTAAAAGAACTTTGGCTTTTTGACTGCAAACAACACTGTGTGTCTTTCGACTTCAGCTCACTTTAAATAGTGTGAGCTGAAGTGTGTATTAATGAGCTAATAACTCATCTTTAAAGGCATGGAGACATTCCAGCTGGTTGTGCTGCATGTGCAAATGAGAACCAGATGAGTAGAAGCCTCCTGGACGGAGAGAGAACTGACACAGAGGACAACCGGAGACAGCCGGTGGGCAGAGATCAGAGATTAAGGTGTTGGACATAAACACGACATAAAGGAAGACATTACATGTGCATTCTTTTTTTCTCAGTTGTCTTTTACGGTTCATGAAACCTCTGTCACACATGAACATAAATTCACACATGTTATGGCAAATTTCTATATTATAATGTAATTTGGGAACAGAAGCTGGAGTCTATTTTTGGTGTAAGGAAATTTATAACTTTTGAACCGTATTGGGGACAAAAGTAGTAACATTATACCGTCCTTTCTCACACTGAAGACAAAGCTGTCCATTATTATCCAAAATTTCAGATCAAATCAATGAATTGTATTTCTGTGATGGTTAACCTGTGAGGGGACAAATCATTCAAGTTATTGAACTGCAAAATGAGTCATAATGCTCTTCTTCTGTGGTGAACTTGTGTTACAGCTTGCTGCTATTTGTGCAGCTTGTTGCTGCTACCCCTAGTAAATAGGTCATGTAACATGGGAACAGAGTTGCAAAACTCATTGTCTTAGCTTATATGAATCTTATATTATACATGCTTGTGAGGTAACATATCTAAGCCCAACAACAGCAAAAACTGTGCCCGTCTCTGTTCAACTATCCTCAAGCTGCTGTACAAATGAATATAAAATGTCAATACAGTCGTTTTCATGGTCATGTACAGTACTGTGGAAAAGACACTTTAGATGTTTAGATTCTTATCCATTATGCAACAACATCAGGGGGGCGTCTGATCTGTATTCTGCAGCATGACAATGACCCCAAACATACAGCCAGAGTCATAAAGAACTATTTTCAGCGACAAGAAGAATAATGAGTCCTGTAACAGATGGTACAGCCCCCACAGGGCCCTGATCTCAACATCATCGAGTCAGTCTGGGATTACATGAAGAGACAGAAGCAACTGAGACGCCTAAATCCACAGAGGAACTGTGGCAACTTCTCCAAGATGCAGGAACAACCAACCTGCCAAGTAAATTGAAAAATTGTGCACATGTGTACCGAGAAGAATTGGCGCTGTTTTAAAGGCAAAGAGTGTTATGACACGTCACAAGAAAAGCACAGGTGTAAATAATAAAATTATTGATGACTGAATTCATGGTACTGTGCATGCTGGCTCACTGCCACATTGTTACGTCTTACTGGGAAACGTGAACATAACAGAGCCATCATTAAAGTTATTGGCACCTGTGCTTTTCCTACCGTGACAAAATTAACTTGTGTATGAGAGTCCTAAAGTCCTGTGTAAACTGCACGAGTCCAGTGCTGCAATCCACAGTACCTTCTTCTTTCTTGTTCTTTTCTCTTCTTTTGTGAAGTACTGGCATTGTTTAGTCTTTTCTCATTATCAATGGGTTATTGCTTTCATGGATTCGCCCTCACAATGGGTTAAAAAAGGATGACTGTCATATTTGCTTAGCTTACCAGCCTTTGATTACCATGTTTGCTCTTGGATTTAAGTCATGGATGTATAAAGTGAAAATTTAAATAAATAAATACATTTAAAGTAAGTCATTTAGCACCAACACAGCAGACTGGAGAGGCTCGTGTCAGAGACAGCCGTGTTAAGCAAACAGTGAGTGAGACAGCAGCAAGTATACTGTTACAGCCTTGCACAACATTTAGGAATGTGCACAGACCTGTGGAGATGAAATTTTCTTGGATACAATAAGTATTTCCTTTCTGCCTGTTCTGAAGTAAATTCTTTGGGAAACTTATTCTCAATCCTATATGTCATAATTAAACATGTCAAACAATTAATACTGAGCCCAAAACCCTTTACAGAATTTATTACGAGACTCCTAAAAGGAGACAAACCAAATAATAACACATATCTCATCATGACTTTGTTAATTTGTCTGAATTAATCTTTACAGCTTTGGTCCTTCTGATCTCACATTATTTATTACTTCTTCTTCTTCTCCTAGTAAGCTTTCTGGGAATATCATTTCCTGTCATCACTTAAATAGAGAGGAGTTAAAGTCCAAAAGTTTGTGTGTGTGTGTGTGTGGTTGTGTGTGTGTGTGTGTGTGTGTGTGTGTGTGTGTGTGTGTGTGTGTGTGTGTGTGTGTGTGTATGTGTGTGTGTGTAGTGGGGGTGATGAATGCATACTTGAGAGGTAACCACTGGGGGTGGTGGCCCCTGGCCTTTGGGATGTCAGCATAATGGAGTAAAACTTTGGGACCTTATTGAGCTCCAGGGAGACCCCATTCAGTCCAAACAGCAACCCAGCCTCGAGCCATTATCTTAGTCTAAAATGTTTTGTTATTTCTTCAGTCTTCAACAGAACAGTTAGCACAAAATAATGAACCCCTCCTCATCGATAGACTGCACAGTTCTCTTTTTACTCATATTTACTCATATAAACTGAGCAACAAGGGAACATTTAAAAGCTTAAATGAGGATTTTCAAACCTGTTGAACCACCTCGCTGGCATTTCAAATAAACTCCCATTGCGTGGGAGAGTCACGTTTGCTATTTTAGACATATTCAGTGTAAATGTCAGAGATATGAAACGGGAAAATCTGCGATCTCAAACAAAGAACATTTTGTATTCAGTGTGCTGAGTAGAAAATATCATCATAGCCAAATGCAAAACCTCTTGTGTAAGATACTTTTCAAAGCTTATCAAGCAGGTTCCAAGAAAATATGACGGCATTCAGAGAACTTGCAGTAAATTTTACTTCATAAAAACTGAAACTTTGGAACTTGTTTCTCAAAACCTATAGAAAAAAATGAATCGCGTGCTTTCAGAATGCAAACCATTGCCGTCTCGTCTCATAAACACATAGTCCTTGCTTTCAGTGAGGAAGGAGAGGTAAGGGATATTTTTTTAACAAAAGCCCTTCAAAGGGTGTGAAAGGAGCCCTCTTACACTCCTAAACGCCTGGACACAGTTGGAGTTGCTCCCTCCCCACTTCCCTGGGTCACTAAAGGCATTGAAGTTTTAGAGGGCTGCTACGGCAGATTACTCCACACAGCTGTCCCCAGCACCGTGGAAATGAAGTTATGCCTCTTGTCAGCTATGTTTTGTGTTTCCTCCCCACCTCCCCCTGTTCTTCTCTCACTCCTTGAAAAACCTTGCACCGTTGCTCTTTAGCTGGGCTGCAGGAGGGAAACAGGACACAGAAAGCCTAGAAAAACCTGATTGGTTGATTAAATATTCCCTCTTTGCATCATTATTCAGAGAAGCTTGAAATCCCTGACATTCAACCCAGCACAGCCCCTCTCTCTGAAAAAACCAGACCCTTCCCCCATTAACCCTCGATCTAAATCAACCCCTCCTCCACCTTTCCCACCTCTCTAAAAGCCCAGGGTACTGCCTTCCTCAAGGCCACCCCCCAACTCCAATTATTGTGGGTCACTGAGGTTTATTCACTTCACTTTGCTTTTTCTAAGTTTGTTTATTTTTGGTCATATTTGAGCTGTATAACCCAAATATACCAATGTGTTTGATCAATGTGTCACTTTTAAAAGTGGAAAAAAAACACAGTTCTCCTCTTTGAATTCATAAGAAATAAAAAATGTACTCTTTCTGAATTTAATACATTCGGAGGTTCTGCTGCCACAACCTTGTTTTGGTATCATCGGTGGATTTGTTGTGTACTACATCCGTTTGCTGACTTTTATGACTATTCTCTACAACTGCTACAATGTTTTATCGTGTGACAGGAGATCATGTCACAACATTTTGATGGTTTTATCCCAAAAGTAACACGAGCAACTATTACAATAACCCAGTTGTTTTTTGGGGGTTTTTTGCATTTTGTACGTTAAGATCTTATAGAGCAGTAGAGCAGAGCAGATGATCATTGTCATTATCATTTTTTTAATGAATAACAGTCTATGAAACACAAAAAATTGAGAAAAACAGAAAGATCCTCACATTTGAGGGGCTGAGATCAGCAAATGTTTGACAATTTTGCTTAATAGCTTTACTGATTAATCCAAAGCTAAGATAAAGTGTCATAACGTTTGCAGTATTACATTACTAGAGAGTAAATTTCGTGGCTATATCCGACCACATAAGTTGCCTTACTCAGCTGTGTGCCAGTTTCTACTGGTTCAAAAGAGAGGAGAGAGATCAGTCTCCTGTCTACATTCAAATATATCTATTGTAGCGTTGACTTCAATAGATATAAGGTTCCAACTCATGATTACTTCTTACATATCTAGAGAACCAACTGTAGCTTTCAATGCTTACTTTACCCTCTTTTTCTGTTGCACCCTCTTTTTTTTTAAACTCCATCTCTCTCTTTGGGTTCACATGAGGCAGACATGAATATAACTCAATTAGAAGCAGTTCGCTTTATTCCAGGACTGAGAGTTTCAAAATAGGCTCAACAGAAAAAAGTCACTCTGGCAGCTGAACAGTTTCAAAAATGTTTTGCAATGTTCCACTGAGACTTTAAGAGAATCGTTTGATTTCCATTGTGCTAACCAAACCAAGGAATAAATTAAATTGAATTGCAAATAAGCCAAAAATAATTTACCCTTCCAAAAACTGTGATTTAGATGCTCATCCAACATTATAATATAATGAGAAAAACACATTACAACAGTAGCCAGGTACTCATAAAGGGAACAGTGTGAGAAAAAATGTGTAAAATATTCATTCTGGTCAGGGTGAATATTGTCTAAAAATCAAACTAAACTCAGGCTCCTTGTTTGCTTTTCCGTAGTGTAACCTAGAGGATGAAGGATTTGGGGCGGGCTAGAGGGGCGGTTGGCCGAGCAGCAGTTTGAGTTATGATGAGGCAATTTTAATGAGGTTCTGGTCCCTGCACCAAAAGCCCCAGTTGACTCTTTTCTGTTTCACCATGGGAAAAAAACACAACATTCCTATTTTCCTCTTGTGCCAAAAGTTAATTGAAAACATTTCAGGGCAAAGTATGGTCTGGGGCCCCCATATGACTCTCATCCCTTCATTATCCTCAACAATAATAAAAGGCATTACAATTATTAATGGTTGTAGCAGAGGTCTGCTCTCTTAAAGTCACAGTGGCAGGCTTTTGCTTCTCATAACAAAGGCCCAGAAATGCCTTCACCTCATCACTTTGTTGGTATTTTTAACAATCACTGCCATTGTTGCATTTATTATGTGGCCTATTCTATTCAAAACTGCTCAACCTCTAATGATGGCGTATGTGTTTCAGAGTTGAGTCATATTGTACAACAAAGTGTATTGCCAAACTATTCGGAGGAAAGCTTCGGAGAGACGAGAGAGATGATCCTGCTGTATCCCCCTCTGGGCGATTCCCGGAAAACTATCTGTTGCATGAATAAGAGTTAAACTGCGGACAGAGTATCAGCAGGAGTTCGGATGGTGCAATAAAGCTGAACTTTCTCACATAACTCCTCTGTCTTCCCTCTAGGATAGCTGTCTCCTCATGCTCCCCCACTCCCTGAAAGGGTGACAGAGGAACAGAGTGAATGAAGTGCCCCACCATTGTGCTGCAGCACCATTGTGTATTTTGCATCTCCATAATAGAGGTGCCACTCGACTTCTCTTCCAATCAATGGGCTGGAGGGCCCATCTCTTTTCCTTGAAAAGCAACATGGCTGCCATCAATGGTTTCAAGACCCATTATCACAAGTGAAGGAGGGGACACTGGCTTTTTTTTCTGAGTGCAGAGAGCGGACTAACTCATAACATGAGCGTGTAAACAGACACATGTATCTGAAATCTCAGTTTCTGTGACATGTTTAAAAAATCCAATAAACTGTGAGACAGTTAATGTTTCTTAGCAACCACTTTCTGTCACCACTGCTCAGGAAATGTGTTGCTTGTTGGAATCGCTGTATTGATTTAAAACAGTTATGGTGAAAGCAATATGTCACTTGATGATGACTTTGAAGCAGCTATACATTTATTTTTGAACTGTTTCAACTTACGGCTCATTACTTGAATAAAGCATGCTAGTCTGGGAAAATTCCAAGCAAGGTTTGTTTTGTTTTTTTTCCTAACAGAAGACTCTTGTGACTCTTGGCTAAAGGGATCTTGACAGATGTTTTATATGCATGATTCTATCACCTTGTGGCACACACACAGGACACAAATAACTATGCAAAAGTGTTGCATTCACAGTCTAGGTTGTGAAATTACTGTGCTCTCAGTGACATGTGGTGAAAAATTATGTTAAATTCCTCCTCCCAGATCCATCTGGTGATTGCTTCAAGCACATTTTCACAGGAAAGTCAAGATCAAACATTCTTTTTACTCAGATAAACCTAAACAAAATAAGAATATAGATCTCTGTAATTGAACCACGATTGCCTTGCGCTCCTTTAATCCATATGTGAAGCCCGCATCTTTTAGAAAATAAGAACCACACCACCTCTAGAAGGATCCTATTAAAAACTCTTATTTATTTAATGTGCATGTACATTCAGAAGAGTGTGTTCACAATGGGCACGTTAATATCTCCACTCACCCGGACACAGACCTCTTTTTTTTTTCTTCTTCTCAGTCTGTCTTTGTGAAGACGTCTAACAAACACAAGGGGCGAGGATAAACAAACTGACCCAACGCTTCTTTGCTCCATTTGTGCTGCAAATCCCCAAGAGGAGGGGTTTACCTTTCTCTCTGTGTGTTTGAACAGTTTTCCAGAATTAACACCATATACCTAAAACAAACATCCATGTTTACAAGGTCAAGTGTATCACTCTAAGAGCTTTCTTTCTTTTTTTTTCCTCAGATGCATCATCTGGCCTCGGATTTAGACACATTTACTTACATCAACTTTGGTTTTTAATGAAAGGGTTGTGGATAAACTCTCTGTACATGCTGGTAAAGACAGCCTGCCTCTGATATAGTCACATAATGGTGAATAAAAACAGTATAAAGACTTTTAAGACACAACATGTTTTTCCTTCCTCTGTGGCCATAATGCAGTAAAAGAGTGAGACTCATCTATTCATACAGTGCAAATCTCTTATCAATGATAAACAAATATTTAGACAAAAATAATTTCATACAATATACTGTACAATTTACCTTTATATAGCTGACATACAAAAATAAGCTCCTTCAACATGATCAGAACATTTTTGAACGTGTAACTGAAATATAACTAATAGGCTACATGTGTTATAACCTTTTCAGTTTGTGCAGATCTGTAGCAGAAAGTTTAGGTAGAACTTAATGTATTATTTTAAAGACTAAAACATGGCTGATTACAAGAAAGCAGACAGATTCTAGTGAGGTGAGTTGATTTCACTAAACAGGACCACTGACTCTCTGGCTGCTTTGCCACAATGGCAGCAGCTTTTCAGATAAATTTGGTTAAAACCAAGATGGTGGTCAGGACTTTTAGCACAGTCTGAAAAGGTGGGGAGTCGCTTGAGCTTTCCACATAGGATGGATAATAATCCTCGATATAATCATCGTCAGAATCCTCCTCAGAGTCTGAAAAGCCGCTTCCTGCGAACCTGTCGCTGGAATCAGAGCAGAAAGTTTTCATGCTGACTTTTATGTACTCGCATATGTTCCTCTCCGTGCCATCACACACACAAGTGTCTAGCTGTTGCGCTTTTGGTATGGTGCGCATGTTGGCTATTACTCTGCGGCAACCATCCGAGCACCTTTCCCCTCCGAAAAGTTTTCGACAGTGAAATAAATAATCCCTCATGGCAGAGCTACACGACAGGTCCGATTCGCACTGCAGTCGGGCCTCGGTGCAGCCCATGATGCTGGTCCGCGGAAGGCACGGCTCGATGGCTTGTTTGGTGCCACTGCAGACCGGGTCCAGGGCGCAGTCGCAGTCCTCCAGAGCCGGGCCGCTCTGGGTTTGATTAAGCTGAATGAGAGAGGATATGCAGTGACTGGGACACTTCTTGCGTGCCCCGCTGATGACAGACGCGCAGGCATAAAGGTACTGATCATAAGCGTAATGGCACTCTGGCTCTCCATGGCACTTCAGGATGGCTTTCCAGCAGACCAGCCGACGACTGTGGTTAGGAGATCCGACACACAGACCGACGATTAGGAGGAATACACCGCATATCAAAACTGATACGCGCCCCATCAATATGGCACGACTTGCCATTTCCACGAAGAATGAATCTTAAAAATGTCAGACTTCATATGGGCTTTTACGATTCCATCACGCTGCGTCAAAACTGGGCTACTCCTTGATGGTTTCATATCATGTCATAGTTTGTGACTTGAAGTCACTAAGGTGCCATTAAAAAGCAACAGCTGATCAAGGATGGCCATAACGAGCCAATCCTGAAAAGTTTCAATGTTGCTTCAAAGTATCAAGTTTTCGCCAGACGCAGTCCAGAGTCAGTGAGCTTGAGATGCGTTTGCGTCTGTCGTTCAGCAACAACTCAGACGAGTAAAAGTTATCGTAAACTTTAACATGTTCGAAAGAAGATGTAAAGACTTATTACCCTAACTCTTTCCAAGTTCTCCCTAAAGTCTCTCATCTGTTTCCAGCCCGCATCCATTCCAACTGCAGCAGCTTAGTAATGAGAGTTGTGTAGCGGTGGGCTGATGAGGTTACTGCAACAACCACGTCCGATTGGTCGGATAAACGGTTGTGATTCTCTCGTCACACGAGGGCAGTGACGCAAGCTACTGTTTTTAAACTTACTGAAAATGAAACTTTCAGCAACCGTACTTTTTTATTACCTTATCTTAAAACAGTTTCAAGATAGTTTTGACACTTATTTTTGCCTTTTCTATATCTATTCTGCTATTAATTATTGCTATAACAGTTTTTCACAGTGGCCATAAGTAGATTAATGGGTACCGGATTTGGAAAAAAAAACAGCACAAATCGTGTATAAAGTACATAATTACTACATGAAAGTATCCAAAAGTTGTTTTAAGGGAGAGAAAGGCAACCAAAGTATGATTTGAGAGGAATATGCTTGATGCATGATAAAACAAAGGGTCATAACTAATTTAAAAAATCTAAAAAAAAACAACAACATTGCATTTCTATTAATTGAGGTGAATTTGTGGAATAGCAGCAAACTGAAATGTGTAGTACACTTGTTTAAAGATACAAAATATGAACAAATATGAAAATACACAATCAGGATGGCTAGGATTAAGGATAATGTAAAAAAAAATATGACTTTTTGATGTCAAATAGCATCTGTCTGTTTGTTTTTATTATATTTTAGCCCCAGTCTTTTTGTGTTAGTGTTATATTCTCTGTAGCCTAACCACAAGCCTCTTGCTTTGTATTATACCACTACAAAATCAGCATTTAAAATAATACAGTATGTAGTTCAACTACTGTGGTCTGATTGTTGAATAATTGCTCATCACTGCAATGAGACCCACATGCAATGAAGTAGGGTTTCTTTGGAAAACTCTGGAACTGTGTTGCCTCCCCGCAGGGAAAAACGACAGCTGTTATAACACATGCAGAGCTCCTGACTTACGCTTTCCACCATGAAACATAACAAGCCTTGAGTGCGTAGCTATGATACAGCACACTCATGAACACTGAGCAGACACATTTGCACACACCAATAAAGATAGGACAGCTTACAGGTTTAAGAAATATGATTTCCAGATATGGAGCTGGGAAAGTACCAGAGGCTTTCACACAAGAAACGTAAAAAAAACTTTTGGCTGTTTTTTACTACTCATTCAACGTGAGTGTAAGCAAGCAGTGGTGTGAAACCCTGACAACCCAGTACTTTACCTTTTGGTAAGGGGTATTTCCTATTTCCTAACAATAACACTTAGCAAGGAAAAAGAGTGTGAAGATGAATAACAACTGCAACCACACACCATGTAAACAAACAGCAAGCACGAGGAAACAGAGTGGATCTGTTTACTCCATCCTCACCTTGCCTGCTGTCCAGTTTAGGGGCCTCAAGGGCAACAGAACAAAGTGTAGAGAAGAAAACCACTCAGTCATTTCGGGTAACTCTGTTCTCCTGACCCCGCCACATCACCGCACTGTGACCACAAAGATCTGGCAGCTCTCAGGGGACCCTCGGACCCCCGATTCCAATTAGAGAGATTAGAGAGGAGTCAAGACAAGTGCAGAAGAGTTCTCAGCCAAACAACCCAAACACCCCCCTTCACCTCATCCAGCTGGCATACCAGAGCAACAGGCTGACTGCAGACTCAATTTAGAGCAACATCAAAGTGGAGGTTAGAGAAAGCCCAAATGGTGAACTTTTCAAGGGTCTCCATTAACTACAAAGAACCTGACATCAGCCCAGACCACTGAGGCCAAAGATGGCACTTAAACAGAGACAGATATGGGTGCTGTGTCACTGCTGAGGACACTACCATTAAACATGTTTACTTTTGTGCAAAGTTTGGGTATACCTCTAATTTTTACCCCTTACAAAGCCACACACTTTGATGCACAAGGCCTGTAGAAAGCTCTCTTTTCAACTAAGAACAATCTAAAGAACACATCTTTGCATTTCACTTTTAAAAAGGAGTCTATAATGCATAGCAGAACCAAAATCCCATCAGTGTTGGATGACAGCCAGATAAGAACAAGGGCCAGATTCAGTCAAGCCAGCGGTTCTGTATGATGGAACAGGCAGCTGCTCTCCCCCGAAACTGTACCTCTTAAATTACTCTAATACATCTCTTACATTCTTTACTTTTATACCGAACTTCTCCGATTGTTCTAAGGGGAAATCTACGGCCAGTTTCATTTGCAGTCTTAGTTCAGTGTCCACCATTTATTTCAAACGACTGAATCCTGTACATGCGGTTGTTCATGGCGACTTGCATATAATAGTGTTTCCAGAATTGGAATGCGGTTCCCGGGAGTAGATTTGTAAATACTCATGCAGAGACAGACATGCTCTTCAGTTTGTCTCCACTGCTGTCAGAAGTCATTACACACAAGCTGCTATGCCAGAACAATTCACTGAACCTTGTATTCAAGTGCTTCCAAGCCCAGAGAGAGGACGAGAGAGAGAGAGAGAGAGAGACGGGGGCGTTGTGTGGGGGGGTTGGAGGGGATGGAGTCAACATTAAAAAGCTGCCAAGTGTTTTTCTGCCTGCATTTTTTCATTTTTCTGTGGCTCATGGAAACTTCTCTGATGCCTGTCTCAGATAGGTTGATATTTTTTTCTTAATTCTTTTCACATGAAAGAGAGGGAGACATATGCCTTTGGTGAAAACAAAAATGTAACTTGAAGTTATTGTTGGTCTGTGCTTAGTCATGTCATGCATATGCAGCATAAGTGCCATCATGAATCAAGTCAACAACAGAGCACTACAATAATTTTGTTTTCTGTCATGCGCCCTAGAAGGTTATACAGGAGGGATCAAATCACCTGGATCAAAGGGATTTTTAGTCAGGCTAGTTGGTCCACCACTGTGGTGTTATATGTAATATCTCAACAACTATTGGATGGATTGTCTATGAGATTGACATTTTTGTTTTTTAGCACAAAAAACTACTATGGACTACCATGAAATTTGGTAGAGATATCCATGTAGAGCATGATTCCTAATGACCTTGGTGATCCCCTGACTTTTTATATAACAAACTTTTCACTTACGCAGTAAAATATCACATCAGCTAGATGGAATGACAAAAAAAACCCTTTTTGCTTCTTTTTAACCTTCCCTCAATCCCACTCATCATATAAAAACATTCTTGGTTTGCAGACAATGCATCCTAGTGGTTTTATTGATCCCATGACCTTCCCTCTAGCACCACCATGAGGTTGACATTTGTGGCTTTGAGTGAAACGTCTCAACCACTATTCGATGGATTTCCACGGAATTTGGTGCACATATTCATGTCTCCATCAGGATGAACCATAATAACTTTGGTGATCCCTTAAATTTTCATCAATCAACCATCAACCAACAGGCCAATTTTTTTAGTCTGTTTATTGGAATTTTACAGTTTATATATCATAAAATCAACATGTGAAATAGTTCCAGTATAGTCCCCATCTCTCCCCTGCTCCCCAACATATTCCCCATCTCCCCAGCATACTCCCGAGATGACCAAAACAGTGACATCAAGCACAAAGAATACAACATCGACCTCGTTTAGACGGACACAAATGAGAAAAGAAAGAAATAAAAAGTTAAGAAAAAGGAAGTTAAAAAGTTTACACTCATCTTTATCTTTATATTTGCATTCCCCTTCGATGTAAATTTGGTTTTTTCAAGCTTCAAGTAAAACATAATCTCTCTAAGCCATCTTGTATGGGATGTTGGCACTGATCTCTTTCAACTGAGGATGAGACGTTATGCAAAATTAATAACATTCCCATCAGGCTCAGCCATACTTTCTGTTTGGTGCTGGTTAGCGAATATTAGCGTGCTAACAAACTAATCAAAGATGGTAAACATGGTAAATATTATACCTGATAAACATTGGCATGTCAGCATGGTAAGCGTCAGCATGTTGGTATGCTGATGCTAGCATTTATCTGTGCCCAAATAAAGCCTCATGGAGCTGCTAGTATAACTATAGACTATTAGTTTTGTTTAACAGGCATGTTGACTGGTTCTAACCAGCATCATTTTCCAGACTCCAGTGCGCCCTATGCTTTCATCACACCAGAGATGTTTTAGGATGCTACCACATGTCCTGAGATGAAGTGCATCCCTCTGGGGGAAGTCAAGCACCAGGAAAAGCGTTTAACTTTGAATTCACAAGAACAAGAACAAAGCCACAAGTTGAAACTTGGGTCATTCTGGTTGTAAAGTAACCAAGAGCACTCAGAAAGTTATAATTGGGGAAGTAAAAAGTTTGGAACATATGATGTGAAGATGAGCAGACAGACAATTGTTTTCTTATTTTGGTTTTCCCAGACTTTTAGATTCTCTTGGCTTGCTTTATGGAACAGATTAACACCACAACACGGATAATGCTGGATAATGTTACAGCAAGATTCATGTTCTGGTAGTTATTGTTTCACGCAAGGGTTTTGCAGAAGAGCAGATGGGGCTGTTTAATAGATTGGAACAGAAAGTTAAACTCCAGACAGAGATACTGACATTGGTCTTGCCATCACAAAGGAGGGCGATTGATAGTGGGTGCTGTACACCTGCTGTAAAATCTGCTTTATAAGGAACAATTCCAGGGTCACTTAGGCCTGCAGCATAGAGGCAGTGACACTGGTAAGGTCATGATAAGATAACAGGGCCATTTCTCTTCAGTACAAAGAGAGCAAGATAATAAAGCCACATGCATCTACTTAGGCTATCTAAAAAGGAAGGTGTGGAGCTATTACAAAAGAAAAAGAGACTCTAGTGCAGACAGGGGTTTTAGTTTTTGTTTGGCATGTAATTTCCCCTCCCTTCTCTGATCATGTATCTCTTTGAGAGGAAATAGCTGCTCAGGGACAGATAAGCCACCACAACCTCAACACAGAGAAGTCATTGTTCATTAGGATAAGACCTAAACAAGAAACCTGAAAGGAGGAAAATGACTATGCAGCATTTACATTACAAGAGCTGAGCAGAGAAAATGAAGCACACCTTGTGTGAATGATGACTCTTGGTCACTTAGGAAGAAATCCAATGCTTTTGGTCTAAGCACCTTTATCATGGAGACACTTGGGAGTCATTTTGTAGAAGTTTGAAGCTTTAATCAGCCTTAGATTATTTCTGATGAGCATGGATACAGACAGTTTGATCAGGCATAATTTTTTTTGCTGTGGCCCAATGAATTTTCACGTGACGGTGTAATGACTACTTATCCCAGCCACAATGTTGAGTCTTAGGGATTGCTGGGGATGCTGCCAAGGGAATTCGATTTGGTTGTCAAATACACACAGTTCTCTCAATAGTTTAGCAATTTGAGACACCAAAACTTGATTGTAATTCATAGAATCTGTCATGTGATTAATGTAAAAACCCGAAATTTTGGAAGGTATGCGTGTTCACTTTTCTTGGTGAGAGTTAAATGAGACGATTAATATCACTCTCACATTTGTACCATAAATATGATGCTGGCATCAGCAGCTGGTAGCTTATCTTAGCATAAAGACTGGAAACAAGGGGAAACAGCTACCCTGGCTCCTACCAGCATATATAAATCCCACTAATTAACAAGTTATATCATGTTTGTTTGATGTGTACAAAAACTGAATCGTAAAAACAACAATTTGTGGTTTTACGTGGGGTTGTGTGTCAAACTATTTATTCGCTGGAAGCAGTGATTCCTTGAGTCTCCAGGAACAAACAAGATATAACATGTTAATTTTTGAGCTTTAGAGGTGCTGGTAGGCAGATTTCGTTACATTTGGACAGAGTCAGGCTAGCTGTCCCCCCTGTTTCCAGTCTTTATGCTAAGCTAAGCTGTAGCTTCATATTTAATGCATAGACAGGAGGTTGGCATCAATATTCCAAGCTAACTCTCCTCAAGAAAGCAAATAAGGTTATTTTCCAAAATGTCATACTCCTTTAAATGATACCTGAGATACAGACACTGAAGGGATCATTGTGGAATGATTACTCAACATGCAAATTCACATAGAATACAGTTGGAAATACAAGATTACACGTTTTTCCACAGAACAGGCCAAAAGTCACTGTAACTCAATCTCTTTTGGCATCCCACCAGTGTGGAGCACATCTTGAGCTCAATCTTTAAGGTGTAGCTGCTGTTTCAGGAAACGGATAATGAGATGTGACCCTTGACAGAGTTATCACAATGTTGGAACAGAACTGTCAGAATAGCATTAAGCATTAGCCATTCTTCCAAGATTATCTTACTGGCAATCTCAAGAGTATAGACACAGGTAATACGTATATGGCCAGTGTCAATTGTTGCTGATGCACAACCCCAATTGACAACCATATATCATTCCAGCTCAGTTTAAAAGAAGCCTAAAAATACTCAACAACTACAGTAGTTTTCATAGGAAGAGTGAGACATCCCTCCTGCAAAAATACCTAAATATATATATAAATGCCTCATGCAAACATATCTCACAGCATCCTATATTCTTATTCATGTCAATGGAGAGGCCCAAAGGTTTGGTGGGTAGATTCTGTCCATATATATTGTTCCTTAACTTTAATACCAACTGTAAGCTTACGAAGAGTCTGGTGGTCAGAGCTCAGATGAGGCTGTCTGCAGTGACAGTAACCACATGCATGCTTTTAATCCAAACACAGAACCCTTTGTGAGGCACAGCACCGGTGGTGGTCTGGTCCAACTGTCCCCATCCCTGACACCATAGAATAAATCAAGATAATCTGAGAGAACTCTTTCTCCACTTCCATACACAAATACCACAAAATACCAGGTTACTGCTGCATTTGAGCCACCCTATATGAACAAGAAGAGATGTAATTCTTAAGGTCACATGCTTGTAGAAGAATATTATTTTGTCTGATGCACTGAGATTCATTTACGCCATTGCCAGCCACTGTTTTTGGAGAGAATCCATAGACCAGATTTTATGGAGTTAGGTCTCACGTTCATGAACAGCTGGACATTTAATAAAAACTGCTATTAAAGGTACACTAGAGAAAAATAATTTGACTACATCAGCGCACTGCAAGCATTAATGTTGCCTGGTAACATAACTTTAACACAACATTTCACTTCTTTGCCCTCTACACTGTAATAACGGTCCCCCCCGCCCCCTCCAACTTGACTTAACATCAGTTTTGGTTCCAGTCTTTGACAACAGTTTTCTCTGAAGTGACAGAAAAGCTTGGACTGGTTAACCAGACAGTTAACAGACGGGTCTCATATTGTACTGGAGTCACTCATATGTCGGCGTGAATTTGAGATTTTATGTGTGGAAAAATGAAATGCGGTCTTGCGATGTGGACGTTACAAGCCAACTTTTGTTTTGACTGCTACCTCCTAAATAAGAGTGTTTGACGGGGTGGGGGTGGATGGGGTTGGGAAGGCATGAAGTATCAGGTACAAATATGGGTCCTTTCTGGACTCAAGTTGAGGCAGTATTTGGAATAGCAGTTAGCTCCAGTCAGGGTGGTCTGGGATACAGAGTTTATGTTTAATTTAAACATAGGCTGTCTGGGTCTGCATACTGTCACTGTGCTGAGAAAAGCCATGCTGATCAGTTAAACAAGAGGGTGAGATGATATGTTTAATATGATGACTGAAGCCTTTTAATGTACGCAACTTGGCAGATTTAATCTTGTTTATAATGGAAGTTGGTGGCTGAACAGATATAATGTATAAAGATATAGTTTTCACCTTTTGCAGGCTCATAATCAGCTCAGTCTGGTCTTCCGATAACTTCATGACACAAACACCCCAACTAAAACATATATTTGTCTTGAAGAGAGAAAAGATCATTGTAGTTTTATAAGAAATGCACCAGCTCTTCCAGGCTGGAATACATTTCTTGCACTTGGTACAGGAAGTTGGACCACCTGAGAAGACCATGTTTGTCTGCAGTGTCTAGTCATGTCATTCTCCATCTCTGTGTTTCCTCATTTCATGTCAACTCTCTACTGTCTACTATAAAAGAATAAAAAAGTGCATCTAAAAATAATAAAACAAGAGTAGGGGTCTACAGCCAGGCTAGCAGTGCTTTGGGCTAAATCAGCATGCTAACATGTTCACAATGACATTGCTAACATGCTGATTTAGTACAACCATGTTCACCAACTTAGTTTAACACATTAGCATGCTAGTATTTGTTATTTAGGGCTAATTAGTTTCGCAGGTGTTTACTCATAAAACAAAGTATTGGACATTTTGACATGATGGTGGTGCTAAAGGAAAAGTTTCTGTTGAGAAATGAATGTCTGCACCAAATTTAAAAACAGTTCATCCCACAATTGTTGAGATATTTCACTAAAACCCACAAATGTCAACCTTGTTGTGAGCTCACCAAAGTCAAAGGGATTCATTCTCTGGGGACAATGAATGTATAAAATTTCATGACAATGTATCCAATACATTTTGGAGATATTTCAGTCCGGATGAGTAAAAAGGAACATGCACATCACTTGCTTTGTCTCTTTTGTGGTGTATGTCTACATTGATTTATTAAAAAAGAGTTGACGTTTTGGCCACAAGGACCTTTCTCAGAAAATATCAATCATAAAGTGGCACAGTGCTTAAATACAGCCCATAATTGCATGATAGTCCACAGCTGTGTTGGAGGTGTGTCCACAATCACACACAACAGCCCATCCACTCAAGACTCCCTCAACTGTCAAAACATTCAATATCTATAGTCATACACATTCAAAATCCTTTTGATATTACTAAAAAGACATTTTTTTTCAGGTTAGTGGTATAAATATTATACAAATGCCCCATGGGGTCCTATACCTTTAGATTCATCCATGTATACAAAATATGTGTAGACCAAAACACATTTTCAGGAGGAAAGGCCCTCCCAAAAAAGAGAAAACAAAAAAAAAGCATGTACATGTTATATCTGGTGGTGGTGGTGGCGGTGTGGGGGTGGGGGGTTTCAAAGGGCTCAAATCAATCAAAATTATTCAATAGAGAAAGGGGGCAGGGCATAGACCAACACTTAACAATCCCACAAAACAACAGGAAGTGAAAGAAGTCCATGTCTCTATGTAGTATAATTTATAACATGGTATAAAAAACTTTTTATATAAAACATGCAGGTCAATTATTAAAAAAAGAGCTTTAGCAGTAGGTTGGGTTTGTTTCACAGGACATTTCACAGGAAGACCCTGAGATCCAGGTCCTCGTTCATCCCCAATGGTGTGAGAGTCTCTAATTCAGTAATTTAATATGCTTCACGTTTCAGGAGCGCTTCCTTTAAGTTGTTTCCTCGTCTGGAGATTTGAACTTCGAAATTGAAATACGAGTTTGAGCCCTGAAAAAAATGTTTTGCTTTTTAGTAACATCAAAAGGATTTTGAATGAGTACGACTATAGATATTGTATATTTTGACAGGTGAGGGAGTCTTGAGTGGGTGGGCTGTTGTATGTGATCGTGGACACACCGCCAACACAGCTGTAGACTATAATGCAATTATGGACACTGTGTCACTTTATGATTGATATGTCTTGAGAAAAGTCCTTGAGGCCGAAACATCGACTCTTTTTAATAAATCAATGCAAAGTGTGTGTGGGAACTGACTTTTGTTCAGTCTGGACCAAAGTGTTTGACCAACCGATAGACATGCTTGGTTATCGTTTACATTTGTAGTTGCGGATTTTTTTCTTTAATTTCTGTTGTCTTCGGTGAGCTTCCTTTCCGTCCAGCCCTGGAAGAACTGAGATGGGTGAGGGTGAACAGAAAAGGGGGAAGGTTGCTGATTGAGTAAGCTGTCAGCCGCAAAGACGCACCACAGATGCACCACTATAACAGTCTTCATCAGAGTGTAAAGTAAACAGAGCCTGCCTGTCTGGGCTGGATATCAGTCAGACAGTCAAGGGCAACAACAGAAAACAGCAGGTACTGACCTGTTATAGTTAGAAGGAACAAAGGGGCAAAACATTGTTGCATCAACCAAATTAAACAGTAAAAAGACAAATATGTGACAAATTATACTATATTATAAATGACCATTTATTAATTTAAATAAACAATCAATCAGTTGGCAGAAGTAGCCATTACAACACCATTTGGCAAGAGTATTCTGATATGCTACCCACTTCTCTTTTTTAAGGCCTTGTTATATAATTTCAATATGACATCATTTCCAGAGAAAAATTAATAGTCAGACAGTGATTCAGCGAGCTGTAATATAAATAGCTCCTTTGAGGAGAGAAAAAGGAAATGCCTCTCTTTAAAAGCATGATAGGGACAACAATGCAGCAAAACACATTCAAAAGCAATCTTTAAAGTTTCTATTCATATACTTATTTCAATAGATTGACTATTATTCAAAACCAAGATATGTCATCTCATCCTGTCCTTCAAACATGTGCACACATACACACACATGCATGTGGCTGCACACATATACATACAGTACATACACACTTACCACACACAGTAGCAAGAGAAAAAATAAACAGGCTGGGTTTTGCTTTTCCTGCAAAATCTAAATATTGACTCAGTAGCCTGTAATCATACACAGTCTGAACAAAATTGAAATAAACAAGGGTGTCTGTAATGTGTAAGTGTTTGTGTGTCTCATGGGCACTGCAGCACTTCAGTGCTGGCACTGACTAACTCAAAAGAGGAAGTGGTTAGAGTTTTTTTAGTGGATGCCAGACAATATGGATTCCATTCAGCGCACTGGAGATACATAAATTATTTTGTATTATATATACAAAGGAGTTCTTTCGTAAGTGCCGAGCCATCCGTCTTTGATCAAACATCTGCCATCAATCAAATAATTTTACTTATATGACTCACATACAATATTCTCACACCCAGGGGCTTTCGATCCAAGACGCAAGTTGAAAAAGAAACGCAATAAAAATTCCATTATGCTCTCAGAGGAGCATTTGCACCTCAATGCCAAGTTTCCATGTGATCCAATGATACACACAATTGTGTTTTTATTGTGTTGTAATGTTATTAAAAGCTCATTAGGCTTATATCAGACTTTCAATCTATGTTTTTTTTTCCTTTACTGGAAGCTACAGTTCAATATAGCAGGTCTAAATTCGAAGGCATTGTTTTTCTACAGACCATAATGACTGCTTTCCTATAACTTGATTGATTGAATGAGGCTCTTGTGTTACTACACTGTTGGATCTTTTTGTTTTTTCTCAGTGAGTCTTTATGGCTCATTAGTTCCGTGGAAAAACTAAAACATTTCTGGCTCTTTGATGATCTGTCAGGGTGTGTTGCTGTTGCCAGAAGAAACAAGGCTGCCTAAAAATCAGTAATAGGTGTTAATGGACATTGATGCAAAGGTTTAAAAAAAAAAAAAAAAAAAAGATGCTCCACTGACGTCTAACTTCATGTCCTCTCAGGTTAATGGAATGTTTTGGGAAATATGCTTATTAGTTTTCTTGCTGAGAGTTAGATAAGAAGATTAATACCACTTTTATATATGTTTATTCCATATGAAGCTGGAACTGGTTAGCTTAGCTTAGCATAAAGACTGGTAACATGGGAGAGAGCTAGCCTGGCTCTGGTCAAAGCTAACAAAATCTGCCTACCAGCATCAATAAAGCTCTTGATATTTTAATATCTTGTTAGTTTAATCCATACAAAAACCAAGGTGTAAAAATAACAATTTGGGGTTTTACCGGGCCTATTTCTAGGCCAAGTGCAGAGACTACAATTCAGATGATGTGAATTTTGAACAAATTTAACAAATGAGACTTAACATGTCAGTTAGTGAACTTATCTGGATTTTATTACCTTCCAACAGGGCCAGGCTAGCTTTTTCCCCCTGGTTCCAGTCTTTATGCTAAGCTAAGCTAACCAGCTGCTGGCTCTAGCTTCATAACTACCCTACACAAATGAGAGTGGTATTGATATTCCCATGTTGAGCTATTCCTTTACAGCAAGTAATTTAAATTACCAACCAAATCAAAAAGATGCTAAACATTTCCAGAAACCCACTGAAAGATGACCACCTTAAAGAGAAGACTGCTCCATTCTTCTATACAGCCCACGCATTGGCTTGTGTTAACAACAGAACAACTCTTTGCTCTGATTGTTAATGATTTATGGTTATTTAGAACTCTGTCACTCTGCACATGTGCATTTGAGGACACTATCCTCTTATCCTATCCTCTTTTTAGATGACCATGAAGTAGGAACAATGACGTCCTTTAACTTGCTCTGAGATATCTGGGCTTGCATCCCAAAATCCCATAATGTCCAAATAAAATGTAGTAAAGGAAGTTGGTCTCAGCTTTCCTAAGAGGAATATGAAAGGAAAGCATTGTTCATTGTTGGGACAATGTTTTTCAAACTGACTGCTCAAGTTCAGAGCAAATTGGGGCTCATATGTTAGAGAAGCAGGCTGGTTGGTTTCCTGGACTGGAATATCAAAATCTGGGTGAGAAAAGTGAAAGAGCAGCGCCTGCCCATGTTACCATCACTAGGGTGCCTTTAAGCGAGACCCTTAACTCCCAGCTGCTCTAATAGAGCTGTAATGTGCAGTTTCCAGGGGGGAAAGTATGTAATGCATGTAAATATCCTGTTATACCTCAGTCCAAAGTGCTCTACTGGGCTTGCTGCTTTCAAAAGCAATTTCAGCTGATGGTCAATGATAGTAGTATAAGTATTTTTCCATTTTTTGAAAGAGGCTGTAGTTTTATATGGTAGATGTGTGGTTGTCACAAAAATACCAAAATTGAGGATGGGTGGGAATAGAATTATAACACATCTTTAATGCCATCCAAAGTTTCATTCAAATAGAGTTTTACTTCAGTCCAATCTTACAATCTGCAACAAAGTTTTTGCACACCATATGATCTTAGTGGCAACGTTTAGGACCAAAATCTCTTTATAATGAGATGGTATCAGAGGATCCTGCACATTGTCAGGTTCTTGCTCTCACTTTTTAGCCATGCTAGTGGCAAGGCTGTAGGGATGGTAATGCTGGGCTGTCAGTTGGTCCACTACTTCAATCCAGAATGAAATATCTCAACAACTATTGCATAGATTACAATATACAGACATTCATGGTCACCAGAGACAAATTTTAATGACTTGAACACCTTTCTCCATCTTGATAAATGGCAGTAAGTCCAGGACTTTATCCTTATTATATGTTGTATTTTATTATGTATTAGAGTGTTGTCAGTGAACCTAAACCTGAAAGACTTTGGTGATCTCCTCTCTTCTAGCACCATCATCAGGTCAAAATTTTAATTTGTCCACTACTTTGGTTTATCACTTTCTCATCGGCTGCAAATGTTAGCATGCTAACACACAACAGAGTGACTGTGGTAATATTATACTTGCTTATCATCACCATGAATTGTTATTGTTAGCATGCTAACATAGCTCAAGGGATTTCTGTGCTAAAATACAGCCTCATAGAGCTACAGATTTTTTTTAGTCTTGTTTAACATCATTAATGAAGTGGTAAAGTTATTAATATCATTAATAAAGTGAGAAAAGGTGACTGACAGTTAGTTTGTGGGATTCTTTAGTTCCTTTTCCATCCAAAATCCAGTATGACTTTATTTCTCCTTAAGAAAAACAGACATAGAGCTCAACCCATATATACTGGATTTTTACAACTCAGTGAAGAACAAGGGCAACTTTTTATTTGTCTTTATTTAAAAAATAGAGGGTAGGTCTCTACAAATAACACACACAGCAAAGTGTGAGGCAGAGTTCATAAGGTTCCCGGTTCCTTTATCAGTGCGGTTGAAGGAATGAGTAGAAAGCACTTAACAATGAATGTCCTGATTGAGCCTCTTGATCGTCCTGCTTTACGTTGCTCACCACCAAACTCGACCTGTTAAATCCAAAGAAACTGAAAAGAAAAAACATAACATTATTTATTATCCCAGACTGTTTGCTTGTTGATGACTATTTTATATGATATTTTGTAATGTTGCTACATAGCAGAGCTGAGTACCTCATTTGTTATGCTTCTTAAAGATGGAAATATACTCCTGCACATCATCAGGGGATCCCATGATCACGGGGACTCTCTGGTGAATGTTGGTGGGCTGGACGTCCAGAACATTCATGGCTCCTGTAGTGGCCATGCCTCCTGCCTGCTCCATGATGAAGGCCATGGGGTTGCATTCATATAGCAGCCTTAGCTGAGAGTCAAGAAGCGCAAAGAGGAGTGACTTTACATCGAGATAAATGACTAATAACTGTGATTTGTGCATTTCACTGCAACTTGACAGACATTATTTGAAGTTATTAAAAACATTTTTGTTCAGTTATAAAGTTCAACCCGCTCACCTTGCCCTTAGGACTCTTGACATTAGCAGGATATAAAAAGATCCCTCCATACACCAAAGTACGATGAACATCAGCTACCATGGAGCCAACATATCGACTGCCATATGGAGCAGAACCATCCTAGAAACACGAAAGTGTTATGTGGAATTTATTAATCAATTTCATAATATTCAGAATCCAAATATGTGTATTAATATACACGAAATAACAGTAATGATGGTCACTGGCTGGTTTCCTTTACCTCTGGGTATTTCTTCTTTTGTAGATACTCTGTCACATCTGGGTAAAAATGCTGTGCATATCCCTCATTCAAACTGTAGATTTTTCCCTTCTTCTTTATCTTCACATCCCGATCCACCAAGATGAACTCACCGATCGACTGAAAAAGGAATTCAAGGAACTGATGATCTGAGTATCAGATGAAGACAAATAAACGTATATAATTAGCAAAAAGTAACAGTTTTGATATCATCTACTACAGGGTCATCTTACAGGGTCAAGCATAAAGCAGTTGACTCCTTGACCAGTGGAGAGGACCATCATGGTGGCACTGCCGTACAGAGCATAACCAGCTGCCACAAGCTTTCTTCCAGGCTGCAGAGCATCCTTCTCATTTGGCTCATCATCTGTGGTCTATGGAACAACATGTGGAAAATTCTCAAAACAGACAAAGACATTTTGTGCACTAATAAGATGTGTTGAAGCTGCCAGACAGTTAGTTATTTTCTTTGATAGGGATACAGGGCAGGACGATGCAGTTTTGGGATACAGTTTCAACTAAACTAAACAACTAAACCCCTCTTTATGGATTTGTCACCTAGATTAAACTTGTACAGCTTTTTCAGGTATGTAAAAGTCTGTGGTTACCCTTGGACTCATATAAAGCTATTAGTCTACACATTAACTCTATACCTTACATCAGATCCTTGTGCAGCCCTTTTATCTACCCAGACTGTATCTGGAGTTCTTGAAAACACATTAGAATAAAGTCTCTTAGTATGTGAGCCTCCCAGTGGTGGACAAAGTGTTTGGTCCTGCATTGGAAATTTTACCTAAGTAAAAGTACTATTAAGTATTATCAGCAAAATGTTCTTGGTAAAAGTACTCATCACGCAGTAAAATGGCCCCTCTGTTTGTTATATTATTATATGATGATTATTAATGTTGCATTATTGTTTTGAAAGAATTCGAATGTTGTAGCTGATAGAGGTGAAGGTAATCTAATTATGTTATATATTGTTTGCTAGTTTAATCTCTGACAATACATCATATTTTATGAACTGATCAAATGTCTAAGTATGTATCCAAAAATTGTATTTGAGTACAGGACTTGAGTAAATGCACTTAGTGACATCCCAACACTAGACCCTACTCCTTTTTTCCTCAGATGCTGATTTGCAACTCCATAGAGGGTTTTCGGAAAAAATATCAGTTCAGGGAAAATCCATATAAAATATAATTGAAAGCCATGCTGACCAATTCGCTGAGGTAAGAACTTCTCTGTGTTTTGAATCAGCATGCACTAACCTTTTTGTAGATAGCGAAGATTGTTCCAATCGAAACAAGACAGTCGATGTTTGAGGAACCATCCAGTGGATCAAAGCACACAATGTATTTTCCCTGTCAGTTAAAGAATATCAGTTAAAATCAACTTTACAAAACCAAAAAAACATGTGAAAACTCACATAGACATGCATGTATACAGTATACTGTAGAGATGCACATACTCTCTTGTCTGGTTCCACAATGATGGCCTTCTCGTCTTCCTCTGACACCAGCACACAGGAAGTGAATGAGGACTTGATCATGTTGATGACCAGGTCATTGGACAGGACGTCCAGCTTCTTCACCTGGTCCCCTGTCACATTGGTGCTTCCAGCGATGCCATATCTTTCCAGAGAAAGGACAAGGACAGGCTGAAGTGATCAAAGGCTGAATAACAGCTATCTATTTCTATGCAATTTTAAAACATGAAGGAAATGTCATAACAATCCACATAGATTGTCTTTAAAAGTGCATTTATTGCCTTTATTATGATGTTTTTTTCCACATTATATTAAAATATTGCACCGGTAAGAATGACAAAGGTCTCAAAAGTCTTCTTGTGTCTGCTTGACCCCTGTCCTGGAGGATTTTGCACAACATTTGCAGTTTACCTTTGGTTGGGGGTCGGGGCCTAATTTAAAACAGTTGAGTCTTACGTCATACTGCATGCAGCTAGAAGTAACACTAAATCCAGATATGAACCTCAGTTTCACACACATTTAAATGGAAGAGAAGGAATAGAATATTGAAACTTGATATCTTAAGAGGAGCAAATGAAGGTCATCAAATAATAGTGACCTTGATTGATTTATAAATGTTTAATGGGGTGCATACTGTAGTTACCCCTCCTCGTTTATCCATATGATACTTATATGACAGCCTCATATTTACATGCAGATGCATTCATGTTTCCTTCTATTATCTCCACGGTTACTTAAAAAGAAGAAAGAAAATACTACTCACAGGTTAGCAATCCCAGCCTTCCTGACAGCAGTTGAGATGGCTTTGACAGCTGTGCAGATGGAGTTCAGCAGGTTCGTCAGCTCTCCTGTTCCATGGGCCTTCCTGCCCTCCTCCAGAACAAACCTGGTGAGGGTCAGCACGTTGGTATCGAAGGTTCCTTTGTCAGACATTTTGCTGTCAGGTGTGAGACTGGGACTGGGAGTAGAAACCTAATGCCTGTGAAATAGGTGAGCATGGCCCCCAAAGTTAAAAAGCGGACTCTAGAACTAGAGATAGGGGTAGGGATGGGGGTGTGCAACTCTTTCAACCAATCACAAGTGTTGTTTCCCACAGTCAGCGGTTGGTTTGATCACTTCTGTTAGGAACAGTGGGTTTGAAAGAGCAAAGTTCAAAGATAGTTAACATTTTTCGTCTTAAAGTAACAAAGGCTCAAGCCTGATTCAATCTCTGCACACTTTGATTTTTGACTCAGGATTTTCTTTGTCTGCACTTTAAAGTTCTGTTCATTATAAGTTCTGGGCAATATTTTCAATGAATAAAATTCCCTTTATTAAGTTAAAATGGTATGATCTTACATCTGGAACAACTTGTTGCACTGTGTTTATGCCAAAGTTCACAATTATTCTAAAAGCTTTTAAACAAACTGTTGTATCATCTAATTCTCATTTTCTTACATTAATACAAATGGTCTGTGCTATTCAAATTGTTTCTGTATTGTTCTTATTATTGAACTGATTAGCTTTAGTTTCAAACAAATGTGTTTAGTTTTACAAATGCCAAACAATTTATGAAATTCACTGTGCCACTATTGGCCAAAATATTATAAGAATTACAGAAAATATTTTTGGAACAATATATTAAGCACTAACACTGCTTAAACATGCTTCTCCTGCATGATCCAAGAGAAGTGTAAAGTTCAAAACGCTGGACTCATTGTCCCGGTCTACCCTATCTCTTTTATATAACACCCTTAATTTCACATATGCTGATTAAACAGTATTTGCAAGGTAATAAATAGTCAGATTCAAAGGGTGCAGTGGTGTTTGTTGTTTGTTGCTGTGTGAGTGTGTCTCTGAATGGACATAATTACTTTATGGCTGTCTCTGTATGTGACAAAAACACAAAAACATGAAAAGGCAAAATGACCTCACATGGTTTACTGAGTTACTCGACTTACAACGTAAGCGTACACGGAATGTGTCAATGTTCTGTTTCACAATGGAAAACTAAAGTTGAACTTTGAACTTTTAACAAGGTATCAGGCATGATAACAGTGGTGGGACTCAGATCCTTTACTTAAGTCAAAGTACCAATAACAATGTAAAAATACTCCATTACAAGTAAAAATCCTGCATGAAAAAACATATTTAAGTAAAAGTACATAAGTATTAGCAGCAAAATGTACTTCAAGTATTGCAGTAAAAGTAGTGGTTTGGTCTCTCTGACTGATATATTATTATATATGACATGGTTAGATTATTAATAGTGAAACATCAGTGTTAGAGCAGCATGTTACTGCTGTAGCTGCTGGAGGTGGAGCTAGTCTCAACTACTTTATATACAGTTATCTAGTTTAGTCCAGTGGTTCCCAACTAAGGGTTCTGGTCCCTCCAAAGGGTCACCAGGCAAATCTGAGGGGTCATGAGATGATTAATGGGAGAGGAAAGAAGAAAAAACAAAGTTAACACACGAATCTGTTTTTCAGTTTTTGGCTTTCTCTAATCTTTGATTTCTGGTGAAATATCGGGTCATGTTAACATTTATTGAAATCAAACCATGTGAGAAGTTTAGAGGGAAAAATCACTATTTGGTGGAGCTGTTAACAACTCATAGACATCTGAAATGTGACCCTGACTACACACTGCTTTTTGTAAGATGGCAAAAGCCAAAAAGGTTGGAAACCACTGGTTTCATCTTTAACAATGTGTTGTATTTTAAAAGCTTGTTATATTATCCATTGTGTCAAATCTCCATCTGAAAAGTAACTAAAGCTGTCAGATAAATTTAGTGGAGTAGAAAGTACAATATTTCCCTCTGAAATGTAGTAGAGTGGAAGTATAAAGTAGCATCAAATGGAAATACTAAAGTAAAGTACAGTTACTTCAAAATTATACTTATGTACAGTACTTGAGAAAATATATTCAGTTACATTCCACCACTGCATGATAATAGCCATTACCACGAGGTATTGCATAATGGTTAATCACACACCATTCATAGCTTTTCCTGGTTAAAGGATAGGTTCACAATTTTTTTAGGTTTGTCTTAAAACAATAGTCAGGTGTCCATATGAACACTGAAACAGGTTTTGCTCGCTCTAATCATTCCTCCTGCTCATACTGACCATTAGAAGATCCCCTTTAAATGTGCTCACAATGTAAGTGATGGGGACAAAATCCACCATCCTGGTTTTGTACAAAAATGTATTTAAATGTTTACCTGTAGTTGATATGAGGCTTCAGCAGTCTGAGTTAGTCAAATCAAGTGTATATCTTCAACAGTTACAGTCATTTTATTTTAAAAAAACAAAAAATCCCTCTTTGTGTCTTGATGGACAGTGTTTTTCTGCTCAGCTGCAGTGGAAGGAACAAAACAAAAAGACTTTGAAAGATATTGCATTGATTTGAATAATTTGGAAGACTGAGGTCTCATATTATCTTCAAATAAACTTTTCAATACATTTTTGCACAGAAGGAAGACTGTAGATTTTGTCACCCATCACTTACATGAAAAGTGCATTATGAAGGGATCTGTTAATGGCCAGTATGACCAGGAGAGTGATTACAGCAAGAAGAACATGTGTCAGTGTTCATTTGGGCTCCTGACTTTAGTTTTAGGACAGACTTGAACATTTGTGAAACTGTCTTTTAATGGTAAAAAAATGTACTTGCTAATGTGATTTTTACAGACCAGCATGTGAGAGCTACAGTTGATTATTTTTGTGAACAATTTTTGTTTGTAAACAACATAAGTTACACTAAAATGTATACTTCTTTTTTTTTCTTGGAGTCCCAGGCAAATATAGTATAAGAACAACTTTAATATTGCTGGTCTAGTATTGGGTGCAAAATGTATTCCTCCACTGTAACCACATGATGTCACTGTGCAGCTTGAATATAAACAAAGTCTGAGCAAAGATTCAATTCACAATTTACAATTTAGAGGAATTCAGAGGAACATATAACTGATGGCAATCCTGCTGTGCCTTGAATCAGTAAGAGTTGTGTATTGCTGGGTTTTTGGTTTGTTTGTTTGTTTGTTTGTTTGTTTTGTTTGTTTTATGTCATTTTCTTCATCCCTTGAACTTTAAATAGCATCAACACAGATCTGACCAGGTACAGTCCCTGCAGGATGTTAGATTCATCAACTTGTATGATTTTTTTTTTTTTGCATTTATTGATATTTAATTAATGAAAGATATAAACCATAAATAATATTTAAACAAATAATACTGTAAAGTTTTGCTTGGTTTCAGAAAAAAGTCGCACTCATATGTCCCAATTATGGAAAGAAAAGTGAATTTAGGGTATTGGAAATCATTGTATATGTATAAAGGTTTTTGATTAGCTTTTTACAGTAAATATGCATCATGTGAGGAGATATACAGTCAAAACCTAAACAGCCCTTTCGCCTACAGAAAGATGTAAGTTCAGAGACAATAGATACAGAAATCATGTAGTCTTAATGCTATGTAATCGATTCAACAGAAGAAAAGACAGCATCAATATTTTAATGAGGTCTATTCACCACCTGGAGCACCTGCCGTGCCCGCTGACAGCTCTTACACATGCGCAGTGTTGTTCCTGCTCCTGCACAGTGAAAACTTCTGTCTTCACCGGCACTGCGTCTTCACAATCAAAAACAAAGGAGTAAAGAAGAAAAAGATGAAAATTACCATCGCTTTCATGTCCACTAAACGCTGTTCGACCTCTCCCAACAGAAATGGCGTCTGTGTAATTATTTTAACTTCTACATCACCCGAACCTGTTGTAGGTCTCCTGCACAGGTGAGTGACTTCTCATCACGTTAGCTAACGTAGGCTGACAGGTGAATGCGCACTGACTTTTATCATAGTTTTAAAGTAGTAAAAACAATTTTCCATGAGAAATAATCCTAATAATTGTGGCAGCAGCATCATATCAACATGGTTGAAGTTTATCTTGTATTCTCTTTGCGTGACCACAAGGCGTCAGGCTTAAGCAAATGATGTTTAATGTAAACGATGTATGTTTTACCCCTACTTTGGAGATGTTTTACAATTGTGTCGTCATGTCATATTTAAAAACACATATTTTCCAAGAGTGCCTATAGGTCTGGTACCAACTGGGAGTAATTCTTTGGTGAATTATCTTTCCAGCTAAATTATAAGCGCTTTAAAAAAAAAAAAAATAAAAAAATAAGCCCTGCAAACTAGTGAAAGGGGGGAACGCTTTGGGCGTATTCGACAAAACAAGCCAAAATAGCTGGCTTAGACCCAACCATTCTGACATGTGACCCCTTAAAACAAAGCAATGTTGTATATATACAAATTAAAATTATCTATCGATCCACACGAGAAGGCAAACATTAGAGGAAAGTCTGAAAAAATAAAACATTATTTGGTGTAGCTCACCTATACTGTTAATCATTTTCTGGCCCCTTAGACTTGTCCTATGACTCCCAAGTTGAGAACCATTTACATCAGTAAGAGATTATATTTGATGACATCTGTGTATGCAATGGTTTGCGTTTATTTTGTATGCTTCTTTTGTTTGTATTTATCTTATTAACATGGTATTTTACAGAATGTTTATGGCCAAGTGTACTAAAAGGCAGCCAGTATGACATACTGTAGGCAAAGTGGTAGACAAATTACTGCCCGTAGGCCAAATTCAGCCCTCCGAGACAATAATTTGGTCCCATGACAGAAGCAGAAGTTTTCCCTTTCAGAGTCTACACTGAAATTTTTACTGCTGTAGATAACAATATAAATACAAGAGTCATGTAAATCCCGATAAATTACAAATGAATAAAAAACAGTCTCATACATGGAAGTACTACAGAAATGGCATGATAATAAAAACAACATTCATCTACGGCAAAAACAACAACGGTACTTTAAATCAACCATAATACTGTTGACTCAAAGTAAAATAATAAAGTATTATTGGCAAAAACAACAACAGTACTTTAAATCAACCATAATTGAGGCAGGATTTATTGTGTATTGATAACCTATCAAATAAATCTAGTCATGTAGTTTTCTTAAATTAATTGAAAGAAAGAAAACATGAAAACATATACAGTAGGCATAGCTGTAAGTTAGTTAATGAATGAATTATGGTGGTATGTGATTTGCATAGCTTTATAAATACTTGATGTGCTCTGTATCTAGAATATATTTAAGTACTGGTGTTTTTGTCAGAAGTATAGTGTTTTTGTCATGTTGTGTGGAATGGAAAAGGCAATTACATACACTTAAGCCTCATGTTTAAAATGTTCTCTTTTGTGTCTCTCCTTCTCTCTAACCCATTCATACTCTATCCGTTGGTTCCAAATTAATGTTTTTCATGCATTTCCTCTGTCTGTTAACTGCTAAATTGACTCTGCTCTCCTGCAATCAGCTCTTCCAAGCTGCTCTGTAACATCCATTTGAGAGCAGCACAAATAATACTTTGGGTCACTGTGGCTGACTCTAAAGAGAACTTGCTAAACTTATTGGATTTATTGCTTGAGGCTTGATGTCATGTCAGCTTGTCCAAACAGGAACAGATGAAAAATAGAGTAAGATAGATATTTTCTCTCTGGAGGCTGGGCGATGCCTGGTTTTAATGTGGAGCATGAATTTCTTTCATATACACCAAATATTTACTTACATATACATTATCATTGTCAGCAAAATATGTTTAAATAATCCTTGAATCCTGATGCTTTTGCTGCTGGATTTCTCCTTATCCTATGTATCTCATGTAATCTGATTTTTTTTATTAATGCATAATGCAGTGTTTGACCAATCAATTAACTTTCACGTCACTGACTTTCTATGAAGGTGCCTATGTGCAACCTTTGAGAGAAAGTCTCCTCAACACCTCCACGTGCTGCAAACAGAAGGTGCTTAGTGAGGAGAAAGTGATACAGCATTGCAAAGCATCGAGTCACTGTTGTGCACTGAGGCTCAGCATTTCACTCAGTGTACTTGTGCAGAATTAACTATAATATGTCATGGCCTGGTATTGCATTTCCTTTGTGTAAGCATTGCAAGGTTAACTGTTATTGACTGCTGGACCTGGTGTGGGAGAGAGAAAGTGATTGAAGGAGTGATGCAGTGTAGGACTATACATGTTAAAGCTAATAATCAAGATGTGAAGCATAGTTAACTTGCTGCATTTTTCTTTTATTTCCAGAATTATTCAAAGTTCTATCTGGATTTAAAGGGATTGCTCCATTATTGATACTTTGTGAAACATATTCATGGCTCAAGGCAGTTACATCTTGAGAAATGTGTCAGGTAACTATTACTATTACTATGCAATAACTTAGACGCTCTGTGTGTATTCTCTAGTTTGTATGTTTTCCTACGTGCAATGTTTGTGTTCACCTTTTTGTTTTTAGGAGTTACAGTGGTATTTAATGGTGACTGAAAGACCAAAACTTTGCAAAGAAGAGAATATCTCCATCAACTTAAATGCACATTTCTCTCAAGTATTCAGCATTTACCATTCAAACGCTGTTATACATTTTTCATGAATTACAATATTGTGTCACGTATCCATTGCTAAATCTCTCAGATCTCTGTTGCTTTTGTTTATTCACTGACTGAAATACTTGGAAGATGTCTGTGGTAGAGAAAGCCTGCCAAGAGTATGGTTGGGTGTTTAGAGGGAGAGTTGCAGAGTAATTATAGAGTGGGTCAGTCTATGTAGAGAGACATACCATTTGGAGAAAAGTGACTTCTGAAAACAGTGTCTACGCAACTGGTAAATCCTCCTCTGTCCCTCCTCTTCTTGTGGGACAGGCTCAGAGAAGTTATAGTCAAAAACATTTCGAGGTGAGAGAAGAAAGGTTCTAAACTCGAATAGAAATGGTCACAGAGAAGCCTATAATACTAAGGTAAGGAAAGAAAAAGGAAACTGTAAGGGTAGAAAGTATGTAGCATGCAGTAAGCCTAGATATTGCATTTTCCATAGCACATTGTGTTGTTTGCCTATGATATTTTTTGATTATGAATATTAATATTTTAAATACCAGTAATTTGCTGTTGTAAATTGATTGTCTAGTTTTATTGTTTTTTATGACATGCAATCAGGAGAATATTTGAAGATATTTCTACATACTCTGTTACATTTCCCACTTTCCAGCAAGTGTTTGGACTATTTTTTACTCTGCAAGGGTAATAAACTATGTCTACCCCACTATTGGTCTAACAGGTCAAAGTGCTGAAGAGTGTGTTCCTAACTACCTGCAGAGTGACTACAGTTGTCAGCTGGATGTGGACTACTTTAAGTGTGTGGACAGTTTTCAAAACGGCACCACCATTAAGCGGCTAAGCCTTAAGAGAAGGCCCAGAGTGGCCGTTAATAATGTGGAAAAAACACAGCCTGGGATTTCATCCAGCCAGTGGCATTCTGCAGAATCCCTGTCATCATCTAGCAGTGATGATACAAGACTACTGGGCATGTCTTCTGCAGCCAGAGGTCGACCTCCTCTTCCTCCACCCCATGGCTCCTCCTTGGATAACAAACCCTGCCGGAATGAAGGCACAGCAGCCTCTCCGATACCCACTGAGTCAAAGCCTCAGCCTGCTGCAAGATCATTTGCTTTACAGAGACAAAGCCCAGTGTTGGAAAAGAGCAATGTGGAGGCCCACAAACACTTGGAGCAGGAGGTGACCAGCCAGCCTCCACCTCAGCCCCATCCCCGTCGAAGACTGGCTAGCTTTGGAGGGGTAAGCTCCCCTGGGTCGCTCTCCCCTTTCACTGGTTTAGGTGCATATAATCAGAACAACAATGGGAACAAGCCTACTGGCACAGGAGGTGATATGCATGTCCACCTTAGCTCGTCTCTTGGCAGTAGAGGAGGCAGCACAGGATGCCTTAGGCTGAGCCCTCAGAGCTCTGGAAGAACCACCCCAGTTACAAGTCTCGGCTCCATGCACCTGCAGAATGTCCGTGATCAGATGGTGGTAGCCCTGCAGAGGCTGAAGGAGCTGGAGGAGCAGGTGAAAATCATCCCTATCCTCCAGGTAAAAATCTCTGTCCTTCGAGAGGAAAAGAGGCAACTGGTCTCTCAACTCAAGAACCAGAGTGACAATGAGGACATAAATGATGTAATTTTGAAGAGAGCATGTAGCATGGAAAGGTGTAACATTGAGAGCAAGGTGAATACTAAAGAAGGACTTGAGGGCAAAGTGAAAAGTGACTGCACAGACTTCAAGGAGTTTAGGCAACTGACTGAAGAGATGCAGGCATTGGAAAGAACCATCACAGGTGGACGTTTGCAAGCATGGCATGGAAAAAGCCATAGCCCTCTGCATGACAGGGCCAAAGATATAGAAATCACAATGTCTAAAATCACAAAAGAAAACAAATATGTATACACTGAACAGGTAGAGACGAGTTCCATTGCAACACAAGTGTCTGAATTCAATCTTGGAATTTACAAAGATTGGGAAGCAGAGCTTGATGCCCAGCAACTAATAATTGGTGCCTTGAAAGAGAGAATTTGTCACTTAGAAGCAGAATTGAAAGAATCAGCTCTGCAGACAGAGATGAGCCGTCTGAAACTGGAGCTTCAGGCTGCAGGAGCTAGGAATCGGGCGGATAAAGCCTGCTTTGCAACGCCATCCACTGCAAGCACAGGCATCGAGGTGAGACCTCACACCACAAGCCAGGGAGTGGGTAATCACACAGAGCTCAAAGATGCCAGCACAGGGGATGTCATAGAGGTAAAGACGGTGGGAGTATCTTGTGGTAGACCTGAGCTGAAGAATGCTAGCACAGGTCCAGGTGTTCCAATGAGCCACTGGGAGGTCCGGGAGAGAGTGGAGACAAAGGAAAGGGGCGTGGGGATCCAAGTTTTTACAAACTCACAAGGAGTTGGGACAGAGATTAAGGTATGTGATGCAGAAACCAACACAGATGTGGAGGATCTGGGGCGTGCAGTAGAAAAGATAAAGTGTCGTTCAGTAGCGTGTGGAGATTGTTCTGTTGACGTAATCATCTGTGAGGCCAAGGAAGTGGTTTCTCAAGGTGTGGCCACAGATCCAGTAAGAGTAGTTGATCTGGGAATCATGGCTTCACCCCAGACTGCTTCTCAGCGGACCAACACTGTATCCAGTTCAGTGTCTCGTTTTACAAACACCAGACATGCCTTCAACACCAACTCCAGCACTAATACTGTCCTCAATACCCAAGACAAGCACACTAACACCACTCAGGCTGTTATGAGGACCGTATCAGTAGGCAATGGGGTCAAAGACATCAAATGTATCCCAGAGACCCGCACAATTGGTGTAGGAACTGAAAATATGGTAGGAAGTGCCTTAAAACAAACACCAGGGACTGCCACTAACGTAACCCGAGACACTGGTGTTGGATTCACAAACATTAATGATAATTTCCTGGTTGGACTGAAAACCAAAAATATGGCCTCTGGTCCATCACATCTACCCGACCCCATCAAGACGAGGAGTATCGGTGTAGGGGAGGGAAGGATACGGGATTTGTCTGTTTCATCCAGTACACCTGGCCAGAGTTTCCAGCAATCTACACAGTCCCAGTGGGACCCCGAGCTTAACCATTATATAGAGAAGATGCAAAAGCTCCTTGGGGAGCATGGAGACCTGCTCACTGAGGACTACACTGAGCAAAGGGAAGGGTTTGTCCAGCAGCACAGCAGCCGAGGAAACGCCAGCTCCACGCTATCATGCAGTAACAAAGCTGCGGCACAAGGAGGAACAGAAGTTCATCCTTTAGATTCTCAGCCATCAGGTAGCACTGTATGGATTTAGCTAGTGTTAAAGGTACCTTTTTGGAGTTTGTAAACAAACACAGCAAAGTTTACTGTCATCATATCACACCAAAATGCACTGTGTGTATTCTTGAGGCCTAACTAATATGTTTCAACATGCATTCAGCACCTTTCATTTCAACTGTTGCTAACATATGTTGCTAACATAATGTAAGTGCAACATATCAGCTGAAAAGGTGATGACATGTCATGTTGTTTTACAACTTCTTTCCACTGCCCCCAAGTGGCCAAAAAAGCAGTTAATGCAGGTTGAAACTTTCATTGTTTACATCTATTTTTACATCAGCTAGCAGTCTTCTTTCCCTACTTTTGCTGGCTCAATTGTTACTTTTCTTGTTACTGCCACCAACTGTTGATGTGTGGAATAACGTAAAATAAATAGCTTACATGCACTACGCAATTATATTACTGCCCTTTGCAGTTAGAAGGAATATGAATTGTGTTATCCGTATTCTCTTGCATGTACAGTACATCATCAACACTTTGCTCTACACAACCACTCGTGAAAAAATTTTACAGGGTACCTTTAATGCTGGATTGTTATTATGTATATGTATTTGAAATATATTTTAGTACCTTTCAAAGTCAAAGCTTAACTAATGTCCTCTTTCTTTGCCACAGCCAACAGAGAGTTTCACTCCCCATCTCAACTTTTTTCTAAGTGTGACAAAGCAAACCAGGGAATCTGCCAACAAGGTAGTAATGATTCAGAGGTGAAAAGAATGATACAAATGTTAGAACAACAGACCTCTTCTGCTCTGCAAGGTAAGCATGTATGTGTGTGTGTCAATGTGTTATAATCCTAAACAATTATGTTCTAAGCTCTTCTTCAAGAGAAATATAGTAAACATTAGGTGGATAAGACTGTCTGTGCGAAAGTAGTTTAGTTTAAAAATATTCCATCTTCAGACCACTCTCAAGGTCCAGTTTAAACTTGCATTGGGCTTAGAGGAAGTGGCTGCCTTTGGTTTGGCAAGTTTACTTTCTGAGGGATACACTTGCAATGTTTGGAATGATATCTGGTTTTGGAAGGCGTCTTGCACCACATAGCAGTTTGTGGCTGAGGGTCTAAAAATGAACAGTTTCGTAGGAGGAACTGGTGTCAGAGTAAGCTGTTTTTTAAAATATGGCCTTCAGATTTGTAAGAATATATAGAATATCTTGAATATATCCTTACTAAATCCTGCCAGATTGGCCTAGTATGATTATATCTGTTCTATTACAGTACATGTGTTATATAAATAAAATACACTGCTAATATCTCGCAGATTAAATAGAGGCCCCATCATTGTTTCTAGACAGGTCAACTAATGCCGGCGTGTTGCGAAATGTAATGAAGAAACAGAATGGTGACCAAGGCTGTAGCAGTAACAGGAAAAGCATGAAGTTTATGAAGGTTACCACAGGGTAGGTATCGATTGTCTAAACTAATATATAACAATTAATATATTAACATATTTCCACTGTATTAAACTCTTATGTTTTGTCCTTAGATTGGACCCAATGCCATCTTATGAGCTCTCTGCCAGCGAGAATATTAACTCTGAGGAAGTGGAAAGGAGAGGAAACAGAAAATTAAGGGAAGCGTCTCAAGATGTAATGCAAACAAGAAAGGGCAAAGGTGGCTTCAACAAGGGATCAAAAGGGTCTGCAAAATCACATACACAGCACAGGTAACATCTAGAAGGTTTTAAAGCCAAATAATCTCTCAGTTGAATCAGATTTCTTCATTAAAAGCCTCAGCAATAACACCATTATCTTCATATTTTACTGCATGAATCCAACTTTTTTGGGGTCCTCTCAAGTCTAACATTGCACCTACAGTAGTAACCTGTAGCATTTTATTCCTTACAGGAGCAAGTTAAGTGAAAAGATGTTTTCTGCTTGTCAAGCCTTAAAGATGCACCTGAGTGATGACACGGTTTTATCCAGCAGGGAATTGGTATGTTTTGCTCAATATATTCACTGTGACAGCCAGATGAAGCTCGCTGTGTGTGCATGTGTGTGTGTGTATGTGAATGTTTAATGGTATGTCATTGGATGGGTGTGGAGAGATGCTGAGGCAGGGTGTGTTCAAGTATGTCCATTAAGAAGAAATTACTTTGGCAACAGACACAAAAAGCCCAGGAATGTGTCGACACTGTAATTTTCTAAAATGGCATTTTTCTTCAACTTGAATACTATTATATTTCTTAGTGAAAGAGACTCCTCACATTCACGATAGAGAGAAAGGGAGTTCAAAAGAAGTAGTATATTGCAAAGGAAAATCGAGATGAGTTTCATAATGAAACTTGAAATAGTAACAAAATCTCAACATGCTGCTTTTGAGGATGAAATGAAGACAGATTTCCAAGCTTCATTTTATGATGTTTTGGAGAGTTTTACAGTGAGTTGTTGCTTTGTTATGCTCTTTGTCTGTTTCCTTTGAGTCACATCCCCGAAATCACAAGATGTTCCTGTCTATTCAAAGTCAAAATTGCTCTACACACTCTGAATCAAGGCATCTTGAAAGGCATTTATGAGAATGCATAAAAGCATTCATTCAAACATTGTTTTTTTTAAAAATACATATACCTGTTAAATACCTATTCTTTTCTCCTTTGCAGCATGACTGCCTACAAACTCTCCAGCAAGAGTGGTTCTCTGTGTCCAGCCACAAGTCAGCTGCTCCTGACACTGTGGAAGATTACTTGTCTACATTTCGGGTCATTTCACCCTCAGTATTGCAACACATAGCTAATATGGCTGACGGCAATGGAAACACAGCTCTGCACTACAGTGTGTCACACTCCAACTTTGCAATTGTCAAGAAACTGCTTCATGCAGGTACAGTAATACATAGAGGGCAACTAGAGGTCAACAATCTGACTTTTCTATCTTTTTTTGTCCCTTTTTTCTGTGAAAATGTATTTTATTTCTCTGCAGCCTGCATGTACAATATAACCAAAAAATGTTGATGAAAAATGATCCTCCTGGTGCTTTTTAACCTTCACTGATTCAAAAACTGACTCAAATTCTGTTGCTTTTTAAATAGAATGCCATAACACTTAAATTGTATAGAAAGAAGCAAGGACATACAGACATCCTGCAGTTCAACAGTACTGCATAAAGACCAGTGAATACTCTGGTTCAGTGTGTTGTCTGTAGATACTACTAGGTTCCCCAGTAGCCACTAGGGGGCAATTGTTTTTTTCATTTTTCCAAAACAAGGTGTTTCTATTTTTTTTTTTGGTCATATATCTTAATGCTGCTGCCCAACCAAGAGCCTAAATTTTAATCTCCAAAGGACAGTGGACAAACAGTAGTTCAGTAGCACTCATCATTACACAGTATAAATGGATGATATACTGTACAGCAAATTAAAAATATTGCTGAAGTGAAACCCTGGCTTGTTACAACAACTAGGTGAATAGAATACATTTTGTTCATTGCTGCATAACAAGCCAAAAGAGATGGGGTTTTTTTACTGTCAAAGCTGTAATGACCACAATTTAAAGGTACATGGTGATCTTTTGGCTTGTTAAAGTGTTGGTAAAATACTTTATTGACCCTCAGATGTTCTGTACTGCTACAGCTTTTCTTTAAATTAGACATAAAGATGCACTTTAGAAATTCCATGTGTACCATCATGATGAACTGTTCCAGGTTTCCTTCTAGCTGTGCACAGGTCTGTAAAGGATCAAACGTTAAGGAGTATAATTCAGGGCCAGGCCATTCAAAGCCTTTATCAATATAAATTGAAAAAAAACAGACAAACACTGAATAGGTGCCCTAATGGAGGAGACATAATACTCTTCGTTTTATCCAAAAGCCTTGCTACAGCTTTCAGGAGAGATTGGGCCTACCACTCAATTGTCTAAAGGAGGAGTAGAAGTATATAATCAGCACAAACAGTGAAAATTTTAATCCCATATCACAGAAATTTATTCAGAATGTTCCTGAAATAAGCACAACTGAAGCTTTTTATTATGTAACTCAAAACTTTGGTCAAACATCACACAGCTATAAAAGCTCACTCATCCAAACATCCAAAATGTCTGTGTACTAGCTGAAAATTAGAAAATAATAAAACAAACAAAAATGGACCCAATTTGGAAGAGTGGTAGTTTGGTGCTTAATGGAATACACTGAGTGAGTGTTTTAAGCTCCTCATGCTTGTTGTTGCAGAGCCATGCTAGAATAAAAACTATATAGAATTTCAGGCACTCAGAAAATACATTCAGTACATTTTGAGACCGTTTCATTGCACAGCTTAAATGAAACAACAGCTATTTGAAGACAGTTGGAGCAAGGCTAAATGGTTTGTTGCTGTGCAATGAAAGCATGGCTTTTGTAAATGCTGACATTTTTCCCCATGTCTATGAGTCTTCATTGGTTCAAATTGGTAACCTTTAGTGTAGGCCAATTTTATTTGACATTTTTTTACCCAGAAAAGGTCTATTTTGCACAGGGATTTTCTTGCAGTTTGAAACTTGGTTAGCTTTGGAAGTGTTAGCAAGAATCACCAATAAATAAATGAAGATATACTGTACACCTCTTTCATCCTGTCATTCATATATTTTATCTTCTTTTGTTTTATCAACTCTGGCCCATTGATCACCATCACTACAGAGGTGTGTAACGTGAATCAGCAGAACAAAGCCGGTTACACACCGATCATGCTGGCTGCACTCGCAGCTGTGGAAACTCCAGAGGACATGAGAGTTGTGGAGCAGCTCTTCACAAAAGGAGACGTCAATGCCAAGGCCAGTCAGGTCAGTCTGTTCTCAGGTAGATTCTGTTTCTCTAAACTGTGTCCATATGCTGCCATGGGAACTACTAAAAAAAGCTTGTTGTTTATTCATTCATAGAAGTTGATGTTTTGTTTTGTTTTTAAGATTACTTTATCTGTGGTTAAGATTTGATATTAAAAAGCTGTTGGCTTGTCACATCAACTGGGAGCCATGGTAACAGATAAAATGTTCCTTCTTATTTTTATTTTTTTTGTTCATCTGTTCATTTTCTTTGGCTTTGAAATTAATATTTTTTTTCACATGCAGGTGCTACAATTAAGATCATTTTTAAACTAGTTTGTCTTTGACAAACATTCAATTCCAAATGTGGCTATTACTCTATAGACTTCACATTCTTACATGCAGGACTGTATGTGAACCTAGAAAAAAATCAGTTTATATGAAATTGCCATATGTGATATTTCTAAGTATTGTATGTATATTTGGTAACACTTAATTTTACAGGTCTGTAATTTCCTAATCATTTCCAAGGAAGTTTTCCTGGGAAGACGATATAATTTCATACTAATCATAGAGAAAAATGAGACTACGTTCTGAGACTAAGTAAATATTCATTAATTGTTCAGTTATTGTTGGAAACCTTATTCTTCATTTTTGTTTAATTGTATAACTATAGAGAAATTTAACATTTTTGCATGTTCCACTGACCAAAAGACTTATGTTAGGTTATGCAGCCAATTAATTGGAATTAATTAATGTAAGTATACAAATTGGACACTGCCTGTATTTGACCTATAATTAGTAATTAGTAGTATTATTTTTTTCTGGAAACTTGCAAGGAAAAAAAAAATAGTATAACTGTATTTTTCAGTGGGTGCATCAAATACACTATACTGTATGTGCATATCTTCAAGAAGTGAAGAGTTAAGAAAGTGTGAACTGTTTGATTCAACAAACAAACTGTAAATATAAATTTGTAATGTTCGAGATGTGTCAACTCTGCACCATTGACCCTATTTCTTATGTTTGACCCCTGCTTTGTGCTGTCCAGGCCGGTCAGACAGCTCTGATGCTGGCTGTGAGCCATGGCAGGATGGACATGGTGCAGGCACTCCTGGCACAGGGGGCGGAGGTCAATCTTCAGGATGATGAGGGATCCACGGCGCTGATGTGTGCAAGCGAGCATGGCCATGCTGACATTGTGAAACTACTGCTGGCACAGCCAGACTGTAATGCCACCCTCTCCGACAGTGTATGTGAATCATTGCTGCCACTCTCTGCAGCAACTGTGAGCCTAGTGGCTTCAAGCTGTGAAGTATTTCAGCTTTCTCTCACATATTTTATTACAAAAGCAGAGAGTTTTGTGAAAAAATGTTATGTAAAAATTTAACTGGGAAGCAAAGGAGTAGAAGTTATACATGATTCAATAAATATAGGATGCGTCTTCCATCTGTAAATGTACAATAAACCTCTTGTAATATAAATGCTTTTTTGTGTGCATACAGGATGAAAGCACAGCCCTGTCCATTGCACTGGAGGCAGGACATAATGACATCGCAGTCCTCCTTTATGCACACGCCAACTTCTCCAAAGGACAGACAGGGGTATGTGGGTCTACATTTTCACAGTAACGCTTTAACAAAGGAGATATTCAGGTAGTATATTTGTAAAAAGAACTTTTTATTGTGTGTGTGTGTGTCTTTAACAGACAGCAGCTCGTCACTGTGGCAAGTCTCTCTCCTCCTCTGGTGGTAGAAATGTCTTTGAATGAGGTGATACTCCAAAACCTGAATGGACGCTTCATGAATTTTATTTATGAGGTGATAAAGCTCACATAACAAAGAAGAACTGTAATGATATTCATTCTAGATTAATGTTTGCATAAGATGGCATAGTGTCTTTCATATTGTAACTCAGCAGGTAACATGCGCATGACAGATTGTATTCATAATGGAGAGTAGTTAATATTGTATCCTGGCATCATCTATTATATACTGTCACTTTAGCTTTTTCTGTAATCATTTCTCTTTTTTGTAAATATTTGTAAATGCAAATTTATAATTTCAGTATTATATAAATGCAAAGAAAAAAGATTCAAAAAAAGGATTATGGAAACGCATATCAGTAGATATGTAAATGAATAGAAACTAAATAATACATATCAACAAATAAAAATAAACATACAAGTTTGATTTTGTTAATCATTATGAAAAAATATTACAACTTACAATTGGATAAAACCTGTCTATCTATATTTTGTAATGTAAAAACATACTGTACAGTATGGAGTAAGTTGTCTATAGGTTTTCTGTATCTGTACTACTACTTTTGAAGCATCATGAAGCATGATATACATTTTGGACATGTCTTACTTGTTTTACTTGTCTATATTGCATAGTTTTGACACTGATGAAGGCTGGATAGCTGAATGTTTTCTCCTCACTGAATAAAGAGACATGTCATTGATTGCAACACTCTCCTTCAGTGACTTATACATTCCTTTTAATTGATTTTGAAACAATTTGAACACCTTTCACAGTTTATCTACCCACGTCAGTGGCAGCGCTCTAGAGATGACAATGTTAGGCGTGACGACAGCAAGAAGCAACTGTTCATTCGAAGACAACAACAGCAATTCATAAGATTGCCTTTTATTTGCAGATGGCAAGAATCATCTACCAACATGCTAACTACATAACTAGTTACACTGACTTGCTTGCTAGCTTTTAAAGTTTCTCAGACTGCGGTTTTGTGTTTCCTCTGCGCTCTTACTACGTCATATGGTTCGTTGATCTGATTGGTTGAAGTTAGCCCATTATAGTTAATGATAGACAGATGGTTCATCCAATCACCTGCGAAGTATGTTTAACAGTTTCCAAGGACGACTTCTAAGATGATTCTGTAACAAACCATCTGGCACGTCAGGTTACCAGAGACTTGTCCAACACCTATTAAAAACATGTCAATGAGCCATATGAGTTTGGGTATGTTAGTTTGTTTAGAAATGGCTCCAAAGACTAACAGCAGCATCACGTTTTCAGTCTCAGGAGAGTAGTTCTGTGTAAGGCAGATGCCACAGTGCCGTTTACAGAGCTTTGCTAGCTTATTGTGCTACAGATACCACAACCTTTGTACTACCTTGTAAATTTCTCAAAGAACTCCAGTACAAAGTTAGTCCTCAGAGCCATTTCTAAACAGACTAGGGAACAGTGCAACAGTGTTTGATTAACATGTTTTTAATAGTTATGGAGCTCTACGGCATAGAAGAATATAATATTTAAGTCTTTGGATACATGCATTACTTGTAAGTAGGATCAATTTATTGTTGGTTTGGCCCTGCACCTGAGATTTGTTGACAAAAAAAATATAGAAAATCACTCACTAGCCTTTAAGCACTAGTTCTCATCTATTAATATGCTAGCATGCTAAACTTAGAAAGTTAATATACACAAATCATTTATCATATCAATTGGAAGAGCAAATACAAAAACAAGATCTTGTGTTGTGCAACGCTGGGTTACGGCGCCTCAACATTGTTTTGAGTTGTTTTCTGCACTACGTCACTCTCTACTGTTGGCTACTTATCAAATGAAGCAAAAACACCCCCAAAAAGGGTACACAAAGACTCTGATACATGTGTGAAAGTTTTTGTGGAGACTTTTTCCCCTCTCTCTACATTCAACAGGTTACAATTTCACTAGGTTTCAGTGAGTTTTATTAGATGGCTGCTCTCTCACATTTCTCTTATTAAATAACTCAACCAGATGAAAACATCCCCTGTGGGTCATCAGCACTTCTTTCCCACATTTTTCCAGTCTGGCAGACACCAGTTTGATTCAACCCTTGAGCTTGACACCCAGCTGTGTGTTCTCCTCCGAGACAGAAGCCACTTGCCTCATTCACGTCTTATTTTCCTCCACCCCCGTGTCCACTTCTTTCACTTATAAAGTCTGTCACTGGGCAATCATTCATTAATTTACTGACTATTAATTACTTATAATTCCATGAGGAAATGGCAGGAAGTTGCTTTAAATTTTAAACATCTTTTAAGAAGACAGGTATAGACAACAGGCTTGTTGTTAGCTGGCTTTGTGACACTCTAAATCACAGCAGGGTATCTGATCAAAGTATGCTGAGCTCCGTCCATGTTTGCATCTCTGCAAATGAAAACAGAATTTCAGTTTTAAATAAGCTATAAATAATGTATCAAACATTCAGAATAACCTACGCCTTGTAGAGTTCAGGCTGTTATAATGAGTATTCTCTTTGAGCTTCAATAGCAAGAGAAGAGTGTTTGTCTGAGAAAAGCAGGAATGGGGTAATGTTGGCATGAAATATGGGACAATAATTCATTTCTGCATCAGCCCTGCAACTGCGTCTATATTTAGTTTAGTTTTAAAAAGAAAACTGATGGTGAATAAATGTGTGATCGGGTTTTAATTATAAGAAATCATAGAAGCGCAAAAAATTTTTTTTTTTTTAAGTATTAGCAAACATTTCAATCATGACGACATTATTGGCATTTGTGAAACATGCGTGGACACAGTAGCTGGGTTGTCATTCAAAGCTCTGTATGTCCCTGATGATTTACATTTTGCTTGTTTGAAGCAGTGGTGGTACTTGGACGTAGAAGATAGAAACCTTCCATGAAAAGACAGGGTAGACGTATAAAATTATGTTGTCATTCCACATGGCGGCCTCCCTCCAAGCGTGTCACTGTGTCCCATTACTGAGAGCTTGTGCATGTGTGACTGAGAGCACTCTGAGTCATTTCCCAGCAACGGCAATACAACACAATGATATACAGGGTCCACCATCAAAATTTGCTGTTGCCATGGTAACAGTCAGCGGTTTTGAGCAAGTGGTTCTTGGGAACATAATACAGAAATCATATTTCTATTTCACCGGGGTTAGCTAATCCAGTCACTTCACACTGGCCTACAATTTATTTAAAGCAACGTCACTGCACTTTACAACTTTATTAGAATATATTTTTATCTAAAACATATTCAAAAGAAAACAAAAGGAGGGCTACATTCTTCCCTTCATCTTTAAACAATAAATGTCATATGAAGCAGGCATGCAAGGAAAAGGAGTAGTAATAGTTCCATGCAGATGAATCCACCATATGCTGAGCCATTGTGCACAGTATTAGTAGACAGTATGGTACTGTATCTCGCATGTTCTTGACATCTGCTGGCTAATGATATATTACTGCAAGTCTGCAAGTGGTGCTGCCTGTATTTTTTGTTTATGTCAGGGTTTCTGCAGTTTAATATGTCATTTCATCAACCATAATATATGCCTCTTAAAGATCTAAATATATATCATATCCCACTGCAACTTATATATAGGGACAGGCTCACAATTTTTAAAGCCTGTCTTAAAACAATAGTGAGGAGCCCAAATGAACATTGATACAGGGTTTTGCTCACTGTACTCATTCCTCCTGTTCATACTGACCATTAGAAGATTCCCTCCAAATGCGTTTACAATGTAAGTGATGAGGAGACAAAATTCACAGTCCTCGTTTTGAGCAGAAATGTTTGTGAGTTTATCTGAAGATAATGTGAGTTAGTCAAATAAAGTGTGTATCTCCCATAGTTACAGTTTTTTTTTAGTAAAAAAATTCCCTCTGTGTCTCGACGGACTGTTTTTCTGTTCAGCTGCAGTGGAAGGATAGACACAAAAAGAGGGAATTTGGCACTTAAAGCACAGTAACTTTGACGCATATTGACTTGATTTGAGTAATTTGGATGGCTGAAGCCTCATATAGCTTCAAATAAACTTCAAACTTTAAATGCATTTTTGCACAGCTGTGGATTTTGTCACCCAACTCAGACTTTTTTTTTTCAAACAGCTTCTTAATATGAGCAATGAGGTCCCACATTTACACATTATTTCCTGCCAAAGTTGGAACAGTTTTCATTATTTCAAATGATGTCAGTCAAATTCAAATTATGTCAGTGCTCCTTTCACTGGTTTGAAGTGGTAGGGGCTCAAGCTGAAAAAGTTGATGTCACATATGTCTGTGCACCAATCTAGATTTAACTAGGTTTGGCTTAAAGCAATAACGATGTGTAATGTGAAAGGGGTCGCTTTTGATGAACGACCTGCAAATTTACTTTTACAACTTACTTTTTTTGGTTCACTCTTACCGCGCTAACACCATCATTTTCAGCAGCAACAGGCAGCTGTTTTCAGCAGAAAAGCTCTTACAATGTACTGAATACAACCAGCCCAGCACCAAACAGCAAACAGACAGTTAGAAAATAGTATAGGTAAATATATTGGAGCATTTCGCAGCTAAGTTGGAGTGGAGACCAAAAACAGAGGTAAAAGGAAAGTGACTATTAGACTTTCTTTAGACATTCGCCTGGTGACTAGAAATGCAACCATTTTCAAAACTTGAAATTATTGCAGGTCCTGAATATTTAAAGGGGACATATCATGCTTTTTTGTGATTTTCTGTTATTTTTTATAATATTATGGTGTCAGAAGTCTATGTTAAACATGGTCAGAGGTCCAAAATTTGAGGTTAAAGGATGTTAAAATGTTCCCTTCAAGTAAAAAAAGCCAGGGTTTCAGCCTGCTCTGAACGCTGCATTCGTAATGTTATCTCTACTTCCACCTCACGATGACATCAGATTGTTTGCGCACGCCAGAACGAGAAAAAAAAGTGAAATCATAATACTAATGTTTGTTGATGTTGTCTCCAGAATCACCCGAAGCTGGCCAGTCAGAACAGATTGGTCTCATCAAAAGGGGGGGGCTTAAAGAGACAAGAGCTAAAACAGCCTGTTTCAGACAGAGGCTGAACTGAGGGGCTGCATAAAGGGCCAGTATCAGATAAATAAGAAGTTTTATGAGTTGTAAATCATGCAAAGATATTCTAGTAGAGCCCCAGAATAAAAAAAAAATAGACCTAAATGTGCATGATATGTCCCCTTTAGTTTCATAAAAGCATTTTATTTTTAGAAAAAAAAAACTTTCTGCTTAAAGAAAGGCTACAAGAGAAAGCATTAGACTGTAAAAAGTTAGGTATGACAAATGGCCCTGGCTAGCCTCTGGAAGATCGACTTAACTGTATGGCATGAAAGCAGAGCTGTTCAACTCATGTGCATCATGATTTCTTTAAAATTCCAATCCCAGCAGCTCAGGTCCTACAGTTGCCAAGTTTCTGCTTTATACAAAAGGACAGCGCTCTGTCTTCATGAGTTTGATATTATTTGGATAACATGCAACAGGGTTTTTTACGTCCATCCAATTTTCTTTCGTAGCCTGTCCTTTCCTGTGGTGTGAGTTCTAACATTGTGTGCTAGCTGTTTTCCTGCAGTAATTTGTCACATGTTAGGGAAAAAAAGACTAATTGATTCACAGAAACCAGATGTGTGTGAATATCAGCCCAAACTAGAAAAAGTCCAGTTTTTTACTGCAGTTGTTACAGTTCAGTATTGCAAAGATATGTTTTCCTTGCTGTCTTGGCAAAGGAATCAACTGTAATCTGAGTCAATATTTATGCATTAATCACTCTGTTGGAATTCTGGGGCTGCTCATAGCCTACCACACACACACACACACACACACACAAGCATGTCCACTATTGTATGAACCATGAGTGTCCGTTTTACTGCTGCAGGCTGGACTCGTGTTTCGAAGATCTCTGCATTAACATTGAATGCCACGCTCCCTCTGAAACGCGATGCAAAATTAAAGGAGAAAAAAAAAAATAATAAAAAAAATAAAAAAAATGGACCCGATAACTTTAACAGCAGGGTAGGAAGGGAGGAAAAAAAAAAACGTCTGGCAACACTCGATATTAAAAACATGCAGAGGGAGACAAGCTCGGGGCCTTCCAGAGTCAGGAAAAAGACTTCGGAGAGCTGCAGACAGGAGATGGGTATGGCATTTGTATTTTCCCCCAGCCCATTGATTTGTAAATGAAAACATAGCGCTTTTATTCTCCCCCCTTCTGGGCTCTGCTTCTGAGTGATCAGCTGATGAAGAGACTAGCAGCTCGCCGCTATGCTGGCTTGCTAATTCTCTCCCCCACAGCTGCAGTCGATCCTGATAGCCAGCCTGCAGATTGCAGTCAGGTAAATATCCTCCTCCATGTCTTTCTTCTCGGGCTCAGGATTCAGCCAGGCTACATCGCATGGGAAGAGAGGAAGAGATGGATAAAATGTGTGTGTGTGTATATGTGTATGTGTGTGTGTGTGTGCGTGCGTGTCTATGTGCGCGTGCGCGTGCGAGCCAGGGAAGGAGAGTGAGTGTCTCTGAGTTTATTCTGTGGAAGTGTGTGTGTGTGTGTGTGTGTGTGTGTGTGTGTGTGTGTCTGTGTGTGAGCAAGCAGGAGTGGGGGGGGGGACAGAAGAGAGGGAGTGTAGGTGTGTGTTGTAACAGATGAGAAGGAATCTTTGCCAGATTTGTCAGGGAAGAGGCAGGCTTGTTAGGAGATAGCACAGGCATGGAGCATCACATGCACACACTGACACCCTTCCACTCGCACATGCACAGTCAATCAGGCAGCTCTCAGCTGTGTTGTAGATACATCTTTGAGGATTACCCCTCTATCCCTCCAGTATTCCGCTGGAACGATTGCAGCCCCTTAGAGAGAGTAGCGGGGCTTTCAAAGCCTACGTTTGAGCCGAGCGATGATGAGCAGGATTTCTTTTGTTACCTCTCTAGTGTTGTTGTCTCCTTCTAACTCAATTCCCTGCCATGTCTCTTTGGTTGGGGAGTGCAGGCATGCGTTTTGATGTTTTTTCTCTCTCTATCACAGCGTTTGCCACCAGCAGTCATATTTTCTTGAGGCTTGGCAATTGTTATCATTTTTTCCAGTAACTATTCTGCATGGTGCTGTTACTGTTCCTTTGACCAGTGTGTGCAGAATATAGCCCTAGTATTTCAGCATGGTATCATCTCTGTCCTTGAGAAATACATTTTCACAAGTGCATGCTGTATTAGGCTATGCTGTGAGTGCTGCTGTATGTGCCTGTTTGATTGATGCATCAATATTCTGTGTGGATTGGACACCATGCCTTCCCTATTTCCTCCCTCCTCTTCTCTCCAGCCGGGTTTGCTGCTTCTTTCCGCCACCGCCGCCGCTTCTGCTGCTGCTGCTGCTGCTGCTAGAGTCGCTCTTGCTGCATGCATACTCATGTTTCTGGCCTCTAATTGCCTTTGTGGGAAATACAGTGGTTGCAGCAGATAGTCAGAAAAAGGAGCAATGAAATGGTTGAAAATAAGTCAGGATGCAGCAGGCACACTTGTCCAACACCACACAACTAAAATCATGTTCCTGTCTCATTTGTGTGCATGAAAGCAAAATGCAAACCAGGAAAAATATGCGTTAATGTTCAATGTAATATTGGCCATTTTAGATTTGATATAGCGTGGATTCTTCAAATGTATTCACACTCATTGTGCAATTTTAAAAAAAAAAAAATTCCGCCTCCCCTCGATAATCATCTGACATCAAAGCCTCCAAATAAAATAATCTGTCCTAAATTTGCAGAGACAGCACAGCAGTCGGGGTCGCTCCAGTTAATACGAATTCGGATGCTATTGTAATAGATAAATAAATAAATAACCCCTCTGTCATTCAAATACAAAACCATACTCTATAAATCTGAATACTTAAACTCCAGCCAGTGCTGCTAATTAGCTGGAAATTGCAAGTGCTTTAATTTGAGGGTTTTAGACTTTTCGACTCTATAGGGTGCTGCCTGAAGTGCTTCAGGTTTGTGGCCTTTGTGGCAAATTAATATTTGGAAACGTTTACTGTTTTCTAGCATCACGACTGTCACATGAAAGTCAGAGGAAGAGTTGGAAATAAATGGAAATGGAAGAGTTTTGAATGCAAATCAGTCTTTCTTTCCTACCGTTCCCCCAGTTGTTATTGTCTTTGTTATGTTGAGGTATGAATTTAACAACAAAGGAAGAAGGTGGCAGGCTTTGTGTGTACAATATCTGCAGTGTATGTTTTGTTTTATACTGCAATGTTTCATCTATATCACAGTACTCTACCACCTATAAGTTTTGTTTGAGTTTGTTTGTTAGATGTCCCCACCCATTGCTCCTTCTTCCTGCAGCCTGAAGCAGGAGAAAACGGTTCCCTGGAGGCGATGGAAGAGGACATCAGTCTGAAGAAACGTAAAGGTGATCGTCATGGAGAGAAAGAGCTCCAGGCCGGGCAGGAAACTGGCGAAAAGGTCAAAAGGAAGCGAGGACGTCCACCGGCTGAGAAACTGCCTCCTAATCCACCTGAGCTCACCAGACAACTGAACACACTGGTTGATATGGTTATTAACTACAAGGATGGGTGAGGACGCTTAATTATTCGTGGACTGTGACTCTGACTCTTTGATGCAACTATATTAATGTATTAGTCCAAATGCATGAACTAACTGGAAAAACAGTTTTTCTTTCACATATTAACAGTTAAGTTTATGGAAGCCCAGAGCCCAAAGTGTTGAGGCCAGTTATTCACACAAAATGACAACATAATTATCTTATTAGTGTATGCAAAGGCAATTAACATAAATTCATAATTTTATTATTCCAGAATACTATAACTTTTATGTCTTTCCATGCTTTTTCAAAATCTTCATGTCACTAAAACATGTTATATATATATAATAATTAAAATATCAGATTTTATTTCTCATCATGACTTTTAAACTGACATCCATATGTTTTGTTTTGTTTTTAATCTATTTTTAAAATCAATCAATCTGTGTGGTGGAATATTGTAAGACAACCTCTGTGAAGTTAAACTTAGACATAGAGGTACTTTGAGCTAAATGCTAACCCAAGCATGCTAACATGCAGCCACAACATGTTTAGCAAGTACTATAGCAGCACTAAACACAAACTACACTCGAGGCTAATGAGAAATAGTTTTGCAGAGTTTGTCATTGTTAGTATGGCTGATTAAAAAAAAAAAATACAATATAATAATTTTATAATTTTATTAGCTTGTCTGTCAGCTAGTCTGCTCAAACCAATAGAAGCAACACAATCCACATAATAAAAATTCATTGTATAAATTCTGTGATGGAGATCAGAATCCAGTTTTCTTAGTTGTCGCATCATTCAAGTTTTGCAGTAGCTGAGTTACATAAACCAGGGTCACAACTCTTAATATCTTTGCTATAGTTCAAGCCTCATTTCATCACTTGCTGCTGGATCAAGCTGAAAAGATATAAATACATATGTTATGTTGGAATAAATATTTCTCTATTCCAACATAATAATTCAGTGCTGCGAACAAACCTACCTTGAAAGTCTTCGCTTCTTATATTATAAAGACATATTTGAGTGCTGTTTGTATCAGTTCTGCAAGGATTCAACATCACTGGCACCATCAAGTTGGGATTGTGGCATCTTCGTTATCTAGTGTTGTGAAGACATTTAACTGGTGACTAAGAGGAAACAATATCTGATAACTGCAGATAACAGTGTGATTGAGTCATTATCTTGGAACGGCTTTGAAACGGGAAAATGAGCACCGCAAATTTAGGATTTGTTATCCCAAGATAACAAGATAAGTCATTACCTAAGCCTTAAAGACATTATGAGCAACCATGGTTGTTCTGGGCTTCTGTAAATGTCAGCCTGACATGATCATCAAACAGTTTCTTGATAAAGTGAGATTATGTGAACTTTCAAATTATGCTTCCAGGTTGGGTCGACAGATAAGTAAAGGATTTGTTCAGCTTCCCTCTAAGAAGGAGGTACCTGAGTACTACGAGCTGATCCGAAAGCCTGTGGACTTCAGAAGGATCAGGGTATGTGTCATTGAAAACCTTCAAGTTGCATACAGATACCACTGTTAGCTTTGCTGCTGAAATAAAATCAAGGGCATAAAGGGAGATGAAACTCCAACAGATACATAATACATCAAAGACACAACAGTGTATTGACTACCAAAACACTTAATGTGGTGTCAACTATATAATATGCTTAAACTTTTAACTATCATTACAACTTAAACTTTGATGTATTTTTCATTCATTGCATATTATTTCTTTGAATTATGCACTTTGAATTCTTCAAATACTTCAAGTGCAGTATTACTAGTGAAATTATTTGCTACCTATAAGCTACCAGAGGTGAGGGAGTGGAGTGACAGGATATGACCCAAGTCAGATTTGAGTACCGAATTTAATGATTTGGATCTTTATTTGACTGGCTTCACTTAACTTGATATTCATTGCCTGGGGAAGTATTTAAGATACTTGAAACTTGAGGGAGGTGACATCAATGGATGAAATCTTCTTATTAAGTATTGTATATTACATCTTTTATTTTAGGTTTAGATGTAAAGTTAGGAAACAAAGCAAGTCTAGTGGCAATTTGAGGCTGTACTGAGAGTTGCTTTGAGCTAAGTGCTAACGTCAGCATGCTAACACGCTTACAATGACAATGCTACAGCACCATGGCAGTGTTAAGCAGGTATAATGTTTACCATGTTAGCGTGTTTTCTTGTTAACATCAGAGCTGCAACGATTAGTCAATTGACAGAAAATTAATCTGCAATTATTTTGATAATCGATTAATCATTTTAAGTAAACTGAGTGTCTTTGGGTTGTGGACTATTTGTTGGGACATTTTAGGTTGCATCTTGGGCTTTGGTAGACCAATCGACTAATCAATAATGAAAATAATCGTTAGTTGTAGTCCTAGTTAGCATTTCCTGAACTAAATGCAAAGTACAGCAGAGGTTGACGGAAATGACATCAATTTTCAGGTGGTTGGTCATAAACCAACGTATCATGCAAGTTAAAATTTTGATGGAAGAGATAAAGGATCACCAAAGTTAATACAATTCACCCTAAGGGGAGATGGATTTACAAATTTCATGGCAATCCATCCAATATTTGTCAAGACATTTCACTCAAAGCAACAAACATCAACTTCATGGTAGTGCTGGAGGAAAAGTCAGAGGATCACGGAACGGTGATCCATCTAAGTCATTGGTATATGATTCAGTCTGCACCAAAGGGGGTGGACCGACCAACCGACTGACATCGCTAAAAGAAGATTGCATCTTCATTTGTTGACGCAATGAATAAAAATAACGTATGATGCACACAAACCAGGAATAGCCATCAACCACAGCTCACTAGCCAACGCATTTGAATGACACCAACGGGCTTGACTCCAAAAATCATTCAACTTGAAACCTAAGCTACCAAGCAGAGAAGAGTGGAATATTCCTACTTTGTTTCTTTCCTTTGTACTGTACTGTACTTTTGAGTCTCTTGAATACTCAGCAAGTGACGCCATATATAAAACATCTTGCTTAATCAGTCAGCTACAAACACAAGTAATGCTTCATTTAACAAGCTTGATAGCTACAGAAAACTTGAGCTGTAAGGTTGAGATTCAGTAACACATCAAAAGGTTTAAAGAATAGATCTCCGAAAGATAAAACAAAATCATAAATCATCTACTCTGGTAAAGTATTTATGTCGACATAACATTGAGGCAGTTTCTGTTCCAAATTGAAAGGATAGGTTCACTATTTTTCAAGTCTGTCTTAAAACAACAGTCAGGTGCCCTTATGAACATTAAAAGAGATTTTACTAATCATTCCTCCTGTTCATACTGGCTATTAAAAGATCTTTTCCAGATGCACTTGCAGTGGAAGTGATTGGGGACAAAATTCACAGTCCTCATTTTGTACAAAAGCCCACGCTGTCTGCAACATTTGGATTGTACTTTTGTTTTTTTCTTGTGTTATTTTCTTGTATAATCTTCTATTTTCTTGTATAATAGTTCCTTATTTACTCCACTGGTCACCTTAAGGTTTTGATACTGACCCTCTGCTTCACAGGAACGTGTTCGTAATCACAAGTACAGAAGTGTGGGGGATTTGGAAAAGGATATTTTCCTCCTGTGTCACAATGCTCAGACTTATAACTTGGAAGGATCTCAGGTGAACCCCAAGGAATTCTTTCATTTGAAAGCTGCAATATTATTTTTCACAGTCTCCATTCTGCTCACGCTTTGTATAGTCCTGAGCTGTTATTGTAATCGTAAATGGGTTTGGATCTTGATGTGGTGAAGAACAACCCATGCTCTGATTATCTGTGTGTTTGTGTGTGTGTGTGTGTGTGTGTGTGTGTGTGTGTGTCTGCGTCTGTGTGTCTTGTGCACATATCTCTGTTTACCACTGCAGATCTATGAGGATTCAATTGTGATTAAGTCTGTTTTCGAGAGTGCGAGACAGAGAATTGTCACAGACGAGGAACAGAAAGAGACGGTTACCGCCAGTCACAGTGATAATGGCGGCAGAGCTGAAGACCAATTTGTACAATCAGCAGGTGAGAGTTTTTTATTCCTAGAGAATTTGAAATATACAACTACAATAGCTTTCCATTCAACCCATCCTATTTTCTCTTTGTATAACCAGTGAAACCATTACCAGTTCAGCTAAAGAAGGGGAACAAGGACGAGAGACGCAGAAATACCATGGCCAAAAGGCTCCACAGTGATTTAGACAGTGATGAGGATCTAGAGGAAAACACTACAAAAGATGAAGGTTGAACTGGAGGGTCCTTATTTCTTTTTTTGTATTCCTGTTCATGTCTGTTCTCTGCCACATCCCTTTTCATTGGTTTTTTGATTTTCTAAGCAAAAGAAAGGTCTTTGAAAATAAAGTAGGAAGGACCACTTAAAGAAAGGCACTTATGGAACAATGCTTTCTTCTTTTAAACGACTCACACATCTTGCTGCACATAGTGCTGTTCTTTTAATTTAGCTGGTCTTTTTACAATAATTATAATTTTCAATTTATCTGCCTTAGTCCCTGTGATTGCTTCTGCAGATATTATGTAAAAAACCAGTTTCACTGACTGTTTTTAATCAATATATTTGATTGTATGAAATGCCTTCATATGTCTTGGAGCATGATATGTACAGTATATCTCTCCTGATGCTGGCTCCTCCAGAGCAGCGCCCGCTGATGACAATGTTGATGTGTTCAGGGCTAATGAGTCGAAGCACATGGGACGGTCTTTTTAAAGAAAAATGAGAATTAAAGAACACTGTAAGTTTGTTTAAAATCTCTGAATCTGATTTTAGAGATGATACATCTTTGATAAAAAAAAAACCACAGTGGAAGTATTAAGTCAAAGAGACTTGACATATACCAGTACCGACAGTATACCTTTTGTCTGTTTCTGATACTTGATGGAACATGTTTGGATCTAATCAAGGGTACTCAAGTTGAACATTTGTGCCCCTTGTGCTACAGTATATTCTCATATTGTACAGTTTGTGTCAACAGTAAGTAAAAACTACAACTGGTTGTAGGGGAGAAATGGAAGACATCATTGTTAAGACAATCCCTGGAAACATGTATCATTTAAACACTTGCAAAATAAATTTTACCAAAAAGTCCAACTGGTTTGTAATTATTGGTAGCGTTAGTTTTCATTGTTGTTGTTGTTGTTGTTGTCATATAGTGGTTATTAATTAATTTATAAACCACTCCATGCCAGAACAGGATGGAAGTAGTATCGAAAGCTCCCCGACAGAGGTTTAAATTGAAATATAGCACAAATATATATCACATACAGCACAGAGTCTACAGCACAGAGTCAGCATTACTCTGTCAAGAATAAATACTGTATGTATTTTTGACAATATGCCAATAGGTGGTGCAAGAGAACTGTTTGGTTGTTTGTAATTCAGGTTGCCAGGAGTGTTGTTTTAAGCACATGCTTAAGAAAAAAGTGTCAGCTTTCATATATGTGTTTACCGAGGTGTTTGCAGCACTTCTTTTCTTTATTATTTATTTATTTAATGCAGTAATTCATCAGAATATGACTGTTATTTCCACAAAATGATGCACAAAATGCAAGTGATGTGACTTCACTTCATCAAGTACATACAGTGACTACAGTAATTAATATGGAGATACTGAAAGGTAATTTTTAACACCACTACTGAGTGATCCATAGTGCATATAAAATATAATGGTGTTTCCGACCAGTTAATAGCACACTGATATTGCACTTTTTGAGGAATAGTTTCCTTTAAAGCAAATCCTGAGGTGGACATGCGGGTCCGTTAAAGGCATGAGTTCTAGTATCCACAGTCTGCTAGAACCCCTGCCATCTGTGCTCGCGTAGCCTGTGATTGATGTTTAAATTTTCATGATCGTCTCTCTCATATGCTTCAATCATATCCTCCATCATGATTGGTTTATACGTCATGTATCACAGGGGCCCATCTGTGGAAGCATCAAAGCCAATCTGTGCCCACCCAGCCGTCCACCCCCTCGACGGCCTTCAGTTTACGTCAGGTTGAGGGCTAAATGGTACAAATCAAAACATAAGTAATGTGACATGTGGGTAACATGGGAGCTTTTGCCAAGTCACGTGCTTGCAACTTGTTAGTACCTCAGAAAATGTGAAAATCAGTCTAAAAGTCTTGTTATGCATTAAAGTTACTGTATGTTGTAGGTGTTCTGATGAGGAAATGAAAGCAACAAAAGGATTTTTAAGATTTATCTCCTGAGAGTAATTAATGATAAGTGAACACATGAAACAACTATTGATACCAACAAAATGTCTGGTTATCACTAAGAAACAGAGGTAACAGTTTAATTAAGTCTTTATCGGTTCGTAATAAGTAGGAACTACTGGTGGCAGTATTATCTACAGTACAAGACAGCTTTAAAAGGTGCATTATGTGATTATTTTTACCACAATATGACAGAAAGGTTCCAAAACAAACTTGCAGCAACTGTCCTTCAGCTTGTCATATGTCTGTGTCTCATTCGTCAGCAGAAAACTGTCTACTTACTCATCCAGTGGGGCCATTGGAGTCCTCTGTCCGGCCACCTGTCAAATCTAATCTATTCACAGCGTTTCAGACATGGTTTGGTCAGCAAGCCCCTGAGAAAAAAATATAACTTGATCTTGTTGGCTTGCCCGATGTTCAACTCACTTCAGCAGCCACCTGTTTACTTTGGTTCTCCACTGTTTTGCACTGTGAAGCTGTGTGGGCTTTTTCTGAGTACGTTACATAGCAGCTTCCCACAGCTTTATATTAGGGAGAGAGTTACTGCGATTTAACTATATGGGCTGATGAACACACACACAAAAAAACCCCCAAAGAAATAAAAAAAAAAGCTGCACAGAGCTGCAGACTGAGCTGAGTCTCTGGGGGATTCTCAGTATATGCAAACCTTTCATATTTCAGGGAGTTATTTAAGACAGTGTTAATATAGAAAATGTCACCTACCAGAGCTTTAAACATCTGAAGAAAACAGCTTTTGATTCGGTCGCGACTGGTTTTAAAAACGGCTCTCTGAGCATACAGCTCATTGGAGTATCAGTATGCAGAGACAACAGTGGAGGGTGGGTGACTAGTGTTGCTTGTATATAGTGTGCTTGCATTAAAATTCAATGTCTTGCCATCTCTTGAACATAAATTGATATGAGTAAATGTATTGTAATTAAATCATGGCTTCAGACACAAGCAGGTGGTGATCTACAGCTCTCAGCTTGAGTTTAGTTTCTGTGGATACAATTGCACAAGTGTCTGAACTGCAAAAGGGATGTTTTACAACAACAAAGAAAAGGTATCTGTTTAGTTTGGTGTAAGCACAAGTTAAGCATAATCAATTATTCTTATTGGAGCCCCAGTCTAGAAGTTCAATGCAAAAAACAAAACAAAAAGCATACATGAAATTCTGATCAGAAGTGTCAGTTCCTCCTTGTACATCCAAGCGTTTGACTCAGGAGCTTTGTGATAAGAAAAACATAAATATTTAATTTGCTTTCCTTGTTGAAAGTGAAGCCGCTCAAAGCTCCCATGAAGACAATATTTACCTGAATATCTTGATGATAGAGCAATGGTGGTAGAAAAATAGGATTTTTGTTCTCTTTCAGTGCTGAAGTCCCTTCTGTTAGGAAATATTCACTCCCCTTCAGAGATACATAAAACCACTGTTTTACTATTCCACAGTGCTTTTCTCTAAACTTCACAGATGCAGGCAATGTAACCTTACACATTCAGTGTAAAGAAGTGTTTTAGTTTTTATACATATATTACACATCTGAGATTTTCACAATGATTTTTGGACAATATGGCTCATTAATGCAATGCTTTCTGAAAACTGATTCACAAGCCTTGGAGGTCAGAGCATCCTTGAGATTTGAGAATGAGATTTTACAAAATGGTACCTGCTCACAACACTTGAGACCATGTAGTGATAATAGAATTTTGCAAGCTCAAGGTAAACCTGTATTTAAATACACTTATGAACCAACTGAAGAGATTATTCTTGACCTGCAAAATAAATAAGCAAAAGAAGAATTCTTTAACTTTCTTTCTTTGCATTATGTGTTCAAGAGACTGCTCCATAGTTTAGGGGTCAGGACAACAAAAAGCTCAGTCACCACAGATCCTGCACTTTGAGCAGGGCACAACTGGAAGCCCTAGTTCTGATGACCTGAGGGACCTTGTGGATCTGTATGGGGTCAGTAATCCACTGATATATGGTGGTGCCAAGTTGGTTATCCCCAGACTTTTCCTCTAGCGCCACCATGAGGTTGACATTTGTATTTTTCAGTGAAATGTCTCAACAACTATTGCCATGAAATTTGGTCCAGACGTTCATGTACCCCTCAGGATGATTTATAATAACTTTGATGATTCTCAACATTTCATGTAGCACCATCATCAGGTCAAAATGTAAACATTTCCAATATTTTTGGTTAAACCGTAGCCTCAGCTGCACTGTGGGCTTAGTGCTAATGAGCAAACATTAGCATGCTAAGGTGCTAAACTGCTGACCTATAGTAAACATTACATGTGCTAAACATTAGCGTGTTAGAATTGTAATTGTGAGTTTGTTGTCATTGTGAGCAAGTTAGCATTCTGATTGCATTAGCATTTTAGCATTTAGCTAAAAGCACTATGGTACCTAAAGGTACCAACCACACAGAGCCACTTGCATGGCTGTAGACTCAGGCTGTGTCCGAAATCACTTCCTATTTACTATATAGCGTACTATATTTACCATCCGCTATTTAATTTGAATGTCTGAATTCTGAGTGCGGAAGATTTAGCCACAATAGTACCCTCAAAACTAGGCTACCCAAAAAACAATGAACAGAGCCTTTGTTTTTGCTCTGTGATTCTGTTTTTATCTGAATTATTACCCAGTTGTTTTCTGTATATCTACATTCAAATCCCACATCAATTACAAGAAAGCTCATTAGTATATCACTCATCAACACGTCTCATCTTGTTCAGTCGAAGTACATTTTTCTGCAGTGTTCCCCAGGTAGAAAAAGATAATGAAAACTAAATAAATCAGTTTACAGTATTGAGATATGTTCCTTAATGTTCGATGAAGTGTCAGAAGTAAAAAGCTCCTCATTTGAGATTAACAGCGTCCTTAGTGTGGGGCAGCTAAAAGGCGTGGGCTCTTACAGTAAATAGCTCTGGGAAACAAAGTGGCACGTATGTCGTCTTGATGAAAATCTCACATAAAATGACACGTAAACCTAATGGAGGAGGAGGGATAGAGATATTGCTGAAGGTAGACACTCTAATGGCTTTTGGAGATTAATGGGTCCAGAAGGAGAAGACAATCCATTTCTCTTTACCCATAGGACACAGATTTAATATAGTTAGTGTGGTCCACATTTGTTATGGCCTCCACTAATCGCCTGTAATATCAGTTGATCACATTTGATCTAATTGCTCTGTCAGTATTGGTGGGAAAATGTCAGCACCAACATTTATCTTTGATTTTATGCTTTATTTGTCAGATAAGTAATTTAATTTAATTGGGTAATTTAAATTTCTCAGCATTTAAAGACATAGTTTTTGCATTTATTTTGCTTTTTTCAAGTAGCCCCTCCCTGAGGAAGACAGCTAGAATATTTTTTAAAACATAGACTGAGTTTGTCACATATTTTACTTTGTCATAAGAGTCCCAACTAGTGCTACAGCAAGTTTCCATGCCACTGACCCAGACTGTCAGAGTGCTGACAAATTGATTTAGCCTACACATAACATTAAAACACATCAGCCGTCTTCTGTCGCAGTAAACATACAATTTGTGTGACAGAACTGCTGGATCAAGGAAACATTACAGCATTACTGGATACAGTAGCTGGAGGAATAATGACTTGAACGCAAAAGTCAATAATTCAATTGTTGTTTTCCCTCTGCTGGTGTTACTGTTTTCTACTTCACTGACTACATCCAGTGTACCTATAAATGATCTTAAAGACAACTTGACTTCACATCGTGCTTTGGTACAAGGCTTAAACTGTGTATAGTTTGTTTTTCAGTGGATGCATTTTGTGGAGACAAGATACTCTGAAGTCTGAAGTAGTAACTTTCAAGTTTAATTATATTGGTTGGTGCTGTCAGCTTATTGTTTAAGGTATGCGGGAATAACTGTCATTTTTGCCCCTTTGGGATCTGTTAATTAATTTCCAGCCAATTTAGGTGTTTTGAAAAAGGCTTATATGCATCTGTGCTTGTCAACATGCTGTGTTATTGAACATACCTACTCCCCTGATATTTTGTATGACATTGAAGTTAGAAAAGTGATGATAGATTTTTATTTTTTTTTTTGGTTGAACTTTTATTTAAATGTACGCATCTTTATGAGATGAAATGACATGACATGACATGAGCTGATATAAAATGAGATGAGATGACTTTAGATGAATTGATTTGAGATAAAAGACAAAAAATTAGATGACATGAGATTAAACTCATGGAGCTGAGGGCAACTGCATCACTACAGGCGACACCTGTTACATACAAGTAGTCATGTGATCCATTATTAATATGAAAATATTGATTATAGCCGCTTTATCAAATTCCCCCTTGAAAACACCAAAAACTAGAAGCAATCAAAAGCTTAAAGGATACCACATTGGCCACAAGAGATCTGGTCCTAATGTGATTTCAGTGTCAACGATGGAGGACAAAATCCACAGACTTCTTCTTGGGTAAAAAAATATATTCCAAAGTTCAGCTGAAGCCACTGTAAGGCTTGTTTTGTTAAAACCCAACAAGATTCTGATAATATATTCATACCTATGTTCAGTCAGAAATGTAAATTATATAGTTTGTCCCCATCTTGAATCTCAGTTCGGGGATTGTTTCACAGGCTTTTAACGGTATCATCTGAATTAACAAATCCTCTAACATTACATAATGATGTAACTTACCTTCAAAACCACACACCCTGAAGGAACCAGAGGAAGCTCTGCGTATTCACTCTCACTCTTCATTAGACTTTTCCAGTGGATGAGCCCTATCTGATCCCTTGTAACTCATCTGTCATTCAAGTCCAATCAGCCCAGCTGCAGGGCAGGTATATCTTTGTACTTGTCAGTATCAGATTTCAACTTCCATGGCTGCATTGTGGCTGCAAAAGCATGATAACAGCCTGCTAAACAAATCCTTTTTTACTTTCAATCTCATTGTTGCTTTGAACAAGCTGTGCTTCCTGATTGATCTCCCTGTGATGACCCCTGTTGTCATCTTTGCTTTTGCTGTGCGATTCACCTGTCTGTCTGCTCTGTCTCTGCAGGTGATTGTTAGCGCAACCTGGAACACCTGAGGGCCCGCAATGTTTCCAGGTTATTTAAGCCTGGCTGCAGCAGACAGCTGTCTCTCTCTGCTACTTGGCTGCCTTGCTGCTGCAGCTCTCTTTCCCTTCTCCCTACAGGCACCTGTTTGTTTAGGTTATATTGCTTTAGTTCCTTGTTTTTGCCTTCATGCAGCCTACAACACACATACTCTCTCCACTCATGCATCACATACACCACTGATACAACTGATTTCCATACCTCATTTTGTAAATACTTCCATCCTTTTATCTGGCTCACTTTGTAAAATAAACTTATCTTTTGTTAAAACTACACGCTGTGTCTCCCTTTTTGTTGTGGCCAATGAGCCGGGTCCCAATAAATGACTCTTCTATTTAGCAATGGACCAGCCACAGAAAAGATCTTTTAACGCCACCTTTTGAGGATCAGTGATATTAATTTTTTTACAATTCTAAGCCAATAAAAAGATGCACACAAACAGGAGTATACATCTTTATTTATTATTTGTAGATGGCTTAAGTGATGCTGTGGTTCGCTGAGAGGTTTTTCCTTCAGAGATTTAATATAGTGTATTAGCGTGGGTGCATATTAAAGCGTGAAAATGAAAGCAGAGTGAGAAGTGTAATATCCCCGGGGGGGAGACAAAGATGTGTTTCTCCAACCCTGTCATGGTTGCTTACCCGGTAGCAGATTTCCGGCATTAGGAAATATCTCTGCTTATCCCAGATTTAGTAAAAGCTTAATAAAAGTTTAAATGTATTAAACTCTTTATTAAAGTCTTGTCTGGGATGAGCAAACAAGTGGAAGCGGAAATCTCATTCTGACAGCCGCTTTTTTTTTTTAGAACTGGATGCGATTTCAAAGTTGATCTGTTTAAAAGATGTGATGATTACTTTGTCAGTATTGGACAGAGCAACGACGTTCCAAACCCAACAAGTTGTGTCTTTATCCCTTTGATCCCAGTTGAATGTATAATCCAAGTGTTTTGATCATCCAGTTTATGATTCCCATCTGTTTCTGCTGGTTAAACCCAGTGAAACAAAGGCCGCTGATACACTAAATGGACTGCCTTGCTGATATTAAACAGCTGAATATCTCAAACAGTTTTCCGGTGTAATGATGACAAATAAGAGGCTGTCACAGAATATTTGGCTGAACACATGCTATCTGGATATCTGCAATATGGAGATATGGGAAATTCTGAAAAAGTGTGCAAGCAATATGAAATTAGCTGCCAGGACGTTAGGAGTCATTTTTGATTCGGAAGTCCTTATAGGAGGTCTTGTCTTCAGGAGCATTTCTATAAAATATCTGACATCTTGCATTGATTGTTATAGAGTCGTTCTAAAAACTCCCTGATGTCTGTTTAGTCAAATTGAGGAAAATCCTATAAGCTATTTTGGTGAATCTACATCAGCTGCAAATGTATTTAAATTTCAATTTTTGGGACTTAATGTGGCATTTCTGGCACAAAAAAATAGACTGACAACTGTGCTAGGTGTAATATTGGCTTGAATAAATAGTACTTAGTTTTATGTATACATTTAAAGGTATACTATGTAAGATTTTCCTAAAAAAAAAAAACGACTCATACAAAAGTAACCCCTTTCAATAATCACTTATGACCCCTTTGAACCATGTAGGGGGGTGTGTATCTACATAAACTCTGCCCTCTGCCTGTATTTTCTTATTTTTTATTATTATTTAGCTGTGTTTGGGACCCTTCTGGGCATCAACCTTTGGACTGTGAGTGTGTAGCCTCACGCCAATAACAGCACACTGGTGTGAGGTCGGGACCAGGCTACATGTCTGTCTCCGTCTCTCTCCTCTGCTCCGCTCTACTCTCTGTCTTTGTGTCATGGATGTATAAAGACCTGCAGGTCTGTGTGTCTGCTTGACCAAGGTTGGGGCTGAGCTACACACACACGCAGAGCAGAGAGGCCTCAGCGGGCGGGATGAAGTTCTGCATTCACACAAAATCTGGCAATGCGGAACCTTCCCGCAGGTTTGTGTAGAGGTGTGGGAGTGTTTATTTGTGCTTTAGAGCTAACCTCTGTGAAACAATCAGAATAAAAATAACATTTTATTTATCTGATTCACAGCTTTGTTCTCACCCAGTGCTGCTCGCTGTCTTCATTCACACCCTAGCTCACACGACCACCGCTGCTCTCTTTCTCTCTCTGCTCTCAGCTTGCTTTGGTTGAGCCGGGGAGGAGGGGCCAACTTTAAATACAAACACCAACCTGACAAATCCTGCACAGTATACCTTTAAGGTTGAATACACACTAAAGTCAGGATTCTGTTATTAAATTGCATCTTAAGATTAATAATAGTCACTATTATGCATTAATTCAAATTAATTCAAGGAAACTAACAATCTGTCTGTTGGCAGTTGGCAACCTCAGAGTTAATTATGGTCCGTACATCAGGTGATGGGACTATAAGTATTTAACTATAAGATTCAGACAACTGGTTTCTAGATGAGGTCATCTGTAAGTGTTAAAGATTTTCTTTCAAAATCAATTTCTCATAGATGTCCCTGTTGCCAGCAGAAGCAATACAATACATATCCAACCCCTTCAATCTATAATGGCCAGCTCATTAAAGCTATTATACAGTTTTCTGTTAGTGGTGGGGGTTGGAGGGTTGTGTTGTAGATCGCTCCATTCTTATCATCTTGAAGTGCGACTGAAATGAACTGCAGTTGTATATGCAAGTGCCACACAAATCAGCAGACGCAGTACCAGATGGCGCATTACCTTTGTACTGTCAGTATAATGCAAAACATATGAACTTTAAAGGGGACATATGCTTTTTGTGATTTTCTGTTATTTTATACTGTTATGATGGTGGATGTCTGTGTTAAACATGGTCACAATTCCAAAACATTGGCTGAACATCTGGAAAAATGCTCCCTGGAAGAAAAAAAAAAGTGATATCAGACTGTCATAGTTTATTGAAGTAGCCTCAGGAACTGCCAGAAGTTGGCCGATGTGCAGCTTCTGGAAACTAACCAATCAGAACAGAGTGGGCTCACTGGGCAGGGGTCTTAAAGAGACAGGAGCTAAAGCAGTCTGTTTCAGACAGAGGCTCAATTAAGGGCCAGTATAAATAAGGAGTTTTTTTTAACTGTAAATTATGCAAAGATATTCCAGTAAAGCACCAGAATATAAATATAGACCTGTAAATGTGCATGATATGTCCCCTTTAAGTGTACCAAATCAAAGGCTATTCTGAGGGTTATTCTGTTTGCAATGTTCACAGTGACTAAAGACTGATTTCATGTTATTATTACATGGTGAAATAGTGAATAATTAGCACACGTAATTTCCAAAAACTAGCAATTAATCCAGTGCTGCATGTTCAATGCTGCTTTCTGGCACTCATCCTCTAATATAAGTGATTAAAGGATAAATCTGGTAATTTAAGACCAAAACCAACAGTGAATTGATCCTCCAACAGGTATTGTCTGTGTATCCAGTCTGATGTAGTTTATTTCTCTGAACCATAGACTTCCATTGTTGTCCAATAACCATTAAAAAACATATCAGTGAGCCACACCGTTGCACTTCTTCACATTCTTCTTCATTACAATGGACATGGGCACTGTAGTTTATTCTGAGACAATCCCACATACACCAGTAAGCTCCAAATGTGCATTAACCCACCATTGAAAATATCCCCCAACAAATACACAGTTTCTAAAGTTTGCTAAAAACTCCAGTGCCTAGCTGTCTAACATTTCGAAATGAAAGTGTATATTTATGACCCATTTACGTCTTCAGTAGGAACCAGTGTGTTTGAGCCTCAGAACCACAGAGAAGCTGGAATTTCATTAGCAAACTGTCTGAAAATTGCCTTTTATATTTCGCAAACAAGCAGCAAAGATCATTGGCAGTGTGTTTATCCATATTTTTTTCAAATATAAATATTAAAATGTGTAATAAGCCAAAAGAGGGTGGTTGAAATACATATTATAAACATATACTGTATATGTTTATGAAAACAGATCGTGTGAATACATTCGTACACCTTTCAGACCCCCTTCTGAGGAACATTTTTTTCTTATTTCATTACATTGGTCTTTTGGTGATTGATAAACAAGCCTGTTCAGTACAATCTATGTACAGATTAGCTTGGAACCACGAACTGAACATTGCATTCACTTCATGGTTCTATCCATTAACTATTCTTCTTTTCCTTCAATCCCTGAGGCTGCTTTGTTTGGCTGCTCTAGATAGTGTCATTGAGAGTGCTTTCATAATCATCACATATGTAGAACTTTTTATACAGAGCTGTTGTTAAAAAAAAAAAGAGTTGCTTTTAGACACATGATGAAGAATCTTTTTTAACACACCGTAATAAAGGAAAAGCATGCACAAGTACACTTAAGATGCACAGCACACAAAAATCAGACCACCAATAACAGTAAGAATAATAACAGTAATTATGTAGCTGCAGAAAGAAAGGACTATACACATCATTATCATTTTTATGATTTGTAAATTATTAAAGACCTTAAATGTGCCCTGTGGTGTTGTCTTGTAAACAAACAAAAGTAATACTCACCAAAACACACTGTGTGCATCCTTGAGGTTTAACAAACTTGTTGAATGTATTTCCTTCCTCATAAAGTCAAATATATGTATATATATATATATATACATATATATATATTGATCATTAATTAATAATTGAATCATTAATGTCAGGATTGTGTATCACATTTTCCTGATATAAACAAACTTTAAAAAAAACAAAAAAACTCTCAAAAACATTGCTCCAGAGCGCTACCAGTGGTTAAAAACATCACTGGGTACCTTTAAGATTTTGGCATAAACACATTATGTATTGTAGCTTGCCAAATATTGATCACAAAAAATGAAATAAAATGGCAATTATTTTAAACATAATTGAACAAAATTATTACAAATATACACAAAAATGAAAGAATCCCATAATAAGTTAAAATAAGGATTTCCATTAAATTATTATTATTATTTACAATCATAATAAATATCTATTAAATAAATATCTATTGAATATACTGTACACATTTATGCACTGGTGTCAGCATCAGCACTGTGTAATAACACAATCACATGTTGAGGCAACCATTTAAAATATAATTGCATTTGGAAATAGGGCACAAACCCCATACTTTCCAGAAAATAACTCATTTTACATCAATGCTGTACATTCCTCAGACAGCTATTACCTTTGTGGCAATAGCATAATAACACTATCATTATTTGAGAATGCTTGGCCTACTTTCAGCTATGAGATCAGGCTCTCACCATATCAGAACATATAGTTGACATACGGGCAACGTGTCCTCCAAAATGAATTTGTTGTCGGTCCATCCACTCCAGACTGACATATCAAAATGTTTTCTAATCTGAAGCCCCTATTGGCAGTTATCAGCAGTTATCGGCAGGACGACAGCATTTATCAATGCTTTCCAAAAATACTACAAATCACTTTTGAACAATAAACATTTTATTATGCAACAAGGCTATAGTTAAAGTCGATGTAGGATTAAGCAAAAAATGATGTTTGATATTTAGGGAAAGGTCATGGTTTGGGTTGGAATTACTTCTTCCTTAAGGGGACTTTGATCGTCATGGTTACAATAATAACCACTTGGTTAAGGTTAGGAGACGATCATTGTCATAGTTTGAAAAAAAATTATGTTGATTTGCAGTTGGAAATGAGAAACAAACTGTAGTCTCCCATTTTAAAGGATAAGGCTGGCGAATTTTTTCATATTTTTATTATTGTCAACAAATATCATATGTTGAGTCAAACCAACAATGAATTGATCACTTACATGTAGTGTGTGTGTATCCAAAGCCTGATATATCTTATTCCTCTGAGCCATATAAAAAACACCATTGTGCTACATGACATGTTCCTTCACCACAAAGATTAGTCATGTAAGTTTGTTTTAAAATGGCTCCAAAGATTAATAACAGAAATCACGTTTTCAATCTCTACAGAGTAGTACTGTGTAAGGCAGACGCCACTGTGCATGCACAACTCAGAACTTCGCTAGCTTGTTATGATACATCTCACACCCTCTTGACTTTGTCCAATACATTTTTAATTTCTCAAAGCACTTCAGTACAAAGTCAAGTGGTTGCTGTTGCTAAACAAACTAATGTGACTGCAATCTTTGTGGTGAAAGTGCATGTCACCCAGTGCAACGGTGTGGCTCATTGATGTGCTTTAATAGTTTCTGAACAACAATTGAGGTCTTCAGCATGGAGAAATAAGGAAGAAGAGAAACATCAGGCTTTGGATACACACATGGCTCTGCACATGTGTGAGACTTGTTAACAATAAGAAGAATGCAGAAGACTTTCAACCATATCCTTTAAAGTTAGACATTTGGTTGACTCTCCCATCCACACAGACCTCTTTCCTATGCGGACTTAGTTACACAGTAACATCACCTTTCTTGTCTCTGTTAAAACTATTACAGCTAGAGGGCTCTGTCATTTATCACAAACAATAGATTGCCTGTCATTTTTCTTGGGAGAACACTGTCAGTGTAGGTATATTCGTGATGTTATGACCCCTGGTGTCTTCTTTGTTTGGCCTTGTGATTTACCTGTCTGCTCTGTCTCTGCAGGTGCTCATTAGGGCAACTGGCGACACCTGGGGGCCCACCAGGTTGCCAGGTTATTAAAGTCCGGACTGCATCTGCAGCAGTCTCTCTACCTCTGACTGCTTGCTGCTGCTACTTGCAGCTCTCTGCTTCTCTCTGCTTCTCTCTGCTTCTCTCTGCTTCTCTCTTCAGGCACATGTTCTGGTTTGGTTGAGTTATGCTGCCTCAGTTATTTAATTTGCTTTCAGGCACCTGACAACACCCACACCGAGACACACACACACACACACACTTTCCATTCATGCATCACGCAACTCACACTGATATCACGGATCTCCACACCCCGTACACCCCGTACTGTATATATTTAATACCTTTAATTTGACCGAATTTGGTTTAATCTGGGTTACTTTGATAAACAAATTTATCTTTTGTTAACTCTTTAACAGGGTGTGTCTCCCCTTTGTTGTGGTCACTGGGGCCAGGTCATAACAATCGGGGGCTCGTCCATTTAGGTTGTTTTACTAAGAAAGTTTGTTTGTGCCTCGCGTAGCAGTGGACACATGGTGTTGATTGCGCACACTGATCAGTTGATTTGGTCCAGCTGTTTGCTGGTTTTGGCTGCATGCTTTGTTTGCCAGAGCAGCTCTGGTTTAGCTCTGGTTTTGCTCTGGTTTCTGGTTTTTGGGAGGTACACCATGTGTTTTTTTTTTCTCTCTATGGAAACATTGGTTTCCGACCCAGTTTTGGATTGTCGAGTACTGTTCAGAAGGTAAGTATTACTGTCCTGATGCGCTGTGTACAGAGATTTCCCCTTTGGGCTGTACTGGAGTTTCCCCTTTGGGTTGCCCATTTGTTTTTGTGTGTGTGTTTAGCAACATGGTTAGTGTCAGTTGTTTACAGACAACTGTCTCAGAGGCACATCCACGTGATTTCGTGGGGTTGCCTGCTGACAGGTCGCTATACAAGTCTGCTGGTTTGCAGTCTGTAAATACCTGCCGCAAACCACATGAAGACTGGGTGAGTTGTTAGTAAGTTTTGGTTAGGTAGTTAGGGGGAAAGTCTATGTGAGGATTAAGTATTGCCTCAAGTGTTTGGCTTCCTTACCAGAGTTTTTTTAGGCAGCTAAAGGAAGCATTTTTGAGTGGCTGCACAAAAGAGCAGTTGAACACTGTGGATCACTATAAGGTTGAAATCAGTGACAAAAGTCTCAAGGACACGATTAAATCTATTTTAAAGCTAACTTTTATGTGTTGCAAGGTGCAGCGGGAAGTGTAGTTGAGGATGCTACTGGTTTGTCTTCGCCATTAGGTCACAGTACTGGTTTGTCCTTTAAACAGCAGAGGGAGTTACTGTTGTTGCAAATGGAACATGAAAAGTTAAAGCATCAGGTTGAAACTGAGGAAAAATGAGAAAAGTAAATGTCAACTTGATAAAGAATTGGGTTTGGAAAAAATGAAGTGTGACACAGAACAGGCTGGGATTACTTTGGAGCATGAAAAATTAAGTTTGATCAGAGAGGTTAGGTTGAGCCTGGAAGCTGGTCAGGGCAAGGTGGAGATAGTTTCTTATCCGGTAACTGCTTCTCCTCAATTTTTAATCCGGTGGGTAGTTTAGAGCTTGTTCCAAGGTTCAATGAGAGGGACCCTGAAACATTTTTTTTCTGTTTGAAAGAGTGACGGACGCCAGTGGCTGGCCTGATGCCAATCACACAATCATGTTGCAGTGTGTACTGACAGGAAGGCGTAGGAGGCATATGCAGCTTTTTCTGTGACAGATAGCTTGAGTTATGTATCAGTGAAAGCCACTAGTCTTAAGGTCTATGAGATGGTTCCCGATGTTTATCGCCAGCAGTTTAGGAATGGTAGAAAGGAAGATAAACAGTCCTTGAGTTTTCACACAATTTGCTGAATACTTTTAATTGTTGGCACACAGCTTCTGATGTGTAAACTTTAGATGATTTGTGTGATCTTATTGTTTTGGAACAGTTCAGAAATGCAGTTCCCAGCTGTATTGCCACATATATAACAGAGCAACAGGTACAGTTGGTGAGGCAGCTGCGTTAGCAGATCGGTATGTCTTGAGTCACCGCAGTGATTGGAGAAGCGGAAAAGATAATTGAGGTAATTCCTGCGGTGGTGCAAAACTTTGCCTCGTCCCTCACATAAGCCTGCATGTACAGGGCTGCATGTACGGGGCAACGCTTAGCTCTTGGATCCATTGTTAAATCTAAGAGCTAAGTGTCATTCACCATCACCTCTGCATCATTCTCCGTCGCGTTGTTCGCCAGCTATGCTATGCTCTACAGTTTCGGAGCAGAGGCCATTGTGTGTGTGTGTGTGTGTGTGTGTGTGTGTGTGTGTGTGTGGTTTTAAGTTCTGGTTCTGGCCTGATTCCAAAACTGGTTCTGGTTTTGAGCCATCAGCCAATGCTTTTGTGTCCTTGGTTGATAGTGAGAAGCATGTTCCGATTAAGCTGTTGCGTGACACAGGTGCTTAATACTCATTTATTGTGGAATTGATATTGCCTTCTTTTACCTTTTTTAGACAGAAACGGGGGATTTCGTCCTGATGCACGGTATGGAGATGGGCTTGATTGCTTTGCCCCATCATTTTATGGTGCTGAATTGTAAGTTGGTACAGGGCATTGTTCCTGTTGGCATGAGCCCTGTGTTGCCACTTGACGATGTGGTTATGATTTCGGGCAGCGACGTGGCTTGTGGTGCTGTGTGGGCCAATGTGCCGGAGTCTCCTGTGATTATTTCCAAACCACTAGCGTCTGGGGAGCCGGATGAGAGTGGTCGGAGTGATCCAGGGGTTTTTCCAGCCTGCACCGTGGCGTGTGCACAGGGCCCTGATGTGTTTGCCCAAGACCTGCCTGATCCAAAGATTTTTCCATATTATAGTTCTGTGACGCACGCACAGAGCTGTAATATGTCTGATCCAGGAACGCCTGTAGTGAAGGTATGGTGAGTGCAGAACATGTGGTTTCGCTGCCTGATCTTCCTCCAGCTGTTTTGGAGGGAGCAATGGGGCAAGAGCCAAAGGATTGATTCATCTGTCTGACTTATGGAAAGAGGCTTTGCCAGTTGAAAAAGAAAGATGCTGCACATGGATACTTTTTTTCCAGGACAATTTGCTGGTGAGGAAGTGGGAAGTGAGTTTTCAGGTTGTTGCGCCAAGTAACTTCCGTGATGTGGTGTGGTTACAAGCAGCGCAAGATAACTGTGGACATTTGGGGATAAAGAAAACATATCAACTTGTCCTGTGCTGTTTCTCTTGGCCTCGGTTAAAGCATGACTTATCCAAATATGTCAGGACATGCCATATATCGCGCTGGCTGGGGAAGCAAGTCAGGTTGTTGAGCCTGCTCTGTCTTGTCCCATTCCAGCCGTTAGCCAGCCATTTGGACATTTGATCATAGACTGTGAAGAGGCACAAAAAGACTGAGACCTGGTGACCCCTGGTGTCATTTTTGTTTGGCATTGTGATTAACCTGTCTACTCTCTCTCTGCACATGCTCAATAGGACAACTGGCGACACCTGGGGGCCCATGGGGTTGCCAGATTATTGAAGTCTGGGGTGCATCTGCAGTAATCTCTCTCCCTCCTGACTGCTTGTTGCTGCTGCTTGCAGCTCTCTACTAGTTTGGTTTAGTTATGCTGTCTTAGTTATTTGCTTTCATTCACCTGACACACACACACACTCTCCATTCATGCATCACGCACCTCATATCAATCTCCACACCCCATACTATATGTATTTAGCTGCAACTTTAATTTGGTTAATCTGGGTTACTCTGTTTAATAAACTTTTGTGTCTCCTCTTAGTTGTGGCCACTTGAGCCAGGTCATAACAGTGAGACCTGGTGGTTTTCCTGGGATTTAAAAACCTTATGTACAGTAAAAAAAAAAAAAAAACAGCAGTTGAAATGGTTCTGAAAAAAGATCAGAGCAAAAACGGCTATTAAGCATTATATATCTATAAGCTTTGTTTCCATATTTGATTCAGGCTTCGACAGACAGTGAATCTCCACTACCCGTTTATGTTGAGCGTACCCTTTTTATGTAAATAACCACATTATGCATATGTGCTCATGCATTCAGTGTTATCGGCTCTGCTTTATTCACTACGCACACTTATTCTTTTCCCGAATCTTACTACTGCTAATAAATGTAACTTTCTTCCCTTTTACATTGTTTTAAATATCCAAATCCTCCGAGGAAGGAAAGCAGAGAACGGGAGGGCACATGGAGGCTTTCCAAATGAGCCCATGATCTTCTTCTCCTGCTGCTGCATGTCACGGCCGCCAGCCCAACACCAACTGCCTTAGGGCACTAAAACATGCACTTTGACTGAAGGAAGCTGACACAATTCTGCTCACACTGCCTTGTGCTTCACCCTTGAGAGCAGTGCTATTCTAATCTCAATATCTTCAATTGCCAAAGATGTCTAGATAGGCCTATAATCTTCCTGGAACATAAAACCTTCCAGGAGTAAGCTGTAAAGTGGTAATGTTCAGCGCATTACACATTGTATAAAAGCCCGATTGAACTGTGCCACTGTGCCATTCATTGAATCTCACAGGTATTACATCGCCTGCAAAGAAAATCTGTACACAGAGTCAATACGGTTGGCTAATTTTACAATATGTGAACAACAAAAACACAATTGAAGCAATGAACACAGTAATCTCATGTCATCTGATTCATTTCTTTACACTGCGATAATGGACATTCAGATTCGTATTTTAAACTCTTTGTTTATATTATTTGCTATATATACTTTGAAAAAAACATTCACAAGAGATATTCAAAATTATTCAAGCAAGCTTGCGTGTACATTCACTTTTAACAAACATACATGGAGTTTAATCATGTATTTCTGAAGCATGTTTCTCATTTGCCCTTAAAATGCAATACATGATTCTCCAGAAGCCCCAGAACCTTTGAAAGTGTCTTTGCGCTGCACAGTCTGTCTAAATCTGGGACACCTTTTCGAGGTCCTCCATGATCAGATCCTGCTCTTTGATGTCACCTCTACCTGCCAAGCACTCTGCTTCCTGACATGAGCACTTACCGTTCCTCACCAACACTGATCCGAGTTCTGAGCCTGATCTACTTAGGATGGCTGGCTGGACTGGAAGCACAGCGTTTGCTCGGATCCGATGCGAGTAGGTCTTCTGGCGTTCAATGTCAGCGGAGCACAGCTGGAATTTGAATGCCGCCTGAAAACCTCTACGGAAGTTCTCGTTAAAGAACCCGTATATGATGGGGTTGACGCTGCTGTTGAAGAAGGCCAACCAGTGAGCTAAGGGATAGACGTAGATATTAATGACACGATACTGGTGCTCTGTCAGGCTGGCATAGTCACTCAGCATCATCAGCGTCCACAGCGGCAACCAGGATAAGATGAAGAGCAGAGCCACCACCAGCAGCATCATTATCACCCTCTTCTTCTTCCGTGAAATTGTTTGACGACCCTCCATGCTGGGTTTGTTGTTGCCACTGCCCTCTCCAGACACAATTCCACTGCCTCTTAATGGGGGAACAGTGGTCTTGAAGAGGGTGAGGCCAATACGAGCGTACATGATGACGATAAGGCTGAGAGGGGCGAGGTAGATGTTTGCAAAGAGGACGGTGGTGTAGATTTTCCGCATCTCCTGATTGGGCCAGTTTTCCCGGCACCAGTAGAAGGGACGGGTGTTGTTGTTGTGGCCAAGGACTATTCGCACCCTCTGCTCCTTGGTGACCTGCAGCATCACCCCAGAAGGAAACATGATGGACACAGCCAGGACCCATATGATAACAATAATTAACTTTGAGGTGTTGATGGTCAGCTTCTGCTTGAAAGGGTAGACGATGCACCGGAACCTAACACAAAGAGGATTGAAGGACATGCATGAAGAAAATGAAGTTAGGGTAAAAAAAAAAAACACGCACACAAGCAGATGATAACCAGTCATACTGTACAATTACAACCCTCACCTGTCAACAGCTATTGCCACTAGAGTGAAGACAGATGCTGACACAGATATGCCTTGAACCATACCACTTAGCTTACACACTACGCTACCGAATGGCCATCCTGCAGAAAAAAGAAAAACTGTTAAATGTGCAAGTGTAAAAACATAAAGAAAGGGAGACAACATGAATAATTTAAATGCTAGGATTACTCCTAATGGGCAGAAAGTATCAGACGCTTTCTAGTAATGAATATTTGACTATTTCTGAATCAAAGCTAACACAGAAGCTTGTGGTATATAAATGATGAATTGATAATGCTGTCATTTTATAACACAGTCTCTGTTCACAGATTGATTTATTTTAATTTATTAGCACAAAGGAAGTAATAAAAGCAAAAGTATATAAACACAAACATAGCAGGGATTGTGCAGCAGAGGTAAGAAAATTCAAAAATAAATATGAATAAATATGGCACAGGTGTTTTTTCATATTAGACTTAAATACTGACAATGATGGACAGGTTTCATATTCCAAAATGATGGGCTCCTGTATTTTTATAGCATATTGTCCATGAGTTGTGTGATAATAGGGAAGAGGAATATCCTTTGCTTGTCTAGTTGGATATGAATGGAGATCAGAGTTAATTAAAAATAAGTTGTGAAATACTTTAGGTAAGCTATACTTTTGAAACATACATTTATACATAAAGATACATGTTTGATAAATATTAATGTTGGAAATGGATAACATTTAATTTCTTAAACAGGGGCTCTGATGGTTCATGGGGATTTGTCGCAGTTGCCAATATTAAAAATTTCTTTTGGATTAAAATAATTTTTTGAATTGAAGAGGGGTATGTACTGGCCCAAACAGGAAACATTAAACTATCTATTCATCTACTAATACACCTAAAAAAAATTGCAGTAGTGACTTGGTTGATTTCAGTATTATTAACTAACAATTTAGCATCTTCCTTTGTATAACATTTATTTTTATTTCTGAAAATGATACAATAGGATTTTTTGACATTTGGGGAAAGTTTGTTCATCTGGAACCACTTTGCAGTATATGATAGAATATCATTGGCTTCTCTGATCAAGGAACCAAAGATTACTTTTGATATGACAATACTGGTATCATCTGCGAACAGAATGGGTAATGCAGATTCAGACATCCAAACCAAGTCATTTACATAGATGAGAAATAGAAGTGGCCCAAGAATAGATCCTAGGGGCACTCCGCAATATAGCTTGATTCCATTAGAAATACCATCGTTTATAGATACATATTTATCTCTATTATTAAGGTAGTCACTAAGCCAATAGATAACAACATCCTGAAAGCCATAGCGGTGAACTTCAGAAATGAGAATTTTATGATCAACTGTAAAAGCCTTCAATAAATCCAAGAATATATCAGTTGTGAACATATTATTGTCTGAAGCTGTACAGATTTTTCTATAAGTTGCAAGAGAGCTATGCATGTTGAGTGATTTTGTTGAAATCCATACTGGTGTTTATACAGGATATTGTTATCATTGAGGTGTTTTAACTCTCTTGCAAAGACTAGCTTTTCCAAAAATTTTGGAGAAGTAAGTTAAAATAGAAATTGGTCAGTAATTGGTGAAAAGGCTAGGATCCAACGTAACTCTCAGGTCTCTTGGGACAACCCAAATTTTAAAGAGACTGAAAAGACATGAGTTAGTGGCTCACTAATTGAAGATGTTACTTCTTTTAAAAGCTTTGCCTTGATTTCATCATGACCTCCTGCAGAGTATTTGAGATTGACAATAATGTCAAGCACTTCTCTGGATGTAGGGGGTTCAAATCTACACAATGCGGGAAAATAACCAGTATTCTTATCTATTGGACATACATCTGTATGAACAATTTTTTTTGCAAGAGTGCTAACCACACTGGCAATGCTATATCAGAAGGGTTAGTAAATGAAATGTCACCATCAGTAAATTGAGATGGAATTTTCACAGGAGCCTTTTTCTTATTAAGTAATTGATTAATGATGTTTTACGTGGATTTTATGTTACTAGCAGCCTCTTTAAATTTGTCTGAATAGTATTTCTTTTTTGCTATATGGGATAGATGTGGAAATTTGTTTTTGTATTTGTATGTATCAAAGTTGTGGGGAGGTGGATTTAGCAGAAATCATTTATATAGTTTATTTTTCTTTATAGAGGACTTCAATAATCCCAAACAGAACCACGATTTACTAGCAACTAAAGGAAAGCAATTATTGAAATATAGAGTTGATTATTTGTGAAAATGATTGGTATGCCAATTCAGCATCCAGTTGAGTATAAATATTATCCTATGGAACATCATCAATCATGGATTTGAAGCATCCTAAATTCCCTTCCCTAAACCTACAAAAGCATGCTTTATCTTTACACACATGTACAACATCAGTTGCTGAAGTCAATTGAAATACAGGGAAGTGGTCTGAAATGTCTGTGCACAGTATCCTGGAGTTGGATACATAATCAAAAGAATTTGTTAAAATACTGTCAATTAGGGTGGCCGTTTTATTTGTCACTCTAGTTGGTTTGTATATGAGAGGGTAAAAGCAGGATGAATACAATACATTTGAAAAATCAGCTGTGGGAGAGTGATTTTCACTTTTGAAAAGACTGACAGTTTTTCTTCATCATTAATAAATCCAAAGCAGCAGCAAGTACATCATTGAAACAGGTGGACGGTAAATACCTCCAAATTTAAATTTAGAACAAGTAGAACAAGCAAAATACGTTATATCCTGACCTGTTATGATGTTGTCCACCAGCGTGGTTGGCATGCAAAAGATGCCAACCAGCAGATCACTGATGGCGAGGTTGAGAATGAACAGGTTAGTGACCGTGCGCATATTCTTGCTGCGCAGCACGACGAAACACACCACCCCATTGCCCAACATGCACACCAGAAAAATGAGCAGGTAGGATACGGTGAAGATTGCAGCAACAGAAGGCTTGTGGAGGTAGAAATCAACATAGGTGATATTCTGGCGAGTCAAAGGGTTTTCCTGCAAACTTGAGGAATTGAAAGGGTTCATGTCCTCCCTGGTGGTGTTGAGAATTAGATTCTGGGTCATGGTGATATCTGAGAGTAACAGAGAAAGAAAGGCAGAGGTGTAATACATGGATTACTTATTATGTGCTTGGCATGTTGGTGCATGTGTATCCATTATTCTCCTTTAACAAAATCAGCCAATTATAAACCAGAACAACATTACACACATCCTCCCAGTGCAATCCTATAGATCAATTGGTAATTACAAACAATAGAACCTCTCCAGAAATCAATAGTCCAATTTTTGCCTCTTTTGATTATTGTGGGTTGGTTGATCCAGTCAAGTGCATGCTTTCTCACACACTCTAATATCAATACCAAAGTGACCAATCTATTCTGAGAGCAGTGGGGAGGTGCGCTTGATAGCTTGCCGATTGGTTACATCAATCATGTGAATGCAGCACTGTGGGGAAGGAATTAGGTTACTATTGACTTCAAATTATTTATGACACTTAAATTTGACAAATCTTAATGTATTTTGGGACCTTTATATCTTCTGCAAGGTTAGGCTCATGCCTTCTGCATAACCTACAATACTGCAGAATATTAAGATTAATCAAAGTCCTATTTTCATAGAATAGAATAGAGTAAACTTTATTGTCCAGTTAAGGCAGGAAAATTGTTAGGCTATTTCATGTATTAATTTCTTGCAGCTGAACATCTGCTGTACAACTGTTTATAAAGTGCAGTCTTTCTCATGTGAAAATGGTTTTCAGTGGGACAAACAAAAAAAAGTAGGCCAGGTTTATTCAGTGATGAATATTTAATTGATGGTATGTGATGAATCAATTATTAGCATGTTAATAAGTAATTACATATGAAATCATGCAGTCTAAATAATTTCATTTTCACACTTAATCACGAACAGTATTTTGAAAACCTGTAATTGTATCTAATAAATGATAATACATTTTTCCTCAAAAAATGAGCTGTTAAAAGATACTTTTTGTTCTGTCAACCTCCTGAGTAAATTTTCAGTTTGAATTATTTCCCAAACTGACTGAACAGCACCACTGTGACAGTTTAACTCTTGAAAAAGGTGATCAGAGATTATAGCTGCACAGCTAGTTATAGCTCCTTGCCTACAAAATAAAATTAATCTTGTTACCAACTGCATGCATCAACAAATAATTAACTAACATAATATATGAGTAGCAAACACCTACAATTCAAACATTTAAAATTTGTTTTTAATCTATCTGGATTGTTTTCCTTGAAACCCTTTGCCCTATTGTTCTTTTGGCAATTAAATGGATGACTGAGAAGATTTTTTGAGTTTGAGCTCATTTCCAAAATGTCATACATGCAGTATATCTGGGATTAAAGAGAAAATCATTATCCCTGCAGATCTGTAGCCCGACTGAGCTTCAATATTCCTATGATATACAGAATCAGACAGTTTTATCACTTTATGATCCAAGGACTTAAGTTATTGTACCTGCTACACTTTCAAAAGTCATGCCTGGTGGGTATCAGCCCTTACACTGCCTGAGTAATAACAGTTCAATATAAGTGATTAAAAAGTCCGTCTTTATCTGTCAAAGTCTGTCTTGATTTGTCATCCATGTGCAATCATACAGCTTTAATATCTCTGTTGATTTGCAATTGATTCATGTAACAACAAAAGTAAATAATACAGTACATTCCTAATAAATTAGCCCAGGTGATGAGATGGGAAATGACAGTTTGATACAGAAGTACAGTGGATTATCTAGTTTATAAATTCTCAAATTTCACAAATAACTCTAGATACTTTCTTACCTTTCAGGAAACAGTATCTGACTTGTATTCCTATCTTCTCTCCATACAGGCGTTGTATATCCGTATGACAGAAATTCCACTCATAGAGCAAAGCTGCGCACTCTCATCCCTATGTTAAACCCTGCGTGTCTGCTCAGTGCGCCTGCCAGGCAGAGACTGCTGTAGCGCTTATAGATGACAGAGAGCAGATTCACTCAAGAGAGATGTACTGGGCGGTGCAGGCACAGGGAGCAATATATGTTGTGTAAATTGAATTATATATATGTGTGTGTGTTGGAGTATGCACCAAGGATTAGTCAGTGGTTGAGTTGCAGCACCTGCTGTGCTAATTTTCGAGTGGCAGTCTTTTTTTGCAGTTTCTGCAGGTGTAGTCTGCACCTGACTCTGTGGGTGTTGATTCTTCTAATTGTCACACTGTGCGATGACTCTGTACAAATGGGGGGGCAAAGGTTGGAGGTCATCAATCAGGCAGATAGGTGTTGGGGAATCTAAGACCAACTCTTACGAGGTGTCAGGCCTCCTCCTCAGTGCTCACTCCTGCACTAATCAGGTCTTCCATGAGTCAAGTCTCACCACTCACCCTTCACATCTTCAATCCTTCAGAGTGGAAAAAGTGAAGTCTAAGTGCTGCACAGAAGTGTCTGTAACTGAATCTGTTTTAATTGGTATTTTAACTGGTACATGTCGACTAAAATGCCATTAATGCAGGCTGCAGCACGCCCCACAAATTAAAGGGTGCAACAAAGATACACAATATTGCAAACAGAATTTGTGTTTAATGGCATACATGGGAGAAAAATTGGCTCAGAAGGTAAAAACAGAGGGATGATGGGTTGAGGGATTAGAAGCAGAGGTGAGACTTAATGAAGGGGCAACACCTGATCAATGCACAGGAGTGAAAGGTAAGATGAAGAGGTCAGGATTAATCGTGCAGGGTGGCCACTGTGCAGTAGGTTGAGGAGGAGGTTTGATAAGTAGATGACTTACATTTGACCTGAGTAGAAATGAAGATAGAAGGGCAAGAAACAACAGTTCAATTAAACCCTTTAAACTACTGCAGTTGCTGTAGAATGCTTAATTAACACGTTGAAATGCCTTGAGCACAAATCCTGTCAAACTGTTGGGATTCTTAGCTCAGGGAGAGGTGAGAGGGAGGAAACGCACTGTCAGCTAGAGTTTGTATGAAGTTTGATAGACGAGGCGTTTTAAAAATAGAGCTTTCAGTGTGTACTGAAATTTCTAATGGTTGTCATGTTAAGTTATAAGAATTATGTTGTGATTGATTGTGTGTGTGTGTGTGAGAGAGAGAGATAGAGATAGAGAGAGTGTGTGTGTATTTTTGTGTGACGGACGTGGAAAATCAAGGATGCAAAAATGATAATAAGCTCCCATCAAAAAATTCACTCTCAACTTTTTTCATCTCTGCAGTTTTTTGGCTCATTGCCTGTTGGCTTAATTAGTCTCAGGCATTGTTAAACAGCACTAATTAGAAATGTTCTTTCACACACGCATACACACACATATAAAATAACAATAAGACAATGATTTCAAGCAACGCCAGCAAGTTATTTTATGGTCTAATTATGTATTTTTTTCACTTCATCTCATTTAATGAAAACATTGAGAATGTTGTTTTTGTTGTTATGTTAATACAGAAAGAAGGACAGAGGGAGAAAGTTAAACCTGGGTCGAGTAACACATGTAACCCTGTCCCACAACAGTGAAATGTTATTTATTTATCTAACCATTGTTTGACCAGGTAAGTCCTATTGAGGTTGGAAGCCACACTAACAGCTCTGTGAGGCTGTACTGAGGCACAGCGGTGCTTTGAGCTAAATGCTAACATCAGGGTTGCCAACCTTTGACTTCAGCTTGGAGTGAGATTTGTCCCTGGGGGGATGGGGGTTACTCTGAGCAGCATGCATGAGAATAAATTACAATATACTCTAATAGATTTGTGTATATTACTGGCTTTCCCCCTGATGGTCTGATTAATCGTTGTTTCATGGTGCTGCTGTTGCGCTGTGCTGCTCTAACTTGTCTGTCCGTGCGCTGTCAGTGTCCTCTTTTCGTGCCGCAACGTTATCAGTTATGAATTTGTTTTTCTGTGAGAGAAAATGAACGTGATGCGTGAGAGTGTGTGAAAAGTGTCAACTGCATGAGTCTCACGGTCAGTGCGTGAGAGTTGGCAGCCCTGTTACTAACATTAGCATGCTAACATGCTACAATGATGCTAACATGTTGATCTTTAGCAGGGGTAGTGTTTACCATTTTCCTTGTCCACCATCTTAACTTAGCATGATAGAATGCTAATATTTGCTAATTAGCACAGAACTCAATCTACAGCTGAGTCTGAAGGGAATGTCATTAGTTTTGTATGTATTATAATATTATTAATATTAATATATATTATTGATCATAAACTAAAGTATTGGACAAATTGTAATTTTGACCTGCAATTAACCCTGAGAGGATATATAAAGTGTGTACCAAATTTCATGGCAATCCGCCCAATAGCTGTTGAGATATTTCACTGAAAAAGTTTGACCTGCTGGTGGTGGTAGAGGACAAATCAGGGGATCACCAAAGACCTTGGGATTCATCAACTGGGGGTCATGAATGTCTACACAAAATTTCATGACAGACCATCCGAAGGTTGTTGAGCTATTTCAGCCTGGACCAAAATGGTGGATCGACTGATCAACAGACAGACTGACATTGCCATCTATAGAGCCATAGTAGCAGCCTTGCTAAAAACAGATAACAACAATACTAAAAAATACTAAAAATAATCTATGGTGAATTAATAAATGGTGCATTTAGCTGGGCCTTCGATTTCTCCGACAAATGCGTGTTAATGATTGCAAGACTATTACATAGTGATCATCAAAAATGATAATTACAGGCAGTTAACAAAAAGTGTCCATGCTGTAGTTTGCCTTGTTGGTTTCTTATTCACAGTGACTCAGTGAGTTAATAATGAGTGATGATGATGAATTATTTAAATGTAAAAAAAAAAATAAAGTAAACTAAAAATAACTATCAAGCAGAAATTGTCCATTAAGGGATTAAATAATCCCATTGCCCTTCCTCCTCTCCTTGCCTGAGGCTATTGGCCAATCACAGTTTCTAACAGTGCTCTTTTTTTTCTTCCATGGCTGCCTGCACTCATCTCTCCAGGCAACATTTCTGCTTAGTGTCCTTATATCTTGTCCCCTCACTTAAAAAATGCATGTTTGCAACTCATCATTACCTTTCACCGAACTGACCTCTGCAGGACTAGTGATCAATAGTGATCAATAATGGGCACAGAACATTTTTCATGTGTGTCGAGCTTTTTCATATAAATATTGAAAATGTATAATTTGATTATGTGATACAATATACCAAGAAAAGATAATTGAAGTACAACTGCTTACACAAAAGCAATAACTAAGTGTTGCACAAACACTTGAACTTTTATTGAATTAAACCCTTTATTCAGAATCACATAATCTTAATTTAATTATGAAACATGATTTTGAGTGTAACCTTATTGCCTGCAGATGACACAAAAATTCCATGAAATACAAAAAAATGGTTGAACTACATTATATTACCATGCCTCTTCAGAGCAACATGAATATGAATATATGTATGTCCTGAGGTGCAAATCCACAAAAAAGTAGAGGGCGAGAGAATAGAAAATAGAAGAGAATAGAGACTTTTATTTTCTAAAACTCACAAGAAGATATGACAGGATTTTAAAACATGGGTAATTTGCATTCCCCTTCTGGTTCACATTAAAACTCTCACAGCAGTTCTAATTCTAGTTCGGCTATTGTCTATTTAGGGAAGAGAGAAAGGAATGCATTACCTTACTGGTAATAAAAAAAAAATACATTAGCCTTTCAGTGTTATCTGGAGAGAGAAATATATACAACCTTTTCTATATTTTTGTCGTGAGCAGCAGTTTTTGCTATGCCTCTAATGGGCTTTTCAAATTTAGTGTCAATGTCGACACCAAAAACCATACTGAGAGCATTGTCTCCCCATTTGTGCACCTTGCAAACGAATGAAACCCACTAAAATGAGCTATTTGTGTTTTAAAATGCATGGCTTTGTATTTTAGTTTTTAAAAAAAACTGCAGTCTGACATAAATGTGTGTGCCAGTTGGAACTTGGTTAAAACGCATAATACATGTAGTAACTTTAATACATTGAACACCAATTCAAAAATGTACAAAAATACATTTTTCAAATGGATGCATTTAGACATATGGCCTGATTAATTGAGTGACCCTTTCTCACAGCAGGAAGGCCATTAGTTTGAATCTGCCATCTAGTTGGGTTCTTTCTCTTTGGACTTTACGTGCTCTCTCCATGTCTGTGCTGGTTTCCTTCCACAGTCCAAAAACATGCAGCTCTAGTAAACAGGAAACTATATTTCCCATGCTGTAAGTGTGAATGTGTTTGTCTATGTAGCTGTTTGACACTGAATACATTTACGGAAATAATCACGTGTTTGTACGATATATGGTATCGAGTGTGCAAGGGGGAGCAGTGTCAGTGCTGGAAAAGTAATGATATAAAGGAAGAAGAGTGTTTGCTGTTCTCGCAACAGTAATGGACTATAAAACTTATTTTTCTGTTAAAGTTTTAATTAATTACCATCATGAGTGTGAGGCACAATCTCCCTTCCTGTCTATGGAAACCCATTTGTGCCATGAAAAGAAAAAAAGAGATGAAAATACAGGGTAAAAAATAAAAATACTCATGATAAAGTCAAAATCTTGACCTCTTATCTCACAAATTTGACTTACTGTAAGCATTTTTGTTTTCATCATTTTTAAGCATAAGCAGTTCAGAAATCATATTTTTACTGTTGAGTTCAGCAGTTTGTGCTGGTAAATGTGTAAGGTTGGCTTACAATGGAATTCTCTATTAAGAAAGTCATGCATTTAAAATTTTACTTAAAGGATAAGGCTGGCGTTTTTCTATATCCTTCTTATTGTTAACAAATCTCATGTGCAGAGCCAAGTATTGCGTGTGTATCCAAATCCTGATATATTGTATTCCTCTGTGCCGTAGACCTCCGTTGTTGTACAAAAACTATTAAAAACACGTCAATGAGCCACATAGTTGCACTGAGTGACCTGTTCCTTCACTACAAAGATTACAGGCATGTTAATTGGTTTAGAAACAGCTCCAAAGACTTAAAACAGCCGTCAAGTCTTCAGTCTCCAGAGAGTAGTTCAGTGTAAGGCAGACACCACTGCACCACTGGGGAACATGGTTACGTTTACAGTGCTACGTTAGCTTGTTGTGCTACATATCACAACCCCTTGACTTTTTACTTAAGTTCTTTGAGAAATTTACAATGTGGTTGAAAGTAAGTAGTAAGTAAGTAAAAGAGCAGAAAATACACTTAAAGTATCAAAGGAACTCATTATGTAGAATGGTCCAATCTAGAGTTGTATATTGCTGTATATATTATAGCCCACTATCGAATTATTATCACTAATATGTAAGCTAATCAAGTTTGAGCTAATTTTGGCTGCTTTATTTCCTGTTTAGTAATGTAATCTATATGAATGCATCACAATTTATTAGATGATCATATACTTGTTTGAAAACTCTAATTGTAAAGTAACTAGTAACCAGGCCTTTAGTTGTCAAATAAATGTGGAAGAGCAAAAAATATAATATTTCTCTCTGAAATGTAGTGCAGTAGAAGTAAAAGGAGCATAAAATGGAAACACTCAAGTCCCTCAAAACTGTACAGAAATTGAGAAAATGTACTTAGTTACTTCCCACAACAGCATAAAAGTCATTTATCAAACAATTTTGAGTTAGTAGTTGTTACTGTTATAGATCAAAATACTAAAAAAGACAAGAAAGTTTTACAGTCACAGTACAAAATAGTGACCTCATTTTTTGTTTTCAAGGCTCAACAAAAGAAGGCGGGACACTGCACATTAACTACAACTAAAAATCTGGGTTAACAACATGACATTAAATAGAACAATAATTACAGGCCTCATGAGTCAAAAAGAAAATATGTTGCAGTGTCATTAACCTCATTATTAAATTGTCTACCAAAAGTCCCACCCCTCCTCTTATTAGCTCCCTCTGAGAGCTAACTGTAATACGTTTTCTCTCAGTATCCATTGCTTTATTTGGATTGTACGTATATACATTTGCTTTTGTTTTCTTTTACGCATTGTAATGATAGTATAATTAGCATAATTTAGCATTCTTTTTGTCTTCAGCTCTCACAGTGTGACAGGGCAAAGACAGGGCCATTGAAACTGCATGAGCTGCGCAGTTTGTGCTGTGGACCCATCACCCTGATGCCTGAGATTCAACACTTTTCCAACATCATGTTCCTTGCCTGAGTTAGAACATAGGAATATTAATTAAGAGACTAATTATAAATCCATGATTGCCTTCGCCAGTCTAAGTGAAAGACATTTTATTAGGAAAAAACTGACAGCATGGCCTTGATGAACTGCTTGTAACGCCCAGAGGGAAAACACGCTAATGGCTCCTCTCGACTGAGAAATGACACAGTGAGCAGAGTCTGGACAGACAATCACAGGACATTGTTACGATCCTTGGAGACCATGTCATGGGAGGGTTGTACAGTACGTGTTGAGAGCCAGCGGGTGCACCGTCAGTTTATTAAGAGTGTTAAAGCAAAGGCGGAGGAAGAAGCTTCAGAGCAGAATGTCAATTTCTATCCCTGCATATGCTGATTGTTTTTTTCCCCCAAACATTTAGTTTCCACATCTCCAAATCAATTGATAGCATCCTTTTTTTTTACATTATTTCTATGTAGTATTTCTAGTCTGACCAGGCTGACAAGACTTGAATATGACACTTGTGTCATAAGAGTTATGCTGTCATTACCCCTGCATTCAGATGTGCTGTAAATGTCTCTTGTATAGAGAGCTGTACAAGACCTTATTTCTGTCCAGATATGCTTATAAGCACTCATCTTTTCTTGGTTTCAAATTAGCACAGTTATGCAGACATTGCCTACGCTGCCTCTGTGATTTCTTGCAGAACATTTCCAAGTGGCAATGCATTTAGGCGAACAAATCAATCTTTTTGAGACTGCAAACTGGTACCTACAACATGTTTAACTGAATCACAAATACAGAGCTCTAGTCTCTTTATATTAAGGCCGGCATCGAGTGACTTGTTGTTGTAGCAGACTCCTTTAAAATACAAGGTGTTCTCATCTTCTAAAAAGGTAGTAGATATTGTAAGACTATGGTGTTATCATGCCACTAAAATGGATTTTAGATGATGGTCTATTAAAGATACTGTCCCAGCAAAATGTCAATTTTGAAGAGAAGCTGTTGCAAAAGCACTTTTTACCCTGTACACTATAAAAGCAGTTCTTCTTCCAGGACTGGAAGTTACAACCTTGCACTGCCTCACAGTGGTTGTTTGATTTTCAATGAGTTTCTAAAAGTGTGGAGAAAAATATTAGAAACACCTTTAAGTTGAATCAACAAGCCCCCAACATAGTGTCAAAGAAAATGCATGTTTGACAAAGGTATATTACAGTGATATTGGATTGGATTTCATCACACTGCACAGGTTTTCCCATTTTTCTCACTTTCAGATGTTGTTGGATGCCTTAACAACTGATGATCCAGCAGCTGATTTGAATAGTTCAGGTTTCTCTGTTTCTCAGGGCTCATGTTTGTCACCTGCATTGCACTCGTACAGTACATGTGCCTTTTTGGAAAGAGTCACTACTGCCCCCTTGAGCCAGAATACAATGCAGTTTGGAAATATATTGTACACCATGCGGACATTATCTGAGCAAAGATAAACCAATACATACATACATACATTTAAATAATATATTTGCTCATTTTTGTTTACATAGTGAAATGTTTAAAGTGTGAACATGATATTGGCTGGGATGTTACTGGATTTATCACACTTGTCGGAACTGTCTGCGGTTATGTAATCGACACATGCAGGGGTTTCAGGATGTTACTCGTTTGTCTAACTCAGACAGGTAATCCCTTCCTGAGCTTTGGCAGTCATACTGTCATTCATATCCAGTCACTCGGGCAAAACCTGTAATATCTAATAGCGCTAACCTGAGCGGATGTCTGACGTGCTCTCCCACACAGGATTTCATTATTACACATATCTTTCCTCCCAGCAATGACAAGAACCCGGTTACTCACAGTGATGAGCCAATTAGTTTCATTACAGCCAAACGCATGTCCAGTGATCGTGGAAACTATGCAGCCCTAATTTCTCATCTTTGCTGTGAGACTGAGCACTTACAGCAGGATGTGGTGATTGTGTGTACAGCATTTAACCCAGATGATTCCCTTAAAAACACATGTGCAATCCACATGTGCAGTCCACGTTTGCATCTCCCTAACCAGATAATTAATACCCTAATCACATCTTATCTTTATGAATTTCAGATTCAATTTGCTGCAACAATCCTATTGTTGTACTTAAAAATAATAATAGGCACTGTAAGAAGTCTAAAACTCTTTGTGACTTCTTAACTGGCCTTCTGTAAAATGCATATTCACAAGATAAACTCTTTATTCACACTTATTTTGCACAGCATTGTTTCAAGCTCCCTTTGTGATTTGAAACCCCACCCATTAGCAGCTGCATGGGCTAGAAAAACACACCACACACAATCATGCATTTAAGAATCATTTGGACTGTTTTATTGCTCTCAGTCAAAACACTACTCCATAAAAAAAACACTGAGTTCTGCTTTCTTCTGAGTAACCTATGGTTATTGAGCACATAAGATGCTTGTATAAAATTGGTTTCAGAGTTAGAACATCAAAAATATGACATTAATTGAGGAATCAGAAGTCAAAAAGTCAACATATACAGATTACACAACAAAGACGGAAGACAAAGTGGTTTCAGATTTTTGGTTTAAACAGTCTTGTGCTTCACATTTCGACAGCATAACGATGTGATTGTGAAAGCGTTAATTAAAGCCCTTATTTGCATTACACATCAAGCAGCACTGATTGTGCACCTTCTCTTCAATCATGTGTGATGGATTTCAGATGACTGAGATGTATTACATTCAGATATGCATTAATATCCTAAGTTTACTGAATCAGTTACAGTAAATACTTCATTCTGCAAAAAAAAACAAAAAACAAAAAAAAAAACCCAGCATGATCAAGTCATTAGAGAAATACACGAAAATTAACAACAGGTGCATTTCATTGCTTATTAAACTGCCACTAAAATGGATTTTAGATAATGTTCTATTAAAGATACGGTCTCAGCAAAACGTCAATTTTGAAGAGAAGCTGTTGCAAAAGCACTTTTTACCCTGTACACTATAAAAGCAGTTCTTCTTCCAGGACTGGAAGTTACAACCTTGCATTGCCTCACAGTGATTGTTTGATTTTCATTAAAAAAAAAAAAAACAAAAAAACAATAACACATATATTACATAGTTTTAAAAAAATTACTAAAAGAATGAAAATTTCTCACATTAACAGCTTTTGAATATGATCACATTGTAAAAGGAAAATTTAAATAAACTCTTAGGCTGAGTTCATGGTGAAGCGTGTGAGATCATCAAACTGCATTCATTGTTTGAGATGGGTTAAAAAGAATAGGCCATCACTCCCCCGCCCTACCTACAGTACAGGAAACGTCAAGGGAAAAAAAAAAAAAAATCAGATAATTCAATTTTCATGTTTGTTTTTCCCTGTATCTGTAGAGATCGTTAAAATACATAGCATTTTTGGTTTTGAAGGAAAACCCTAACAAGTAATTTTGATGGAATTACCCTTTAAAAACACTGCAAAAAAAAAAAAAAAAAAAAAAATCATACATATTTCATATTGACAAACAAAAAAAAACAAAAATACAATATCTTAAGTGTCACTGAACAAAAAGGAACTCAAAGTGGAGATTCAGAGATCCTATGCAGTGCCAGTTGAAGAAAAAAATCAGTGTTTGAACACAAATAATTGCACAACAGATGTTTTTAATATATATAATGCCTGGCACCTACAGAGAAATAAGAGGTAGAGCTACATACAGATATAATACATCTATATCTCCCTAAAACAGGGAAAAGACAGCTGAGTGGATACAGACCACTGAGAAAGAATATCTTCAAATTTGCACAAATTGGGAAGTTAAGTGGTAAAAGCCATACTCAAGATTCAAATGGCAAATTATTTTGCCAAGACTTTAAATATAATAAATATAGGGAAAAAATGGAAGAAAAGGAGGATAAGAAAACATAAAAATAAGATTGTTCCAGTTTGTATGGTGCTGAACCATTTACTTCTTACAAAACTGAAACAAACATGGTATTCTTACATTATCTTCTGGATGTATTTTATGAATATGCAGCCTTAGATGGATGCTTGATAAATAATGAATATGCCCATGAATACAAAATGAATGTCCGCTCATGACTGTGCATAGATGACCTTTTGTTCACTACAAGAAAAAGGAGGATTTTTCATGTGTGTCCCCTGAACATGCAGTACCTCCACTATGTTTTAAACTTAAGACTATAAAAACAGTACTATCAGATGAGAGGGCTGGTTATGTTTGGTGTTCTTTGGAATAATATATAAAAACTGCGAGGAACTCCTCCTAATATGTACAGAGTGAAATAAAAATTGGTCTGGTTGGTATGAAAATTATCTGCAATCTACTGTACAAACCCATCCTGGACGTCTTTACTTGGACGCTTGGTAAATTATTAGCATACGCATTAATAAGACATTAATGTCTCGTAAAAACTGCATACAGATGACCTTTTGTAGCCCTTTTTTTATACAAGCAGTCATGCAGATGAAGAATGATCAAACAGATCTTGTCACCCCCTCATTAAAATTCAGTACCACCAAAGCGTTTTAAATTTTAAGACAAATATTTCCAGCCATTTTGATTGAAATCCTCACATGAGGAATATTAAAAATACCGTTATGAAGTGGTACTACAGTAGAAAATTATGTTTATGTTGTGCTGGTTCTGCTGTATCTTTGGATAATTCATTCACAGATCAGTTTCAGAGCCCTTCTTCCAGAAGAAACCATTGTCCTCAAAGTCTCGGTCTATTCGAATCTGAGGCATGCCTTTATATGAACCTCTGTCAAGACTGAAAGAGCAAGAAGAGATATAGTGCGATATAAACGTGGTGTCGTGTGAACTCAAAATCATACAGCATGAAGTCCTTGTGCATTTCCTTCCACGGAAAATGTGTGATGCGAATGCCAGCTGATATTCACTTACTCAGCCACTGTGGGAGAGTCAAAGTAGCGCTCAGCACGGCGAATGCGTGTTAAGGAGAGTCTGGGATTGATCTCCTGAGGGAGAAGAAACAGAAAAACACTTTTTTTTAAAAATACTTCACTGTCACTCTGAATTTTCAAATGGACTAAGAGAAAAGAAAAGTTAAGAAAAGAAAGCAAACGCAGCAAAGCTGATTTTAGGAGTTAGAACATCTTTAACAGTTCAAAGTGGGAGGTTAAAGCAGCATTAAAAGAACAGTCAGAAAAGCACAGTGATCCTTTTAGATGTTAAATTTGATAAAGCGCATGCAAGAAGGACTAGTGTGACAGAAGAAAATTGTGAACACGAAGCCTTTAGAAGCAAAGTTTTGATCAGCCAGCATGAAGCTTGTGTAGCTACCGCAAAGCAAACCCTGGCTGGTACTCACTATCCAAAGATTTATCCCCCAACATGGGCTCCTGCTCCATCATATCCATAGAGATTTTTATACTGGGGATCTTTTCATGGTAGGGATAGTCAGACTGTGGGAGGAGGGAGAACATTAATACGTTGGGACTTTCTTTTAAAAAAGGTGAGGATCTACAGGAGGCTGTAGACAATCACAAGACATTACTGGACATACATACATCTACATATAGAGACATTTGGAAAGATTTAGTTTTAAAGAATTTTTTTACTTACAAACTCTATTTCACTGTCGATGCTTCCCTTCTTCTTGTTTTTCTTTTTCTTCTCATCCTCTTTCTTCTTTTTGTCCTTCTCTGGGATGACGTCGTCCAGGTAGCTGAGGTCATGTTGGGAGAACAAGTAGTCCATGGCCTTTCGGACCGCAACCAACGCCAATATCTGTAGACCGGGAAATTGTTTTATGAGCTTTTATCGATCTCTATGCTTTTGTGTTCAGTTACGTGAGTGACTGCAGCCGTTTCTCACCATGACAGGGAAGATGATGGCAGCCACTGTGGATTTGAGGATCCAGAGGAGGGCCAAACACAGGCCCTGGATGAAGGTGAAAAGGTGGATGCGTCTCTGGGGGACGTGCCGCAGGTAGATGAGGTCCGGCTGGTGCTTTGCTGGCATCAGGAGCAGCTGCAGGCGATCCATGAACTGACAAGAGCAAGACACACAGGGGTCAGATAAGACCGGAAACTGGAGATGCTGCTGTCAAAGCTTTAACAATATTTGGATATAATGTAGAACTGTGTTATTTATATGCAAGATGCTGCAGACATCTTCAATTCATATGAGCTCATTATCTCTTTAGGTTATGGTTGTTACTGTAAGTAAGTGAAAAGTTGTACAGTAGGTTTTAAAGCTATAGTGCAGAACTTTTACATATAAATGAATGTCTGTTACATTCAAGCTATTGCCAAATGAGTTCACACAATGCTGATCAAGCCCATTACCACCAGATAAATCTCTCTATATTTCACAGTATACAGAATTTTTAAATCTGGTGTCTGTGGCTACATTCCCGCGCTGGCCAGATGAATGCATACTGTGCATGCTCTATGGGCAGAGCATGCGCACCAGAGAAATACATTTTTGCACAGGAGGCGGCTTGTGGATTTTGACCCCCATTACTTACATTATAAGTACATTATGAAGGGATCTTCTAATTGCCAGTATAAACAGAGAAAAACTTATTTCAATGTGTCTTATTTCAATTTCTCAATTGTGAACCTGTCCTTTTAAACACAAAAGATGTGACGTGGATGTTTTTTTTTTGTTGTTGTTTTTTTTAAAAAGGCACCTTTAATGGAGCTGGACTAAGTAAAGTAATAAAATAAAGTAATGTAATAAATCAATATCCTTGTGTATGAATTGTTCAATATAAATAAACTTACTTTGCCCAACAAATAATGTAACAATTATTTTTGCTGTGTATTGTAATTACTTCTTCGATGAATACAATGTAATGAGTAATAAATTATATTTCTTTCAAGTACTTTTCCCAACACTGGTTAGCAAGCACTGGACAGGTAAGACTCACTCACCTGGACACCATTGAGTGACGCCACACCCATGTAGAGGAACACACCGTATAGCACAGGCATGGGGATGAACTGAAGGACACAAAGCAAAACAGGTTTTAACGTGATGTGTGACGGGTAATTTTGTCAACATTGGTAGTATATATTCTTGGTTTAAAAATAGTTCACAAGTAGCTTTTCTAAGAATGTTCTTGTAATAGACACTTGCAACACTTGGCTGCCATCGACACTAACAGAGTGGAGAAATTCACTACAAACTGGCAAGCAAATGCAAAAATGTGCCATCTAAATAAACAGGCAACATTTAAGCCAGAAGTAGATTAAACATAAAATATGACGACAGGGAGAATCAGTCTTACTTTACACTTATCACTGTGTACCTTTGTCATCTTATACTATTGTTACAGCCATAACAACAGTATAAGATGACAAGCCAGTCTAGAAATGAAAAATCTCTTCAAGTCTCCACAGAACCAGAAGCGCAATATTCAAAATGTCCACAAGGGGGAGTACCAGCCCCAACAATCCCCCCTCAGTGATTTCACAGCCATGGTGGGCGGCTTAATGAGGGAATGGAAACTAGAGAAGGCACTCAGCTGCAATCCGATCTTAAGCCCTGATGAACATGCTTATTTCACATCACATTACTTCAACTATGGGAGTTCCTAATCGGATGAATTAAAGATTTGAAATTATTTTAAATTTAAGAGGGGTGACAGGAGTTTGTCCTAAAAGAGGCGGACAGTAATCCATATTTCCATGGAAGAATTAAGAAATTTGAGCACTACCTTGAGGATAGGGGCCATGAACACAGAGAGTCCCGTCAGGATGAACACAAAGATACCGGTGACTCTTTGCTCCCTAGATTGGGGGGAGAAAAAAAAAAAAAAACCCAGCAAAAACACAAAATTAATCAAAAGATTTGAGTCAATGCTGAAGAAAAGGTTAATATTATGTGTCAATCTGCTGCTTCAAATTTACACCACATGTAAAACTTGTAGAGCTGTAACGTAATGAGTCGGTTAATCAATCAACAGAAAATTCATCACCAAATATCTTTGGGTTATGGACTGTTGGTCAGGACAAAAGCAGACTTTTGAAGATGGTAGCATGGAAATGAGGCTCGTCCACTTATGAACATTTGCAAATTGATTGAGACAGATTTTTTTGGCGTATGCAGTTTTGTCTACATGTAAACTTTTGGTGTGGATTCTACACACAACTTTATAAATTAGGCCTTAAAGACCTGGCCCCCGTGTGTTAGTCTGAGGGATTTATTTACACCTGGGAATCCAAAATGAATGCAATTAACTACTTGGCCCAGTCAAAAGCCAACAACACTCTGGGAAAATAGAGAAAGGAGTAGAAACTTCTGCTCTGGACCGAAACTGTAAGAAACAATTTAATTTCATCATCCAGATGACGTCACTGTGTCCTGCAGCTGTGTTAACTTACCTGACACCCAGAAATTTGGGCTGTTCCCCGGGGGCCGATGTCTCGGTCTCCATTTTCAGAGAATCAATGTGGGCAATCGAGATGACAGTGGCAGCCACATACCAAGGCAGGCCCATGAAAGAGCAGATAATCATCAGGATGGCCACCCAGAACAGGTCCAAGTGATACCCTGCCCCTTTCTGAGGAGAGACAGCAGAGCAGAAGAATGAGCTCATAAGGGATTAAACCACAGGAGGAGAGATTCTCACAGTGACCCAAAGTACAAAGATTTAGTGTGCATCAAGATGCAGTTGTTTAATGACGATTTCTCCAGACATCAAAATGACCTTGTGATCATCGTGATTGTGGTGCCCTAAAAATGTAAGTAATAGTGCAGTAATAGTGACGTAGTGACATAGCTACTAGCATATCTCGAGTATTCTTTCAGGGAATTTATGAGTTTTACCAACCTTAATGAGAAAGTGTTTACGTTCTACAATTACACACAAATATAATACAGTATAAATTATTACATTTGACCAAAATTAAGCCAAAAACAAATTCAGATGAAGGGATTTTGTATTTTTCCACCAGGAATTTGCCACCATGTGTTCCTGGCATTGTGGGGAAGGCTTTGAAACATACAGACTATCCAACAGGAGGGCAACATTTTCAGAAGATATAAATTTATTTTTATTTTACAGTTTAATTAATATAGAAAGACATATTTAAAAACTTTTTTGGGCAGCTAGTCAACATTTCTTAAGTCAGGGCAGAGTTACACTGGATGAACTTTGGACTTTTGACATCATTACGAATATCTAAAAATCTTCAGTACAGCCCTTTTGGAATGGGTAAATCTTTGAGGTAGAGTACTGACCTTGAGTTTGTGCTCTTTCCTGTTGACAATCACAGCAGTGATCTGCTGATCCATAAATATGAGAATGGTGACCAGCAGAGCGGGAAGTGCGGCTGCAAGGTACACCCACCAAGGGTTCCCTCCAAAAGGAGGAATAAACCAGCCCCTCTGTGGATGTGTGGGCTAGAAAACAAAAACAATAAGAAAAAGATTGTTAAAGTGAGCCATTACAGCTATAGAGCTCAAAACATGGAGACGCCTGACTGGTGTTGTACCACCTCATGTCTGCATATGCACAGTCCACATCTCCTAGACATTAAATAACATCTCAACTAGAACAGAAAAAAACACCTAATTTGAAGTGTTACTTGATTACCCTTTCAGTGAGTCTTAACACTGAGCTGAGGCTAAAATTACCTGGTGCATCATTACATGACAGAATTGTGAATTCAGTCTCTGTGGTCAAACAAAGCTGGCTCTGTACTTGCAACTATAAGACCGTCTGTGTTCTCACATCACCTATAATCAAGGTGTTATTTGATGAAGGTTCCTGCTCCTCTAACCCCATCATTCCCTTCTTTTATGTCAGGGGGGAATCTTAAGGCTGGCTGAGGAACATTTGAGCTTAGAAATCTCAAAGAATGACTCTGTCTTAGTTTCAGGTAATGTGTATCGCTTACTGGGCAAACTACAAAGAAAGCATTCTACTGGGATTTTAAAGAATTACAGTCCCTTTCTAGCAGAAACATGGATCATTATCAGAGTAATGAGAAGGAAACTGCACCTGGCAGTTCAACTAAAAAACAATTCAATGCAATGAGATGGCGAGTAGTTTTCTTGTGGATGTGCATCACTTTTTTATTAGAAGTACTTCTTCCATATGTGTTATGTACCTTGAATTCACTTGGCACTATGAGCTTTGGAGTGCCCACACCGACAAAGGCATCCACGCCGCAGAAGAGAAGAATGGTCAAGATGATTGCAAAGTCGCTGATGAGCTTCCTCACCTGGAAGGGAAAAAGCAGGTTTGACAGTGTTTTTCAGCTTGCGGCAGTCTTACTGGCTCTTGTGTAATTTTTCTTCATATGTTTGGCAAAGGACTACACCCTGTTAAAATACATGTTTGTGGGTAAACAAACACTGGCAGATATTACCATGCTGAGTGCGTGCTTTTACTACTGCAAGAGTACAGCGAGTGCAATAATAAGTAGCATTTATAATAAGTAAACACATTCGCTCAGTAACTGGGCTCCAATACTTTCTAACCAGACAAGAGGCTAATAAAAAAGGTAATTCAATTATTTGCTAAAAGGATAATCATGTAAATGGTAAAAAACAGTCAAATATACTGGTCAATACTGGGTTTATATTGGACATATAGAGGCATGGCTCTGGGGAAGACGATGTCTGTTGGCGAGTCCACCATTTTGGTCCAGACTATTGGATGGATTGCCATGAAATTTTGTACAGACATTCATGGTTCCCAGTCCATGAATCATACAGACTTTGGTGACGCTATTACTTCTCCTCTAGTGCCACCATGAGTTTGACAGTTGTGGTTTTATTGAAATGGTTTGGTTATTTACCAGACAAGTGCTGTTACTGATTTGAATAAAATGCAAATGAAGTAGCAGTAATGTATGAATCTGAGCTGGAGCCTCATGCCGGCTCATTTCAAACACTGTTAACGTGAAAGCTGACCTTCCCACACTGACTCTCTTTGACCCTTGAGTTTGTCACCAAAACTGAGAATTGCTAGTTAACTTTTGTTTGGTGAACAAGCCAATTGTTTCAATCCTCTTCACTAAGATTGGAAAAACTTAAGTGACAGTTGCTATCACTCACTTTGGTGGGAAAGAAGCGGCTTGTCTTGAACTTCTTCAGAGCCATGGAGCAGGTGTAGGTCCCAAAGAACAGGATGAAGGACATCAGGGTGATGTCAGGCACGTAGCCACAGGCCTCTCCGACCAGCTGCCCTCCGTACGTCTTACACTGCTGAATGCTCAGGGACGCCCAGGTGGCATTTACTGGCTGCGGAGATGAGGACAAAGAGGTTCTTTTAACCAACAAACAACAATATTTGGGGAAAAAACCCCAACTCTACCAATGAATGCAGCAAAAGTTTTGAAATTTGAAATCTATGCTTTGATGTTAAGCTATTAATGTTACAAAAACAGGAACATCACGTACCAGATCAGTACTGTTTGTCCAGGCAGAGAAATCATTGAGTTCTGATGAGTTGCCTAGTGAAGAGAAACAATATGTAATCACCAAAACACTTCTCTTACATGCAGTATAACACTTGCCATTTTGGATCTGTGTCAACGTCTCTTTCACTGACAATCCTGCCAAGTCATTCGCCACACAGAGACTGATAGGGCTGTTGAGAAAGTAAACAGTGGTATCTACAGGCTGACGCATATTAGTATCATTTGTTATCTCCACTGTAAACACGGCAAAAATAAGTTGAAAGCTTTGTTTAACAGACAATAGTAAGTTGGTGCCAAATGGGACAAAACTAAATAGGACTGGTCATCTTTCACTATCTGGTATCACTGGTGATACTGAGATTCTGATGGCGCCCTGAAACAACAACAATGAAGAGTTTTTAGGGTAAAGATGTTTCAAGATTTCGGAGTGGTCCTATCACACACTGCCCGTGTTACTGGATATAGCGAACCACCTCCTGTAATCCATCTTATTTAACCATTCCAACAATTTCAAGAGCGATGGCTACGTACCAGGTATGCAGTGGCAGTCGTACTGAGTGATGAAGTCTGGATCATATTCGGAGTTAATTGGGTTGTGGTGCGCCAGCTTTATCATCTTTTTGAAAGCGTCATAAATGAAGATGAAGCTGATAAGCGCAGAGAAGCCTTCCTCAGTGAAGCGTGTGAAGTACTGCACCAGGAAGCTGGCATCTGTGGCGACCAGCACCAGACAGAATAGACCCGACCACAGGCCGATCCACAGCCGGAACTCAAGGTAGTTGAAGCCGTTGTCTCTGACGAGATACAGAGGGAATGGTTAATCGTGTATTCATACACCTTTATGTATTTTATTATAATTCCTCCAGGAATTCACTGTACTTCCTGTTATGCCTGTCTAGCTCGAATTCTGTGAATTTGGAAGCTGTGAAATGATTGCAACCGGAGTTGTCAGCAGGCTGTTATATGGATAAGATGCATCTGTCGTATACATATACACAGTACAGTATGTATCCCAGCAGCTGTGGATGGACGGGCAGCTGCAACTGACTCAGCAACCATTTACTCGAGGAGGCATGGAAACATTTGGAGGACACAGAAGCCACAACATTCTTCACTCACAGTGTGAAATTAAATGAGAGTGAATTATTAATAATGGAACATAATCAGCATGGTGTTTGGTAATGCTAGAAGACTCGCTGGGAGAGGAAGGGAGTACAGTGAGGGAGGAGAGAGAAGTCAACATTTCGATGGCTAAATTATTATACATTCAGTGTTGTATATATATACCCTTATGTCCTTTTTTATAATATACACCCTATTATACATGTCCTTATGACTTATTAAGACTACATTTCCCTTTGTTCATAGATAGCACTATTACAGGATGTAACGTCTTTTGTTGAATGTGCTTAATTTTACTTTCTCCTGCATCTGGTTCTACACAAGTATGTGTGTGTGGTGCAGGTCTTGTCCCCAAGTCCATTTGGGACAGGAAGTTGACGGCAAAAAACACATGGAAAATTAACAGTCAGTACCCGGGACAATCTGTTACTGCCCAGAGATTTACAGTAAGCACAAGAAGTTCCAGCGAGATATTGTTCAGATAAGTGAAGTTGCCAGCCTGCTTATTTATATGTACTCATTATGTTTGTATTTTGATTGTATTTATAGTTGGAGGGCGGAGGGGGGATACCATTTCTGTAAATGCACAAACATCTGACCTTTTGGGGGAAGTCTATAAATATCTACCAGGATACTGCTGCAGTTTTTTTTAGCTTTATTTCACCCTTGCAAAAATATTCATTGACTTTAAAGTGACTGAAGTAGTTTGATCAATTATCACTCACCGGCTGAAGTTGAAGAGGAGTCTTTCAAAGACAAGTACTGGACCTGTGCTGCTGAGAATAGTCAGAGGCTGACCAGCCAGCAAACAGAACACAGCTCCTGTCAGTGCCGTACCCAGGAAACTTTCCAACACTCCCTGCAACACAGCACACATGGAAAACACACACACACACACACACTTTAAACAGAGCTCATGAAGCATGTTAGGCCTAGAAGATACGCAGAAGACATGAGACTCTGCATTCATATAATGAGCATCCCTATTAACTATCCTGAACAGAAATTGTTAACAATTCTTTAAGCAGCACTAAACATATTTTCACTTTTTTTGCTTTCTGAGCTACTAAACATCAATGACATAATTCTGCTTACTCAGCTGGAAACTTTGTTTTCCCCACACACACACACACACACACACACACACACACACACACACACACACACACACACACACACACACACACACACACACACACACACACACACACACACACACACACACACACACACACACACACACACCACAAAGCTGCAGGGCTGGCCCATCAGGACAGGCCTGTTTTATTTCCAGCCGTGTCGGTAGTTCATACTAAGTGTATTTTACAAGCCTAATGCTACATACAGTAGATAAAGTAAATAAATGAGTGGTTGACAAGTAGGCTGCACTTCTGAGACTTGCACCAAGAAAGGTCAGGTGAGGGCAGGGATTCCCTCTGCGGTGCTCAGAGTGGAAAAGGGAATGATGGAGGATTGAGGAGCACTGTTGGTGGGGGTGGGGAGGAGGGGGTTAGTGGAAATGCAGCCATGACGAGGCTGCAGTGGCTGAGTAATCTGGATCTGTGGTTATTTACAGCTTGGGCAAATCCCTGAGGCCCGTGCTCTGCAGGTCTGCAAGGATGCAGCTCTTTGCCAGGATAGAGGCTGAAGCATGTAACTCAGTCAGTAGACAAACTTATACACTAAGCTGTCAGAGGCATCAGTATGGATGCAGAAGTGTATGCCATTATATTGTAATTGTACAATTCTTCCATATGCAATCCTGCCAACAGCCGGTACAACAGATGGATGCAGTATGAGCCTCTGAGCTCCAAATTAGCATGGCTTATCAGCTGAAGTGAACTCATTTTGTTCATTAGTTTGTGACTAAATAGGTAGTGGATACAACAAAATATTTAAAAAGGCACATTCAAACCTATACCATTAAGGCTATATAGTGCACATACAGTGTGTGGCCAGCTCTTGGTCACTATATTCCATTTTGGTCACATTAGGAAAAAAGCTAAATGTGCTATGTGATTAAAAATAAGAGCAAAGGAAGAGAGATATGCTAAAAATTTGTTTAGTACTGAGACATTACAGCTATACAAGGTCATCAGCTCTTTATTCTAGATACTTTCACATCACGTGTGATCACAATGAAGAAAAAGAATCACACTTCCGCAAAACACAGCCTACTTCAGCATTAGAATCCGTTTAGAAATTATGCAACAACATGTTATAGGCTGTTTAATTTAACCTTTTAAATCTCATAAGGGAAGTGCTGTGGTAAATGTCATTCATAGCTGTTAATGCGTTACAAGTTATGCCATATATTTGTTTTGACATTTACAAGTTAATAAAATATCAATATGCAGTATAAACTATTGTTTGATTTAGTTCAGTGCAAACTCTGTAGGTGTCAAGGCCACCTGAACCCAAACTGGATCAGCCTAGTTCAGGGCCCAGCTTTTGTGAGTGGTCATATTTAGGTCAAGGCTCATCTTTTAGGCATCATGTTAAACTGGTTCAAGGTTAACAGGAGGCTTGTTTTGTCTTCAAGTCAGCTGTAGAAAAAACAGCAGTGTGGAGCTTTACCTTTTAATGTGCAACACAATCTCTCTACAGAAACAAACCTTGCTCATTATAGATATAGTAAAACCAAATACCATAATTAAAGAAAGAGATGGGGGGGTTACCTGCATGTTGTCTGTTGCATCTCCAAGTAAGCCTCCAAATGTGATTGCGTTGGTGACTGTGCCCAGGTAGATGAACAAGATGGTTGACAGAGACTGGATATTTAGTGCGTCATAGAAGTCACTGGCAAAAAATGGCAGCTTCCGCTTGATATCCAGGATAAGACCTCCACAAAACCTTAAAAGCCGAACCATTCAAGTTAGTTGGTACAATACTAATCCATGTCATAACTTTTTGTCTTCAGCTATATAAATGACTCATGATGTGCATGAGGTGGGAATAAAAGATTAATTTGGAAATGTTTTTGTCAATGTTTCCAAAGAAAGGAAAACATCTTTTGAATAAAGGAAACAAAAGGTTACGCAATAGTGAAGTGCTTTCATTGTTCTTTAGTCATGTGTGGAACATTTCCTCATAGGGAGACTAAAACAATATTTTTCTAAGTTTTTTTTCACTCCATGATACATATTTTCATAACCAACAATCACATTTCCAATAGGAAGATAATAAAGGCACATGTATTCACCTAATAGTATGAAAATCACTGCAGTGTTAGAGTGCAGGATTTACGACAATTTGATGTAAGAAAGTGAAATCCTAATTACTTTCTGGTGCACTGAAGCTCCTCTCCAACCTGGTGTCCTCCTCCCCCTCCATGTCCTGCATCATGAGGAGTGTCGCCATTCATCTGAGGTGGGTCTAATCCAGCGTACATGTTCTTCCTTTGGATAGGAGGTCAGACAAACACGGTCACAAACCACGAGCCATCAATAAATTCAAGCAGAAAATAGCATGAAATCTGAAGCTTTGTCAATGAGAAATTCTGTCTAACTGTACACCCCAGCATCAGATCTGTGGGGTCACACACATCAAATCATTTTTACAAATACATCTTGTAAAACATTACATAAATCTTTCTTTGAAAAACATTTAACACTGTATGTACTGTATGTCACATACAAGCCATTAAGTCTACAGTATATATAGATGAAACTGAAAACAACAAACCATTTGTCTATGTAAGAAAGATCAGCCATTTCCAATTATGCTATACAGGCAAAACATATCAATCAAATGTAATAAGGAGAGTAGTGTTCTGTGCTGGTGACACATGTACAGCACATAATATTGTAACTATGCAACAGTCTACATGTTTAATGCGGTGGAGTCATTATTTACACTTGACTAAAAGTGAAACTTTAACTTTTGAGAGAGGAGATAACACTTTCTTCCTCTTATGAATGAAAGGCTGAATTCATAAGTGATAAAACACACCACAGCCCAGTTCAATACACTCCGAGGTTTTGCTGCTACAGCTTTACTTGGTAACCAGCAGGTTATGATGACTAATGTTGGCAAACTTTAGGTAAATATTAGGTCACTTTGCTGCCTTTATAACTCCACTTGTGCCACTGTTATAAAAAGCTTTTTAGCAGTTTAGCTAAATGCTAAGCGGTTTTGCACTTAGCAGCATCCAATAATTGACATTTCCTACAAAAGTTACATGGTCTTGCTTTAAGAAAGAGAGAATGAGACGATAAACGAATGTTCATGTGACACACTTGATAGATTAAAATAGATTAATGAGCAGTGACATCACTATCTCTTAATTTGGATTAGGTCGTATGAATTAGAGCGGACCTCTTGTCCGAGGAGGGCAGAGACTTGGGTGGCTCTATCCTGATGTCAGGGTCCCACTCGCCAGGAGGCAAGACGATGACCTCATCCAGAAACTCCTCGATACCAGCCAGCAGGTCCTGCCTGTCCTTCGCTTTATAGGCGATATCATGGAATACCTGCCAGCAAACAAACATAACAAACATATTAGTAATCAACCAATCAAAATGCAACATGTCCTTAAGTTATTTATCTTAGGCTTGAGGGAAAAACCACAAAATGTGCAATTCAACGGCTCAGTGGAAAACACTGAGTACTGGGACACAGAGTGCTGCACGTCATTGAGAATGTAAATCATGGCAACCAACCTCAACACTACATTACTGACAACAACCAAGAATTTTCTAAACTGTTTCACAATGTACACAAAAATAATGATTCATTATCCGTGTTCATGCCAGGACCGCAGGCACAAGCAGGTAGAGCGCTACGGGGCAAAGAGGCGGCTGATGACTCAAAAACACAAACATCTGATAAACCTGTGGTACAACTGTCACGAGAGAGCTGGGAGGGTAAAGTTTAACTTGAGGAAATCCTGGAAAAACACTTCCTGTCATGTTGACATACGAGGGTTATACTGGGAAGAGCTGAGGCCTGTGGGAATTTGCGGGCCAGATGCTCTCAGGGTATCTGAGCCATGTGTTAACATTCCTGACAACACAGAGAGGTTATTCAGGAGATGTGAAGATACACACCAGAGACACAAGGAAGACAGATGAAAATATGAGGAGATACATTTACTACAAGAAACAAGATAATAAATGATATAAAATGTATATATTAACAGCATATGATGCAAGATGTATTGTATGCTTTATTGCATCATAGGCACCAAAACCTGTCTCCCACAACACACAGCTTAACAATTAAGCTCTAATTTGGTCACTGCCAACAAGACTGGCCAGGCCAACTGCTGTGATGATTAATACAGCAATATCCAGAGAGCTGAGAGATTTGGCTGCAACTGCAGAGAACAAGCAGTGGTGGACAGCCCGTACTACACTGGTACAACTGGATCATATAAATACCAAGATAACGAGGAAAAATTATTATTGATAATGCGTCATCTGGTCATTTTTAGTCATGCTTGTAGCGTTGCTCCAGGGATGGCAATGTCAAGCCAATTGGTTGGTCCATCACTTTGGTCTAGTCTGAAATATTTCAACAGCTACTGAGTGCTGAATGTGAAATTTTGTACAGACATTGACGATCCCCAGAGGATGAATCCCACTGACGTCAGCGATCTCCTGACTTTTCCTCTTGTGCCATCACAAGATTTCCATTTGTGGCTTTGAATGAAATATCTCAGCAGTGAAATCACATTTGTCATGAAATTTGGTACGGACAATCATGTTTCCCACAAGTGTAATACCTTCACAATTCATCTAGCGCCATCAACAGGACAAAATTTCAGCTTGTCTAGAACTTCGGTTTATCAACAAATACCTGGAAAACTATTGATATTCCCATTAACTTTAGCTATATTTTGTGTTTAGCACTAATTAACACATGTTAGGAAGTTAAAAGATGGTTTACATGGTAAACATTAAACCTGCTAAACATCAGCATGTTAGCATCGTCAATGAGAGCATGTTAGCATGCTGATCTGTTAGAGTTTTAACAACCCAACTCATTTATCATTATTGTAAAACTTGAACCATTAAACATGATTTTTTTGAATGCAGCACCTGTTACTTGAGGTTGAGCAAATACGTCTGCCTCACATCCAAACAAGGGCATTTTCTCTGTCCCAGCTCGAAAGTAAATGTTGGACAAATATGACATAACGTGATCATAACGTACCTCATCTGACATCAGTGTGGCAATGGCTCTTCCAATCTCATGGTAGGACTTTGCTTTACCTTTGGGGCCCAGCAGCACAAAGAGAAATCTAGGTAACAACGAGAAAATGAGAGGAAAAGTTATCAATGAAATCTGTGTCTCCAGCATGAGCGCCTGTAATCTTTTTACAGTTAATGATGCAGCATTTGTGTCTACCTTGTGGGCACGGGGACCTCGGTGAGAGCCCCAAGCATGACGGCGTGCTGCAGACGAACAAACGCCACAAAGGGAGTTTCCAGGAAATCTACCTCTCCAACCAGCACGTTTGATGCCTCGGCATCTCGGGGCAATTTTTTCATGAACTTATTCTTCAGCTAGTATGAAAGAAGAAATGAGGTCAGAGTCTGTATGAAAACATCAGGCAGCATTGTAACAATAAACTCTTGCTCCTTTTCTCAGTCACAGGCGTTATGATCAATGATAAATGTGACATTTTAAATAAATATGCTGATTAAAATGTAGCTATAACAAGACTGGGAGACTGACATGGTGTTTTTACTGTCTCTATATGCACGTAAGAACAGGTAGTACACGCCCTTTCCTACAATTATGTGCTGTACAACAGCTTGACTTTATGCCACCTAATAAACGCGCTTTACTAGAGTGTCTTACACTTAACAACTAACTTGTAAAGTCACACACATTTTTACACTTATTTTGCATTTAGCAAAGGAATATACAACCATGCTGTGGATGACAGAAAAAAAAAAACTTGCAGGGAGATGATTAACTAAGACCTTGCTGTTATGTCAAAGGCCAGGCCATTGTGACAAATCCAGTTTCATTAACTGTTGCTGGAGCGTAATTCCATTTGTTACAGTTTAACTGCTCCTGTGATCTTTTATCTCTGTGCAGTGTTTCTGTAAACCACACCGCAAATTTACAAGTTAGCCACTCAATCATGAGTCATGACAGAGAGAGAAACTGCATGTGTAGATGATAGAAACCCACACAACAAAAAAATGGGAGACAGTGAGCTTTTGTTGTACAGAGCAGAGAGAGCCAGGGATCTTATCTATCAGTGTGTGAGGCTCACAAGCTCATGCATACATACGGCCCAACACATGACCCTGCATAGTGCTGCTTTGTGAATGTTGACCTTAAGAGTTGTCTGTTAGGCTGCAGAATCTCTTGCAAAGCTCAAAGCAATTCTTGTTTCCAATGCAATAACACGGGGAGAGACAAATATATTTACCTGATCCTTCTCTGGTTTGTCAGAGAAGTCGCTCAGGCTGTTGGAGGTGAGGTTTCGATGGGCAGTAGTTGGGCTACCTGCAGAAAGGTAAGACACTGTTAGGGTCTTAAGAAGGCTGGCAAGACCGCAGAGCTTCCAATTAGACATTTTTGGCTGTGAGGGAAGACAAATCCCAGAAAAGAAAGTAGATGAAGAGAGCCAGAAACATCAGGACCTAGCTAAATGTGGCAAGGCTTAAGCTTTAGGACTAATGCCAGATGGTCATTCATTCAGGCACTCCAGAGAGAGAGGCCGTCTTAGGTTTGCTTCTTACACGTCTGCAGAAACATGCTTCAGCAACTAGGGGCAAATAAGTGAGAATGTAAACTTTGGAACTTCGATACGGCCCATTTACTCAGTCACTGCTGCTGACTATGTTAAGAGGACAGAGTCTACAATAGTTTAACTTTTTGTGACCAAAAAAATATTTGGTTAAGTCCATTAAGAGTTATTAAATGAAGCTATTCTATTTTTGTTCCTACACTGATTTACTTCCGTTTGTAGCACAAATAAACACACTTGTTATATCAGTGGAAGGAAAGGGGAATTCAACAGTTTTCTGATTTTTGGCTCAACTCATATTTGTGGATCTCCATGCAAGCTGTGACCTCACTTACAGAGGTATCCCATGCTGGAGCTCCTCATGACCTCGCATGGTTCCTCTGAGTCTTGTGGGGTTACACAAGGCACAGGGGGCTCAACGGGGTTGCGTGCTATAACGCCCCCGGGTGCAGGAAGTCAAACCCAAAGAGAAGGAAAAGAAGGTTGAAGAGGAAAAGAGGAGAAAAGGACAAGAAGGAAAATAAGTGAGAGTTTGTATTAGGAAAGGGAAAAATAGCAACAGTAGATAGCGTCAGAATGGATTTAAGAAATAAGAAATCGGAAGGCAAAGAATGAAAGTGAGTGTATGGGTTTGGAGTGATAAAAAAATGAAGGCTTTTTTTTACCATTTTCCTGGTTGGAAAACAGCCTACTTGCACTGGAAACACTCTTGCCAATGTCTGCAAGGGAGCGCAAGTTGGACTTCTTGGTCTGGTGGCGATGCTTCCGTAGCAGCGTGTACATGACCTTCTCCTTCAGCTCTGCCTTCAACTGACCAGTCTCAATCTGGCTGTCGGTGATCATCTCTGTTAGAAGGACAACAAAAAAATCGAGTCATCCTCAAGTTTTTTGGTTACCTTCAAGAGTGTGTTGGAATTCGGGGTATAGTCAAACACACTTACCGACAACCTGTGGCAATGTGGAGGCCTCCAGGTCCAGCATGATTGTGCCCTTCTCGATGCACGTTTTGAGCTCCATCAAGCTATGTAAGGACAGCGTGGCCACGTGAGGCTTACTCCAGCGCTCGCCGCCTTTCTCCACTTTTTCCTCAAACTTGATCCATCTGAGCCGAGCATGACAAAAGACACGGACGGAGAGAGAGAGTTTAGTTGGTTTTTATAGTTCTGGACTGGTACTGCTGTGTTGGACCTTGCCAGTAAACTTGGTGTTCTTGAAAAAGCCCAGATGCCAGAGTGTGTATAATCATTTTTTCCCCCCCTCTCTCTTTCAGACATCTTCCTGAAAGTAAAAGCTCACTGCAGAGTATAAATAAAAAGTATATAACAGTAGCTTTATAAGTTTCTTAACAAATACGGGCAGCAAACAAAAGGCGCCGAGATGGGTTCTCTTTTCTTTACAAAACAACCCCACTGTGTTGTCAATTGGTCACAGTTTGCAAGGCCAGAATAGGGGATGCAGGACGGTGTAGAAATAAAAAATAAGTCACTAGAGTTGAGGAAATATATGACATGCTGGAAGGGCGACAGTCAGACCACACATGTCTAAATCTTGCAAAACGAGACTTGGTTACTACGGATAAGCTTAGCCTTGAAGGAAAGACTGGGGACAAGGATTCTTTTTAATAATCATGCCTCACATGTCACCACTACAAAAGAGCCATTCTCCTGAGGCCTGAGGATGGGGTTTCCTCTGGGGATAGAGTATCCCTCTGGCTATGGTCCACACGTCTGTGACCAGCCGTCTTATTGGGAGGGGCAGCGTGGCCAAAGAGACACCATCGACCTCAAGGAGTTCATTTAACTTCCCCTTCATGTAAACCCCCCAGTTTCACTTCCAAAAACAGAACAAAAGTTATAAGTACTTGCAATAAAAAAGAAACACTTATCACTAGTCTGTAAAGTCCAAGAAAGGCAAAAAGAATGCTATGAAGATACAACTTAATCACCAGAAATGTGATTGACAAACAATTTTAGGCATTTTGATGCCTTTTTTGTTGCTTTTTAAATATTTCCTATTTTTCATGCATCTCATATAACCTGAATGACCAACATTTAACTTTTTTATCTGCAATATATTCTTACAGAACTACATAAAAGGCCACTTTGCACATTAACATAAGGAACCATTAAACAGTTTAATGGATATCCACATTTTGATGCCCTTATTTCATGTGCTCCAGACCTACTTGTAACACTCATTCTTGTTCTGACCATGTGGGAGTTTCTGCCTTTTCCTGGTCTCACAGAGCAGGTACTAGAGATCTCAATCTGATAAGTGCAGACTGGGAGTTCACTGAAGTACGGCCTATTTCCCTACGCACACAAAACACGATTATTCCTGAGGGATTGTGTTTCGCTGACTGCACCATTGTGTAGCAGGAAATATTTGACCCGTGCATAAACACTGCCTACTGCTTTTAATGTAAAAGTTCCTCAAATTTGGTCATCCTTAGAGTGACACCTGACTGTGAACGACCTCGGGCATCGTTACTCATTGTGAACACAAGAGATAAAGTTGGAGGTGGGGTGACAGATTGCACGCTTGATTGACTTTAAAAAAAGACATTTGGCTTTGTGGCTCACCTGGCAGTCTCCTTCCACTCCATCTCCTGCCCGTCCACAGCCAGCAGCTCGTCCAGCTCGGTGAAAAGCTGAGGAGGTGGGGGGCCATCGTCCTCCTCTCCCAGGATAAACCTGATCCTTTCTGCTGGAGAAACTGAGGAGAGAAAGAAGCAAGTTATGGACCAATGCATGTGCATGAATAAACCTGAGGCAGGAAATAAGCCATCCGGTTTCAGAATCTTGATTGATTTCTTATGTATAACACAGTCTGAATAGTTGTTCATGAAGTCATGTCATCATGTAAACACTCTGATTCAGTGATTGCCCTGACACATCTATCAGGCTCAAACACAGAGGGTGTTTCCCCAGACTTGAATCTGGCTGTCAAAATTGAACCCTTGAGATATAGTTCAGCTTCACACTGCTATATATTTATAGGGTTTCTTGAGTAGTGTTACATACAACACTCATCACCTCTGCAAGTAAGTACATGAAAAAGTCAAATATTTAGACAGTATCTCACTAGCACTACCGACAGTCACAACAATGGATTTTATTGTCTCAAGAATAATTTAACAATGATTCAACAGTGATTAACTATTCAGGAAAACATGGCCATAAAGGTCATGTTATACTGAAAGAGAACAATGAGCAACATTCTCTATTAGCCTTTAAAATAACCTCAAGCAAGTTGAATAATCTGAGTCATAGTCGGCAGATCAAAAGCTGTGTTTTGAACAAACAATGAGGTAGATACATAAAGACAATGCAGGCATCTTTACATGAGAGTTACTTTTTGACCATCTTGATCTGCAGGGAAGATAAAAACAGCCTCTCTAAGCAGTAAGACCGAAGTCTGTTGACCAGCTTGAACCCATGAATAGATCACTTGTGTTCGAACCAGAAGAAAAGACTTTGGCAACACGCCCTCAAAGGAGGAAGAACTTTGCCTTGGCATATAACTTTTACTTCCTTCTAAGTATTTGTGATCAGATGTTGTGATGGAGGGTGTGTCAAGATTGTTTAACTGATCTGTGAATACTGGTATGCATCACTTAAATGTTTATCTTCCTGATGCTCTCCACTTTTCAGAGATTATAGACATACAAAGATATAGTGACAACCTCATCTCCATGTCTGGAACCCTGATAAAAGTCCCACTTATATAACAATAGGGAGAGCCTCAATGTTTTATTATGCTGTATATAATGGATTATCCATTGTCAGACTTTTTATTCTTGTAGTTACTTCTAGGAAAGTTGTGCAACTCTGAAGTGATGCGACAGTGAAAGTCAGGCGGTAAGTCACAGGAGGCTATTTTTGCAGATTTCACTTGTACCAGTTGCAGTTCTACAGGTGAATTCCTCAACAACGTAACAGTTCTTCTCACCTTTTAATCCTAAGACATTGCGCACTGAGCTTAATTTAGGATGCTTGTTTTTAAAAATAGTACAGTGGGAACTCTTCGACTGTAGGCAGAAAATATAACAACAGTTAAGCTACATGAAGGTCAAGGTCTATGTCTTAGAAAACAGCTTTAGGATACAGAACTCCTTGCGTCTCCTCATCTCGTATATCAGCATTATTGCGCAGTACAGACATCAATGTCATCCGACAATGACCCAAAACAGAAACACAACAGATTGTTCAGTTTTCCTCCAATAGGTTTGTCCTTTTGCTGGCTGTCTTACTTGCAGAACTTGACTTTTAACGTGACACTTCCTGACGCCACATGGTGTACACAACACCATTCACCTCTTAAGTCTCACAACTGGTGTTATCAATGAAAACCAGGCCTTTGTTGTGGTTACACACAACTTTTAAGTGGACAGCTCCACAGGGTTTGCCAGAATCAATAGGATTACGGGGATTTGGATGGAGGGCAAAACAGCGGAAAATCCAACAAGTGGAGAGCTCTGTATGCACTGTCAAGGAGTGTGTGTGTGTGTGTTTTGAGTTGGGGCTTTGTTGTTGGCACATGTCAGCCTGAACGCTACCCACGCATTAAATTTTGACAGTCATCTTGCATGATGTGTATATTTACACAATTCCTCAACATGTCCTTTGCACACATGCTGCCATTAGGGAACTCTTATCACTTCAAACCTTAAATACACATGCCAATACAAATCCATTATGCTCCGCAGTTATTCGTAATGAGCTGGGGTTGGAAGCAGGGACAGGAGAAGGGTAAAGGCAAGTTGTAGGGCAACAGCAAGAGGCAACATGCCCTCTTATTAAATAAAGGGCAAAAAGCTAATATGAAAATCTTTGCAGGGGGTCACTGAAGTGGTTTACTGCTCAACAGGAGAAAAATGTTTATCCCAACAGTGGCTCTAGCCTCATCATACAGTTGAGTCTGCCCTCTCGTTCAACCTTACAGGACTGTTTACTGTTCAGATCTTCTACAGAGATACAACAGGATGAGAAAGAAGTTGGAGTCTGTGGCCATGTGTGTGTGTGTGTGAGAGAGAGATAGGGGGGTAGCATTTAAAGTTACCACAGTTCAGTTAAAAACCAACTCCTGTGTTTAGTTTGGTTCAACTTCTGTCCTGCCACCGCCGCCGCCTGACTTACAGTCTGATGGATGAACATCATCATTATTTGCATTTACACACATGTTGCCATGTTTGTACTAAACACATAAAATGCTACAGGGTTAATGAAGGGCACTAATTTAAGACCCCAAAGATTTGGAGAGGTCATTATGGAACAGGCCATATCTTTAATGCCGATAGCTTCGGAGTGCCACTGACCTTGAAGTCACAATTTATGACGAGCTACGCGATATTCACCGCTACTGTTCTGGTTAATAGAGCAGTAGATAGTTGTAAAGCTGTTATCAAATCAGCAAATAATCTTTTTTTTTGATGGTTCTTCCATTACCGCATAAGGGATGTGTAACTATTGGAAAAGGCAGTAATTGATAGAAAAGTACTATGACAATGAAATTTTACTTTTACTATGGTTACAGGACTACAGTGTGTAGCTAAACACTCAAACTTTGCATGACTGGTACAGTAATCAGATAGGGCCTACAACATTCAGACAGAGATTAATGTGAGCAAAACTCTTATCATATCATGGCACCTTTGGATGACTAAGCACACAGGCTGGTTTACATCTGAGCATGAGGTGCAACAAAGGAGGATTACAACGTCAGAGGAGCTAGCAGCATGAGGGGATTACTCAAGTGGTTGTCTGCAGTGTAGAGGTTGCGAACTGACAGCTTAATGTGGCGCTGGCATGATCAACAAAAGGTATGATCGTATAGTAGGCGGGTAAATGAATCTAAGGTGTGAAGGATTACATTTTATTCCTGTTTGATATGATAATGCTTCATTTCTTACATTATTATCACCTTTTCATGCTGTTTTATTAAAATCCTGACTAATTCTGCCCATTACAGAGCTTTTAACCAACTGTTACCACACAAATGATGTGGAGGCGTCTACAAGGCCCCCCTCATCTGTACTGATCTGGATCCGATTTGTGAAAACAGACCTTTGTGTGATTGAAGTCCTGAATAAATGTTGAGTGAACAGTTATATGTCATGATACCAGGTTGTAACAGTTGCTGCAAATATTAAGAAAAAAAAAAAAAGTTGATAAATTCCTCCTGATACTCCTGATGCTCAATACTGCAGCCCCACCCTGAATCAATGTTGAGTGAACAGTTATATGTCGTGATACCAGGTTGTAACAGTTGCTGCAAATATTAAGGAAAAAAAAAAAAAAAAAGTTGATAAATTCCTCCTGATACTCCTGATTCTCGATACTGCAACCCCACCCTGATCTGTACCACACAGTGTCCTCCTATTTCTAAACTCCCAATCTATTTGAAGTTCTCCTTGATGATTTGATTTTTGCAAATATTCATTTTTGAATCATACGCCCATATTTCATTTATTTTTTCAAACTACGTGCTTCTGTCTCTGAGGTCACCCAAGTGGATCCAGCATCCCCCTCTTAGCCTGAGAAACTATTTTGGCATGCCTCATGGTTTCATGATGTATCTGCTACACTAGCAGTTACTTCATCTATGGGTGTTGCTGAAAACTATGTTCCCACAGCATTCACCTTAAGATTTATCTACTGTATCTCCACCAAAAAAATGCCTATTGCTTAATACACACTTTGTGTCTTTGAACTCTTGTGTGAAGCATTTGCAGTGGTGGTTTTGCCATTAGTCTATCATTATCTCCGCCAGGTGTAAGCCCGGAGGGGTTGTGTATTGGTGTGTGTGTGTGTGTGTTTAACTGTCCACAGCTAATCTCACATACTATTGGACCCATCAGCCTAATACATTTTGTGCACATTTATGACTGTATGCTCAAGGACCACAATTGTTGAAAAACCTATTTTACAGCACCGTTGACTGCTGACAATTGGCTGGTAGGGGCTGCAAGTGATTGCAACAATTGCTTCAGTTTGGAATCTTATTGTCTACACATGCCGTGATGAGTTGGGAGGCAAATCCCTTCCTTTTCTCATCTCAAACCTATTTTGATACCTTAATGGTTACCTCCACCAGCAGTAGTAAAGCGTAAACACCCTCCCATTATGCCAGTTTCCAGGCTGTGCCATTTTTAGGTGAATTCCAGTACTGTGAATGATAATTGTGTGTCTTACAAACAGCTTTTAACCAGACTGTAATGTTGGGTGCTCTTAAAAAAATTACCTACCTAAGAGGTTTGTCTGGTAGTACAGACCCTTCATCAGGGCTTAGAGATACAACATGAAGATTCCCATACAATTAAATGGCTCACCTACTGTACACTGATGATAAATCATAAAGGCTCTTGGTTTAATTCTTTCCCACCTGTATTACTACATAGAAAAAATGTCTGTTCTCATACATTCAGGAGATATACGGGCTAAGACTGACCTATAAAGACTTTTGGATTTAGAATTCCTCCTGCTCTAGAAAATGATCTTGGGATTAATGGTTCTACCATGCCACTTTTCTAAGCTTCTATATAAAGAAGGACATCTGGTGTGCTTTACAGCCGGAAGAAGACTCTAGAGATTGACAACAATCTTTATGACATTCTTAATGTGCATTTTGCATCACCATCCACATTGCAGACTAACATTTATTTAGTGCTGTTGGTAGATCCTGCTTTTGTCACTTCAGATTACCACTTTGACAGATAATTTCACAAATTTGACCTTTATGTGTTCTTTCTTTGCACTTGTCAGTACTGAAATTTTATTAGGTCGACATGTAATTCAGCAATAAGACGTTACACAAGCTATTACACAGCAATAGCTTGTGTAACATCTTGATATTTTGCCGTGTGTGTGTGTGTGTGTGCTGCCCTTTCTGCTTTACTACTCACCCCCCCACCATCTACCTAGTTTTTAGCTTCTGAGAATCCTCTCCCACAAATCCCTCAAAGTACAGTCTTAATCATCAAGGTGACAGATAATACCCCTCTTGTATTTACTTTACACACTTTAAGACAATCCATCGTTTCCAGCTTAGTATTAAACGTGTTCCCATTCCCTTGTTCCATTAATTCTGTTGAGTTGGTTTTTGTTTTGTTTTGTTTTTTTTGCTTTCTTGGCTGCTTCCCCATCCAGCCCTCCCTGTTCTATTTGAATGACTACCTCCTTAAGCACTGATATCCTGTAGGCTGTGATTTGCAGTGTGCTGCTGGACTTCACCCAACTGACTTAACTAACATTAATAGTAATTTATCCATTATTAATGTGGGACCCAAAACTTATATTCTATACACGGCTGCTTTTACTGAGTGTGAGGATTAGTTAGTTTCATCAGAACTCACTGAGAGGTTTGAGGACATTTGCAGTGGATTCATCCGCGTTCTCCCCATCCGACTTGTATCCTTCTGTACTCTGTTCGGGTCGTTCCCGCTTCTCCTTGTGGCTCGACTTGCGTCTGTGGCGTCTCCTCCGGTGGTAGCTCTTGGGAACATGCACACCAATGTATACAGTGTGGTGACCTGCCACAACACAATACAAGGAATGCAAGTCAGATTATACTCTGCAGTTAAAAAGGAGAAAAAAAAAAAAAAAAAAAAAAAAAAAAATCACATTAATCCTCCATGCTGGTAATCAACATCTCTGGAGGGACTGGTTGATCTACAGTGATGAGGTGAGATATGAAATGTTTGCTTATCATGAGGCTTCTTTGACGCATCATGTTTAGCTTGCGCCAAAGTTGAAACTGTTCAGAGATAATTGGTGGTTGCTTATTTCCCAATCAGGAAGAGATATAGTATGTTGTCAGTCAGTCACGCTGCAAAATTAAATTAATGCCAACTACTTCCTACACAGCAGCTCATGCAGGAAATGATGACTTAATGTCTCCAGGAAGTAATTATAGAGAAAGAGAGGGAGAGAAAAAACTCTTACTGGGATTGACTGACAAAGTTAGCTTTGAGGCAACCATGTATTTTTCCATTTAACCATGAATTCCATTAACATGTATTGTGGGTTTTAATGATATCTTTCATACTTCACTGTGGTCAGTCCTGCTTCCTAGTAGAAGCCAAGTACACCTGAGGTGCACAATAAACAACTCACTTCCACCATATTCCCATTCAGGCAAGCAAAGGGTCTTGCAGCTACTACTGAATACACAAAAAAACAGCCTGACATAATGCCAAAAACTCTGACGTGGTTCTCTTTGTGTGCACCCTTAAGTGTTGGTTTGTGAAACAAGTGAATGTCTCGGTAAATCCATGTGGGCGTCTCCAGATAAATTCTTTTGTGGCTTTAGCTGACAGCCAGCACTGGACAGGATTAGAACACTTGAAGAAACATCTTCCTGTACAGAAACGTTAGCTTCAGTGGATATTACTCATCTTGTAAGTCTAATTCTGTGCTGATACTAGAGGGAAACTCCCATTTTAACCTGGTCGGAGAACATCATGGGATGAAATACAATGCGGTGGGTATATGTGTGCGTGTGTGTTGACAGACGGGGACATTTATGAAAAGAATGGTTGAACGTGTCCATCAGCTAGATAACATACAGGTATTCATCACTGCTCTTACCTTCTACTTCCTCTTCATCACAGACATGCTTGACAAAGGACGCTCCTCTGTCCAAGACTGCTTCATCTTCCATCCTACAATGCAAAAGAGAAAAATAATAAAAATCACCACATTAGGCAGATTGCAAAATGTTTGCTACTACACACATGGATCCAAGTACAGCTCATAATGTTGAGCCATATTATCCACAACCTTTCCCATCAAAAAAACATCCTCAATTTGTAGTCTAATTAATTTGGATATGAATTCATTTGGATTGGATTAAGCGGTGTCATTTTCAGCCCTGAGGCGAATAACCAATGAAATGTTTTCATTCAAAGCCCAATTTTATGCCCAATAGAGTCAAATTTGGGTTACCATGAAACACAATCCTGATAATGACTGCTATTCAGCAACATAATCTCTGAATAACAGCCCGACAAACCATTTCTCTCTTATTTTGGACGCGTCAGCCTCCAGTTGTGGCACAACAACAAAAGAGTACAGACAAACCACATGTTACAATGAGAGCAATACCAAGACAATCGCCACATTCTTTTGTTTTTGGGTTGGAATGTGATATTTTTGTATGAAAATAGAAGCAGGAGTTATTTAAAAACATTATGTAAAACTGCATGGCAATATTGCGAAATGAGTTGTCTTGCCTTAAGTGCATCAGCATTTCTAAAGCTATCACCCACATACAACAATCCACCTACTCTGCTGCACACAACATGAATATATTTTTAAAACCGGCTCCTTTTTTCTCTGTGATTGCACATATAAATTGCACAACACTGTTTACACAGTAAGATGGACCTGCGTTATAAGACTGACAGTCATACTGGGGTTTCAAATGCACTCAGACGGCCACATGTTTACTTCCAGGTCCCAACGAGGCCAGAGACATCTTCCTTGGCTACATGACTTGGACTTTCCTTTGATCATCAAGCCTGAACCTTCCGGGAAGGTTTTAGGAATGTGGCTCCTCCAGTCCAGCAAAGTGTGGACTAATCCAGGCCATGAAAAGTGGTTTAGGCCACAACATATTGCAATTCTCAATTTAGGAATATATTTATGCCAAAAACAGATATGGAGCAAACAACACACCCACTTCTAACTACAAAAAGAAAAGAAAAACAGAGGCTGCAATTTCATTACATAAGGAATTCATAACTAGTTTTATCTAATTTCCAATGAGGCTTCAACATAAATACAGACAGTTTGGATAGTCTGTGCATAAATATATATAAGTCAATTCTTTTCACTCTGTAATGAGGAGACGGTGTACGCGTGTCAGCATAAAATTAGCGGTTCATCTGCCGTGGATTATCTGGCCAACCGCTGTATGGAAAGTGTTTTGCTAAACACCAAAAAAATAAATATTTGATTTAGGATGCGTATCAAGAATGTCAATAAACATAAGGACAGTTAACATTTGCCACTGAACAATCCCCGTCTGAGGATGACACAGTACGAAAAATGAGGGGATGCCAGCAGTGTACACAAACTGCTAAATAAACAAAGTCAGGAAGGATACAACATGTTCCTCTGATTGCACTGCGAGCTCATCTGAATTTCCCTAGTGGATATCATATCTGGCCTTGAGAGAGATAGAGGTATAACGCTGATAGCAGATGTAATGTTGAGCTACCGGCTCCAAGATCAAACAAGTGATGAGGAGTGGCCAAGGTTGGTGCCAAGTTTACAAGCAATGCTAATACAGCGATTAGCCCCTGTACCCTCCTTTTGTTGCCCATTGTTGCTCACAAAAAAAAGAGAAAGGTCGAGTTCCCACAAGGCACCTTATCGTTTAGCTCCAGATTTCTTTGCGTGTTCTCTTCTCTGCTTGTACTCTATCTTCTTTCCCTCCAGGACAGCGCGTACAGAAAATACCACCAGCTTCAGGGAGTTACCTTTGTCACACTCTTTTCTTTCGTGAAATACTTGCACCAGTTCAAGTAATACAACTGAGAATATGATCAGTGAATCATATTCTTCTTTAATTAATTCTTCAAAACAAACATGTGCAACAGAAAGTATGCTTCAGGGTCTTATATTGTCCTAAAGCTTTCCAGGAACACAGCTCAGTCTTACAGCATTTACCTCTGCAACAGGTACCAAGCTGTTAGTGATGGTGTGAGTGTGTGTGTGTGTACATGGAGGCAGGCCATGTGACACAGAAAGAGCGCCTTCAGAAAACCGTCGGCCACACAGGAGAGCGAGGAAAGCTCATGTTGCAGGTTTACTGCTGGTTATAGCAAGTCCACGGAGCCATGTTAATCACTCCACACTGAGGCCTCAGAGGGGGGGGGGGGATGGGGGGGGGAGACCCACAGGTGGCACACAGACAGCTAGGATGCAGGAGGAGTGAGATGAGCTCAGCATTCCTGTTTTGAATTAGTGCTAAATCAAAATTAATTGGACTGATATGTAAAAGTGGGATTAGGCAGAAAGGATATTGTAATTTTGGGCTGAATATTTAAAGCAGGTAGATGGAGAGGATAAGAAACTTAAATCTACTCTTCAGCAATAGTCTGCAAAGTCTAAATGACTTATTCCCTAAGTTAAAATCAGATAACAGGAAGCAAAGCAGAGGCTGAATGCATATCTTGTGTCTGTGTATAAAAACATAAGGCAGATAAGATCCTCATTCACGTCACTGTAAATGCAGGAAATCTTCTTGATCTTCTTTTTCATTTCCTGCTATGACTTCCTCTGCCTGATTAATAAAAAAAAAAAATCAGAGATGAGTGAGGGTCAGAGAAACCATCTGCATTCATCATTCATCTCATGCTGGGGTGAACTTCTCATTTTGCTTCTGTTTGCATGGTGACCTGATGAGGCTGGATAAACCTGTCGGTGCGTGAGGAGCCAGGATCAGCTGCTCAGGATCAGGGATCATCCCCATCTCTTCTCTTTAACAGAATGACGCACCCAATCCCACCAGCAGGGTTCAACGAGAGCACAGGTGCCCCCAGCCACGGCCAACGCAACACGCAGTACGGTGATGATTTATGAGCCTTAAAGTGACGCTAGACTCGGAAAAGGTGGCTGTAAAACATTTCGCTACATACGGAACAGAGCCAGCAGTCAAACATGAATTCAGCCAGATAAATGAAATTCAGTGTTGAAATATAATCAACTTTTAAAGCAAGTAAGAACTTTTCACAGCCACCTGCAAGTCTGCAGGAGGTGAGTGATGCAATATTTTTTAGGGCTTTTTTCACTATTAATTAATCTGCCAATTATTTCAATAAATCTTAAATCAATCGGTTGGGTTATAAAACATTTGCATTACAGCTTCCCACAGTCCAAAATGATATCTGAACAACAGTCAAAAACCCCAAAATATTCAATTTACAGTGATTTTAAAAAAGAGAAAAGCAGCAAATCACCACATTTGGAGTTTTCTTCTTGTAAAATGATTTCAAAGATTAAATCAATGCAGATTCATTTTTTGGAACGACTAATTAATCATTCAACAACTTGTTTCAGTTATTTATTTCCTCATTAATGGAATACAGGATGTAGCAGTCTGTGTGTTTGCACGTCAAACTGACAGTAGAGCAGAGAGATGACAAAAGGTGGCACGCCATCAGGTGATTATGTGTCTTTTAAGCACCAATTGTATTACAATTAAGCTGCCTGCTGCTCAGGTCCGTCTTGACTTTTGGAATTTTCAACTTAAATGAACGAGGAAATGGATGGATGTCTGATTGCTCACAGATCATTCAGCAAAACACAAAAGAGCATTCATGCGCCACAAGATTCCAGTTACCACCGAGAAGGAAGAGTCACAAACATTAAAAGAGAAAAACATTTCCCCGTTTCGCAATCTCTACAAAAGATGCGGAGGAATGAAGAATTGCTTTGTGTTTTGACAGTTTCTGTAGCCATTTAAATGAGTCAATGCTATCTACTGGTTTCACTTGCTGCTTGGAGGAGGGGGGGGAGGGGGTAGTTAGTAACACTGAGGGACTGAGCCCCACATAGTAAATATCCTCATACTTTAAACCTTAATACCTATAACTACCTCACACTGGCTGCAAATGAAGTTGAATTTCTGTCGCATGTAGACTCGTGCGTGTGTGTGTTTCCGTGTCTGACAGTAACCCCCGAAGCCTGATTTGTTGCGGCTCTGGCATGCGCGTCATTGCGCAATGTGGACGCACACGCTGAAATGTTGTTTTTTTGGGGTTTCAACTCACGGACCACATGGTCTGTGAGTCATACTCGCAACTTTATTCATAAAAGTTGTATTGAAGACAAAGATCCCAACCACTTGGCCTGCGCTCCCTGCGTCTCTTTAATTGATAGTGACAGGTTCTTGGAAAATAGATTACCGGCAGTTCGTAGTCACAGCGGTGCGGCAACAGTGGCGGCCAAGAGTATTACTCTAATCAAATGAATGAAATATTTCCTAACGTGATAGTAGCCTAATAAATAGTCTACATGCATTTGACTAAAGGTATGTCACTAATGGCAAATTAACCCCAGATGAACCCAGATTTACGCAGAGAAAATCCTCTAAAGACACCGGATAACACACTGAATGCGTCCGATTTGAAATTAGTTGGTGGGTTTCACCTGTTGCGTTATTTACCTAGCCAGGAAATCGCTCTGACGTATGAGCTGCAAGCCATAAGGTAAAGTTTCACAAGGAAAGAAGAGAGAGATTATAAACTTACTTGGTCTTTTCGGAACTCATGGTGGCAAGCTTCGCTTTTAAAGTTGATCAGTCTGATGTTCAGTAGACTCAGTGTCTCTGTTAGTCTGTGTTGGGGAAAAATCTTCTCCTACTCTGGATGTCGCGCTTTTCAAGTGGATAAAAAAGTAAGAAGTAAGTAGTCGATGAGCTGGAGCTATCTCGCTGGAATGATTTCTTCGGCTCTACAAAACAAACTTAAAAAAAAAAAAGACACACAATCCTCATATCGTGCTAGACTCCTTCAGGTTGTGCCCAGGTAACATCTTGGGAGAAGAGACTCGTGTTATGTGTCCCGCTGGAAGCGTGTGGAGACTCTCAGTGTGAGCGCAGCGTGTCTTTTTCCATATTTAAAGTGCCATCCCTCCTCCTGCGTGACGCCACCGGGAGGGGGGGTGGAGGTCATAAAGTTGCTCTCGGGTGGCGCACCAAACCCTTAAATTCACAAATGGTTTCTCCATTGTTCACTTTGCATTTTAAAAGAAGCAGATTATAGTTTCAGTGGATCTGCTAAAGTATTTGAAACATACTAGAGCATTGGAATTTGCAGCGCTTTACTGAGTGAAGTTAATTGCACGCAATCCCGACAGTTTCACTACTTTTTTTTTCCGGCGCTTCAAATTCGACCATTAATTACGGATAATTGCACCATGTGCCGGTATATTAATTTTAGGCTTTTGCCATACAGTCTTAAACATTAACTGGACGTATAACTACACTACTGCAGATTTTTAAATACTATGATTTTTACTTAATTGTGCACCAAAAAAGTCCTGGAGCTTGACTTCGGTATGCATCCTGATCTGATCTCTAATTATAAGTCATTATAAGAGAAAGTTGAAGCACCTATTCCAGGTAGCTTTACTCAAATCCTATTGGAGCTACCAGGTAAAGGCAAGCTCAGCAGTCAAGAATAGCTGACTGGAATGTTGTTATGGGGACTGGCGACATCTTCTGGAAGACCAGTATGACTGAAACATAAAGTTATGTGAGCAATACTTTATGTGTCTGGTTTTAACTTTTAACTAAGATGCTCTTTCTTCTCAAGACACTTTTTTTAACAGCAGCGAAGGTCACATATTAAAAAACCAAAACTCAAAATGATCTCAAGTATTTCAAGTTTATTGTCATTTTTTAATACCAAAAAAAAACACACACATCATTTGCACACAAAAGCATTTATAAATATATTACAGATGATAAAAAAAAAACTGCTGATCATTTTTAATGATCTTATAGAGGAATTGTGATGTTGAGGCATTTCATTGTTTCACAAGTAATACTTCACTTTTCCTTCTTTTGAGCACCATTTATATTGTCCACCACCAGGTGATCTTTACGTCTTCACAAGGTGCTCAAGAACTCTTTCACCTGAAAAAGAAGCACAACAGGTAAACGATTAGCATTAGCAGTGAACGCTAACACTGGTGACAATCATAACTTTGATTTCCTTTATTTAGTTCCAACACTAACTGAAAAACAAGCCGTGTTATGTCATTTATGTTCAGCATTGTGTGTGCAACTGGGTTTAATTTTTTGCCAGTTTCTTTTGAATGGGAGGGGAATCTCGAAAAGCGTCTGTGTTTACCATCAACACGAAACTACTACCTAAGCAACTCTTCAGGCCTCATTTCCATTTCCTTGTGAAACCTGTGTGTGTGTGAGAGAGTGTGAGAGTGTGTCTCAGTATCAGATCATACTCAGTTCAGTGCATATAACCTAACAAATTTTAAATTCCTCATTTCAGCCAGTTTGATCCTGATGATAGTGCAGTTTACAAATGTTTTAAAGGCTCCAGTCAGTTTGTGCAAAAAAAAACATCTGATGCAACATGTGAGAGTTTTTATTATTTTAAGTAGTGACCAACTTCATCAGAAGTGTACAAAGATAAGCTGGAATCAAAGCTCAAGTATTCAAATTCTTCACACAATGTAAAATACTACTACAGTCAAAATATTATTGTAGTATTAAGTATTATCAGAGGCAGAAAGGCGCCTCACTGCTAAAAACAACATCTTATCAAGTACATTTGTCCATTATCAAGTCCCAAAAGTCTCGTTCTCCTAAAGTGAAAGTGAAAAAGTTTGCCAGTGTGGTGAGATCATTTCTACATGTTTCCAACACAAACCAAATTTGTAAAATCATTTGTGTCATTTTTCTTATTCTGTCTTCTTTCAAAAATACTGACATTTGTAGTTCTTGAAACAAGTTGATTTGTATTTGAAACACGTTTCTACAGCTGTCAGATTCTTTCACTTGGTTTAACAAAACACGACTTTTATGGCTCAATAATTGACAAAAGATACTTAATAGATTGGAGACTTTTTGAAGTGCTGCCATTGGTATATTTTATACATATAGTTAGGATTATCATTATTGATGCCTTAACATATAAGCAGCATTTAAATGTTGTAGCTGGTCAAGGTGGGGCTTGCAGTAGGGTAGTTTTACGTAAAACAATACCTTATTAATGATGCCAGATTATATTTTTAGATAAATTATTAAATCTGCAAACTGCAGGTGTCAAAATACATGTGAAGTACAATTAGATCATGAGAATACTGGTTGCCGTTCTCTGCTGCCTTCCTGTTGTCTGTCGTTATCGATACTTCGCTTTTCCTGTCTCTGCAAGTTGTTTTTTTTCCCAGCTTACTTAATATGAATTGTTAACTACTCTGTATTGTGTTGTGACATTGTTTCTTTCTGTTGCTCAATGAGCATTCTCACTGTCAAAGAAATGAAATGAAAATCAAGTAAAAAAGTAAAATATTTCCCTCTGAAATGTAATAAAGTGGAAGTATAAAGTAAGATAAAATAGAAATACTCAAAGTACCAGTAATCCAGCTGGTGGATGTAGTGTTTATAGTGAACAGTATAGTGTTATAGGAAACATCTACAGGGTTTTTGATTCAATTTGAGATCAACGTCCTTTTGGAATATTTGGATGGAGACAAATCCTAAAGCACTATCGAACTCGTTACTCACCTTCTCAATCATGTCAGCACACTTCATTTTATTCCCCTTAAAGTCTTCATTCACATCTATTGTCAGGACTGGCACGTCACTGAGGTAGTCAAACTCCATGCTGTGGGTCAAAGGTGACATGCTGTTAGCGATGTTTAACTATTTATTTCCATGAATCAGCATCTTTTTTTTCCATCATGTTTAGGTTATATCCTTCAGGAAACATTTGTCTATGTAAGGAAAAGCTTACACACATGAATGGACTAAAGAAACAACTCATTTCCGGCCTCATGCATTTCTAAACTCTATTAATGGGGGGAGATGCAGATCACATGTATGAGAGACGGTTTCGATGACTAAGTTGCCCCCAGGTTACTTCATGAATTGGGTCTTTTTCTAATGCCCACACACTCTTCTATACTGTAACACAAATACATCTGTTGTCCTCACAAACACGAGTACAGTTTCTGGTGCCATAAAAGTTAGCATGTGTGTGCGTGCGTGTGCTCACGTCATGGTCTTGTGCTGCAGCCAGCTCTCGTGCTTGAAGTGGAGTTTCTCCAAATACTCCAAGGGGATGTCCTGCTCTTCTTCTCTGCCTCTCAGGTGCAACCTCTCTAAACATCTCTGCACACGACAAGAGGAAGGAAATTATTGACATCTTTGTGTAGTGACATTTCAATTCTTCTTTTTTTGGGGGTCAAGAGTAAAAAATAAAAAGTGAATTTCTAAAGCAAAAGCCTTTTTTTTTATCTAGATGTGATTGAATAACAATGCAGTAAAAGAAGCTGGAGAGGTGGGGGGGGGCTACCTCCGGTGGAGCTCTGAGGTAGATGATACCATCCAGCTCGATATGCTTGCCAAACTGGCTGTGCAGCCAGCCGTGCCAGTCCTGGTAGACGGACCACTCTGTCTCATTCAGACACTCGCCCTCATAGAGATTGGCTGCAAAGATGTACCTGTGACATGAGGAACACAGGGAAAGGAATGAACATGAACTATAAACTTACTTTCTTATCTTTCAAAAGATATTTTCAAATTAAAGTCATGAGCTATGAGGTCAGGAAGTTAACAGCATGGTCCTTCTCATAAAACAAAACTCACTGATTTCACTGATACCTGTCACTGTAGATGGACCGCTCGAAGAACTGCACGGGGTTCTCAGCCTCTCGGAGCTTCCCGTTGGCTGACCTGATCTGGGCTCGCACCCGGCTGATGCAGGCGTAGCTCTGGAAGGTGTAGGCCCACCTCTCCGGTTTCTCATACATCATCTGCAATACATTCCCTCCACTCCTCTGAGATGTGGTCAGCTCCTGGTAAATGAGATTTAAAATTTGAGTTTAATACATTTGTTGCAATTGAGATGTTTGACATTGGTTAAATTTGGTATTTCATCATTTGAAGTGGCTGCTTGAAGATTTGTGTATACAAAACTCTTAGCCGACATTTCATGTAATAAATTGTCATTAATTCTTGCTGACTCTTTGTATTATATTAGTGCAGGTACAACTTCCTGCTTACTGTACATTTGCAAACAAACATTTCAAAACTCTTAGTTGACATTTGGTCAAAATCTGTGAAGACTTGCTTCTCTGAACTCTGTCCAATGATCAGCAGAGGGCGCAGGATCAAACTACTGTAGCTGTATGGTTCATAGTTGTGGTGGCAGATGAGCGAGGAGCCTTGTTAGAGGACTTCATAACAGTTGTATATTCTGATAATAACCCTGTGCTATCACTTTACACTTTACTACACAGTGTGTAATGTAGCATAAAGTGCAGTGTGTGTTACAGTATACAAGTGTAGAGCAGAAAATAATCTTTGAGATGAAAATAGTTTTGCCTTTACATTATTATGATCATGGATTTAAGAAAAGATCATTTAAGACTTATAGATTTAATGAAAGAAAAACTCAGTTTAAATATAAAAGTGTTTTTCTTCAAACTGGTCACACTCGACTAATTGAGTTCTGAAAGACAACTTCCCATTTTTTGTCATAAAATTGGTCACGTTAACTGATTTAGAAAGCAAAAATAATGTTAAAAATACCATAAATGCAGAGCTGCAACAATTGGTTGATTGAAAAAAATTAAATAAAACTACAACTATTCTGATAATCTGCTTTTTTTCCTTCTTCTTCTTACACAAAAATACCAAACATTTGCTGGTTTCAGCTTCTCAATGTGAGGATTTGATGATTCTTTGTCACTCATGGTAGTAAACTGAATATCTTAATAAGCAGCGAATATCTTTTGGACTGTTAGTCAGACAAAAGACGACATCTAAAGACATCACCTTGGACTGTGGGAGATTATCACAGGCATTTTTCATTATTTTCTGACATTTTATAGACCAAAAAGATTAATGGATAACATTAATCAACAATGAAAATAATGGGTAGTTTCAGCCAGCCTACATAAATGCAGTTACATATCCTTAATACAGAGCCAATGCATGTTCAACATGATAAAAATCTATTTTCAACTGATATCTGAATGTTGTTTTACATTTCTAATAGAAATGTGTTTTCAGTCTTGATTAACTACTCAAATTAAGATTGTATGATGAGCTTTAAAATAGAGCTGCAGCTATTTTGATAATCGAATAATTGTTTCAGTTATTATTGAATGAAAAAATACAAAACATTTTCAGGTTCCAGCTTCTCATAATTTGCTTTTTTTGTTGTCATATGACAGTGAATTTAATATATAATTATACATATAATATTAATATGTTTTAGACTGTTAAATCAGGCAAAACAAAACGTCGTTGTGACCTCCAAGAATTTGTGAATGCAAATTTTTCACTATTTTTTTCATCAAATAAATGATTTATCGAGTAAATAATTGGCAGAATCATCCGTTGCAGCCCTACTTCAAAATACATACTCTAATTTAACGAACGTGCTGCTTTATGTCAGATCTACAGCAGCAGCTGTAAACTGTTTATGGGAGCATTTAACCCCTGAAAATGAGGCTGAGGGTGAGGCTCGGCCTGCAGTTGTGTGGGAAGTAGAGATGTTTGTCCTTATGATGGCATGTTCATCTGTCCAGAGTGGGACCATCTGTTCCTCTGAGTATGTGCTGCTGCTGCTCTAGCAGTAACCAGTGCATATATAGGGACAGATGGCAGCTGCACTCTAAATACAGATGAAGACTCTTTCAGACAGTTATCTTAACAGGAGCACACTGCATGTTGAATCAGTGGCAGTGAGAGGATTGGAGGATCATGTTCCTCTGCAAGGGCAATAATGAATAAGGCTTGACCAATTGCCCGGGGCAAGTAAAATGCCATGTTGGGCTAGTAAATCTAGCAACTCATTTGCCTGTTTGGGCCAGTGTTAAAAAAAAAAAAAAAAAAAAAAAAAAAAAAAAAAAAAATATATTTCAATAATTTTTTTTTCAATCATCGTCGTATCACGAATTATGTTCTCGTTCTCTGGCACACAGCATAGCCCCCCTCCCCTTGCACGGATCGGAGGGTATTGGCAGGCGCAGTCGGCCAGTCAAGAATCGAGTAGGCTAGTAATGTGACGTTTGAAGCAAACATCCTTCAGGATTATGTGAACACTGTCAAACAGAGGAATCAGTGGAGCGTGTCGTTTTTCTCTGCCTTAAATACTCTTAAGAACGAGAAACATTAAAAAGAGGGAAATCAGGAAGACTGGAATGGACGAAATTAGTCTAAAAAAAATGTATTTGCCATCAGGTTAGAGAGTCTAATCCCATTATTTTAAAAGAAACTGGGCTGATCAAAAGAAATTTAGTGTTCAGTGAAATATAGGGGATGGTTCAAACCATTTTCGATATGCAAGAATGTCTATGACACTCTGCACCCTTATTCTGTTTCATTTACTTCATTAAACATGACAATTAACTTTAGTCTTTGTTGTTATTTGATAACCACTAATAAATAAAACAATTTGTATAGAAGCAAGTAAAAGTCGACTTTGGGCAAATAGATTTCGGACATTGAAACCTGATCTCTAATTTATATTGTCTGCTAAGATCCAAGATTCACCTCAAACTGGCAAGAAACCAGATATTAGGGGCAGTGTCAGGCACCCATATGAACATTTAAAAAGAGGGTTTTCCTCACTGTAATGAGGAAAATCCTCCCGTTCATACTGGCTATTAAAAGATCCCCTTCAAATGTGCTTTCAGTGTAAGTGACGGAGGCCAAAATCCACAGTGTGTTCACACAGTCATTTTCGGCAAAAATGCATTTAAAAGTTGATCTGAAACTTATGAGGCTTCAGCAGTCTGAGTTAGTCAAATCAAGTGGGTATCTGCCACATTTACAGTCTCTTTAGCATCAATTGTGTTTCCTCTGACAGTATTTCCCTGTCAAGCTGTGATGGAAGTAAAGTAACAAAAAGAGGAACTAAAATCACTAATGTTGAAAGATATCTACCTGATTTGACTGATTTGGACGGTTGATGCTTCATATTAGCTTTAGATAAACTTTTAGATACATTTTTGCACAGGAGGAGGCTTGTGGATTTTTGCCCCCCCCCCCCATCACTTACATTGCAAATTCATTATAGGGATCTTCTAATGGCCAGTATGAACAGGAGGAATGATTATAGCGAGAAAAACCCTATTTCAATGATCATTTGGGCGCCTGGCTTTTGTTTTAATACCCGTCATTTAAGACCCTAACCTCTTAATGCTGTAATATACTGCATCATACCTCAAAGTCGCTGCCTTTTGTTTGTACATTGCACCACCTGGCGATGGGCTCTGGCACCACCTCCCAGTCCGCGCTCTCCTGCTCCAAAAGGCGGACAAAGGTGGATTTGCCCGCCGCTGAACACAAAGGATGCATAAATTAAAAGTTCAGTCATATTTGCATTTGACATCTATGCTAACGTTACACACTGCACTGCAAGTATATTAACTATTATTACTTATATATACATATACAGTGACAAGAGTCTTGCAGTTGGCGCTAAAATTGTAAGTTACCTTTAAAAAGAAAATGTATCGATAAAGGGTTAATGCCTTTCTGAAGCCACCCACTATTACACACAGACTGACAAGTTTAGTGTTTACTTGCAAGTTAGTTATGTCAGCTTGCAGTTTAGGATTTAAGCCAGTTTGTAATATAAATTGTTCCAAAACAAGCGCATTAACTCACCGATGTTCCCCTCGATCGATATCCGCTTTATCACCTTCTCCATGGAGTCGTTCATGGGGTCGGGGTCGGGGCAGGGTCTCTTCGGATGAAAAGACATTTCCAGCAAATTAATGAAAACCTTTTTTTGCTGATTAAAACGGACTGTGCAGCTGGTGCAGGCTCCCTTGTTGTTTTAAAGTTTTGGCGGCAACAAACGTCAGGAAGCGGCCGTTTGCACAGATGCGTCTCCGCCCAGGAAGCAGCAGCTGGTCCTCACGTGTGTCCACAGTCCGGCAGTGGTGGGAATTCCGGTTCTGCTTAGTGAACCGGATCATTTGTCTCAGTTCAGCAATAACGACTCTTTCGGCTCCCAAACGGCTCTTCATGTCCAATGTTTTGACCTACGATTGGTATGTGTGTACATATATCACTTAAATTGTTCAATGTAATTATACTAAACCATATAATTTACATTATGTTAGGTATTAAAACCTTAATGTAAAAACATCAAACACTATTATACACGTGTATTGAGCATTTTATTTATATTGAACTATCAAAAACAGTGTCAGGGCAGTGTTAAAAATGCTAAATGAAATAAGTAAATCAAAGAGAAAACACAGGGCAGCTACAGTCCCTCAGAACTGTAGACCCCCAGCCCTCCATTGCTTTTAACCTGATGATATGATCTCTGCTTCATACAACACAACACTCAGTCAGTGCATGGAGTGTGTGTGTGTGGCAAAAAGTATTATTCTCTTGTATTAATACAGAAAATGAAAGGAAAAAAAAATCTGTTGTAAACTTGTAAACAGTAAACGTAGAAATCATTCAAAGAGTCAAGACCATCTTTATTTGCCTTGTAAACAGCATAAATCAATTCAGTAGCATTGAAAACCCCCTACCAAGCCATTATTTACAAACATTTCATCAATTATTACAGTCAAAAGGAGAAAAACTGTAGGCAATAGGCTATGCTGTGGGCATTTCATAAGGATGAGATGCTTTCAGGATGACATTTTCAGACATCTGGTGAGCAGTAACATTCATAATAGTTAGCTAAGGAAGTGGGGGGGGGCGAAGGGGCGGGGGCGGGGGGGAGAGAGATACTCAACAATTAAAACAAACAAACAAGATTTTAATATTCAAAATCGGAGGAAGGGAAAGCAGCCTCTAAAAAGACTCGATGCATTCTTTTAACCAAACGCTACCACTCCATGCTCGCTGAAAATTATTTTTAAAGACAGGTCTAACCCTCAGTATTTACATGTGTGCATTGAAGTATTACACCTCTCTGACAAATTTCAATAGTAAGATATATAAAATGTTCATGTCACTGATTTTGAAACCAAACCTGAAAGAGAAGCAAATCTATTTCTATCATAAACCAGAATTTAAGCACTATAAAAAAAAAAAAGAAAAGGAAAATGAATATTAGATAAAGTATGAATGAGCCAACTGGTAACCCTTTTTAGTGTTGTGTCAATTATTGCATAGTAAACTACACTTTGAGATTGGGAAAGGTACATGCGTTTGTTGTTTGAAGCATGGCGACAAACAACTCGGACCATAAAAAAGCGTAAGAAACCCTCACTTGTGCCTTATAGCCGATTTCAGAGGAGCTTAAGCGATTCGACATTCATTTTGGGGAAATATGGGGGAGGAAAGAAACTATGATCAGTCACATGATACAGCTTCTCACAAAGCACGGTCTATGCAGAATACACATTCAGGCGAGAGAGGTCAGGAAAATTGTTCAAAGTGCTTTATGGCTAGTGAGATAACAAGGTATGCAGCATAATCCAATTTTAAAAAATGCTTGATTTGTATATTTAACAGCAGAGGTTGTGACTTTGAACATGGGTCTATACTTCTATTTATAACCCTTTATGTACAATTTAAAGTTTTCGATGCCTTGGAGACTTTTTTTCTAAAAAATTTCTACTTTAAGTTGTAGGGGGGGGGGACTAGTACGCAGAAACATGTCACTAGAACGCGCTAAAAGTTAATTTTCAGTCCCTGCTACGACATAATCTAGCCTCACTTCTATGTCCTTCAACACATTCATTTATCATAACCTGCACAGAACACTGGGTGACATAGTAAGGATGATGTTGAGGAGTAGTGTGGTTTTAAAGAGAAGGAAAAAAAACCCAAAACAAGTTAAAATACAAGTAGAACAGGAGTATAAACTTAAAGGGAGGTGGGGTGTAAAATTTGATGTTGTGTCAATCATGTCAGTAGTGTATGGCCTTTATCTTCTTACAGTTCTCACTGTTGATATAGGGCAATTACGAGCCATGCTAGGCACTTAGGATTCTCTTGTATTGACAGATGTGGGTAATTACTGATGAATAGCAAACTGCAAACCCAGCTCATTCTGTGCAGATTAATAGATAATATAACTAGCTCTTGAATTGGCTTAAAAGGCTGGCTTAAATTCATGGTCATAACACCAACAAAAAACCTTCCTATTATGATACAGCAACTTTGCTTACACACTATTCTTCCCTGCAGGCAAGCTGGAAATGGGAATCTTGAGAGCATGAAAATGCCTCTTGTTGCCATAAATCCAAGTGAGGAAAAAAAAAATTCTGTGCAGTTTAATATAAAACTAATCAACATAAATCTATACTAACCTAAATGTAAGCCATGACTGAATACTGGGGATTTTTCCGTACAGATAAAACCATTTTCTCTTATGTTGATCTGTGGTTTGTTCAATCAAGTGTGTAATCCCTGATAGCATTAGTCCTGGTGCCTTAAACCTATCAAGACCCTTCCTTCTTCCTGGCCTTATTAAAAACATTTCCCCAAATGGAAATATAGTATATACTGCATACATATAGCCAGGGTGGGGTGGGTATCTGTGCAAAAACTACAAGACCAATAAAATAACAATTACATTGCTGTTTATCTATCCTTGGTTGTCAGTTTTTCAATCAGCTCCTGTAGTGGGACCAGCTCTTTCCTGTCGATGAGGTTGAACTCCTGGACGAGACAAAGGAACGGGAGTGAGTTTACCCGCGGCATGCTGTATTTTATACTGGTGGGAAAAATAACATCACATCAATACGTGTTCTTTACCTGAACAAAAAAGATGAAGTGTTTGAATGACGTGTTGAGGTGGGCCTCCTCTTGCAGCTGCATGACGGAGTCAAAGTGCTGGTGGTAGATGTGGGCGTAGACCCTGAACAGGCGCTTCAGAATGGTCTTCGCCACGGACATAAAGTTTCGCTTAAAGGGGACGCCTTGGGAACAGAGGAGGACAAGAAAGAAGAGCTGTTAGTCAGACCCTCATCACACATTCAACCAAAGATATGTATAATACTGTCACTAGTCAGATTGAGCAAAGTACTTGATGGAAAGAGGATCTCTTTGAGGAATACTTAGGATTTTTCAACACTGTTGATATTAGCGATGTGCAGGTATACCGTTTTTACTATATACTATGGTGAGGATTCTCATAGTAGAAATACCGCCAACCATTTCTGTTACCACCATTACCATTTTTAGTTTGATAAACCACAAGAAAACACCTTTTTGCCATTCAAACAGAGACACAGCAGGACCAGAGAACCAGGCTCTTTGTCTGTCTAGCTCCTGCTAACACTACTGAAGTGCGTCTAGCTTATAGTTAAGTGAGTACAAGTGATTGACAGTGTTTTTTTTTTAAAACTATTAATACCCAAAACATATCAGAACATGCACAGAATCTAACAGAAAGAGACACTGAGCTGCATTATAAGTCATTTCCAGTCAACTGTCTTAAACTTTAAAAACAACAACCTGCTTTTGTTTGTGTTTGTTTTTTTAGTATTCTTGATGTTCGTTTGCAGGGTAACGCAATATACAGTTCTCTGTTCATCTGACGATCATGTTGTAAAGTAATTTTACAACATATTATTTCAGAAAAGTGTGATGACTGTCATAATACCATTTACTATGATATTTTTGCCTACAATAATCACAGTATGAACATTTGATACCGGCACATCCCTAGCGGATATGTCACTTATTGTATGTGCTTTCTTCAGGAATAGCTTAAATACAAAGCAAACACTAGGAGGAGTGAAGGATTGAAAAAGTTCACTCAATCACTCACTCGAGCCGTGCGTGACTGTTTTTCCTTTTTATCTCTCTGTTGTCGCTGCCCATCTCAATAAGCTCGAGAGGCTCAAAGCGATGAAGGCAGATGCAGATACACCGTGTTCTCCTGGACCGCACATGTCTGCACAGGCAGGCCGCAACATGAAGTGCAAACAATCATGACTTAACAGGGAACCTTCTCATGGAAACAATGTGTTAAGTGTTGCTCTGTAGTTAGGAAATTTTGATGTTGTTGCAACAGCAACACCACCCCCGCTGTACCCTGCTGATGTGTTGTGCGGTTGTGCTACTATCCCTCTACTGTAGGGGTGCAAAGTAACCGTGCAGAAGCCTTCTTCTCACAGCTACCTACAGTATAACTCAACATCAATTATTCAAAAGAAGCTGGTGACAGACAGGCGGAGGAGTTTTTAAATGAATGCTATCACCTAGGGCTGGACATGCACATGGCCCACTCTTTGAAATACTTAACTTTTCCATTTTGGTACCAAACTGGACTATTCCAGGAACATCAAACATTTACAGGTTAGAGAATGACATTAGTCCTGATAAGGTTTAAAATTTTAACATGTGCAACAGGTTTCTGTGCATATTCCATCATAACACGGTGGGAAAATGTTCTTTCCCGTGCTGTTTACCTCACAGGATACTCCCAGCTTGAAGACGGTTAAGAGGTTTTGAGGTGCTGCTGGCACAAAATGAATAACAGATCTATTGATCGTGGACAATGAAGTAAATTCTGTCACTCCGGGGGAGCAACTTTAGTCCTTGGCTCGTTCCGCAGAGATGTACTGAGGGATAGATCAGACATGTATTTGTGCTGGCCGCCATCCAGCTCTATTAAAGCTCCACCCTAGACAGCACAAGCCTCAGCTAGCTTCAGGGTTGAGAGTTGGTATGTATGTAAACGCTTTTCAGTGGCCCTGTACACTGTTTATGTTCTTCACAGCCTTCTAGAGAAAAACGTCTTTTTTCCTCAGAGCTCATGGTGACATATTCATAAGTCTTGTTTTGTCAGATCAACAGCCAAAACTTTGTTTATTTATATAACACTTATTCCCTCAACAATTCCACAACACAACTTTAATATACTCCGCTATTTATTCTGCATTAACTTCAAGCAAACCTACATGGTAAAAATGAAACCTCCATATTTGAATTAGTCTACTTGATTACATGCAAATGACAAACCAAAAAACACTGACACTGTCTTGCTGCCAAGATATACTTGCATAATCTATATTATATTAGTTTAACATCCATTCATTTTGCATTGTGGTTGAATTTCACAAGAACTAGAACAACTTTTTGCTTTTTTTTTTCCTTTCTCTGAGTGAAACAGTTACTTGGCACACACCTAATCACTGGATATTCTGCAGGTGTATGAAAGATGCTCTCCTTAATAGTTGAGCACTAATAAAAACCAGGAAGAGAACAGACAAGACACAAAACATACCGATCTTTGAAGGGAATAGTGTCTCATCGTCGAGCTGGTCTTGCACCCAGGTCATGAGGTAATCGATATACTTGGGAGCGGAGCATTTGATTGGCTTCTTGATGTTGGTTCCATCGGCCCAATGGTACTCATACCTAGAGAAAATACAGACCAGTATGTTTTAAAAGTATTTAGAGCAGTCATTCGCAACCGACGTCATTCCGTGTCCGACAAAAAAATGTCTGATGGAGCAGATAAGATGCCTCGTTTACAAAAGACTGATGCAAGTCACCATCATTCTCACGTGGACTCTTGCAACACTGCACAAGCCAATCTAAATCTCACGAGCTCAGTTTTCCCTACGAGATATCAGCTTGTAAATCATCCAGAGTCTGGCAGCTGGAGGCTGCACTACTGACTATGGCGGTCTGTGGTGAGTGTTTTAGACAATCATGACAACAAGTGCGCTAGATTTTTGAATATAAATTTTATTTTTATTGTTTTGTCTGTTTCAAAGTCTAATTGATCCAAGTTATTTTGCTGTATTCCCACTAACTCCATCGCCCTGTTGAGTCATGTCAGACCATGATGATGACTATGCAAAACTGGTGGGCTGGTTTTATAGGACTAGGAACCTTTTCATACCTGTAATGATAAACTTACTTAGGACCAGCAGACATGACCGGACAGCTTTCCTCTGTGCAAAAGTCTGTGATGGTGCCGTACAGCATGTTGATCTGGTTGAAGAAATCCACAGCTGGAAAAAAAACAAAAAAAAACATATTCAAATCAAGTGCACATGAGACCAAATAGCAGCACAACTAGCTGGCATCATGTTTCCCCCACAGCTTTCAACCCGCCCCACTTCACTGCCCAGTCCAAACCCGAAGACCAGTGCGCACTCCAGTTATCTGGCACAAATGGTGTTATCACTCATTCCCAGGGGCGTACAGCCAACTTTGGCTTTCCATCAGTCGGTCAGATCCATTTAAAGAGTTGGCAGTGTTTAATGTTGGTGCTCCATTTGCTAATCTCACAGGGGGGGGAGAAAAAAAACAAAAACATATTGAACAGCTGATGTGTTTTGTGTGAAGTCCAGTTTAAGGAGACATCTGCTCTCTTTTATGTGTGATTATATTCTCCCTTGACTCCCTTGCGGTTGTTTTTGTCCAAAACATTCTTATTCATAGCCAGGTGACAACCTGACAATAATAAAAACATATAGGACACTGTAGATTTTAGTGTCTTCCAAATGCTGCTGGTAAAAAGCCAATAAGGTTGCTTTCTCAGTGAGGGAAGCAGAATGAGAGATACCTCCAATAATACAGAAAAATGCACACTTCAAGGCAGTACTGATGTGTGATCTTAAAGCTTTTTATTGCTCTGCCAAGTCACTGAGTGATCTTCAGATTCTTCATAAAAAAAATTAAAAAAAAACACTGGGTGGCAGAATGGGGAAAACTATAAACAAAAACAAGTCTGTTGTCTCCGTCATGCCCTCGACTGGTAAACATGTTGACTTTGCCATGACAGGTGCCAACGTCCTCATCACCATGACAGATTTTTCCTAGAGCCTAGACTGAGAGCTGTTTGCCACGAGACGTCAGAGCCACAGAGACGTCAGGTGATACGGAAAAAGTTGCTGGTATTGTTTAGTTAAAATAACATGAAAAGCGCCGGTGGTTTTTACCATATAACCTCCCCACAGTTCGATTCTAGTTGGGGACATTCGTTGCATGTCATAACCCTCTCTCCCTCTACTGTCGCTATTGATTGTAGGCGAAATGCCAAAAAAAAAAAAAAAAAAACAGAAAAAAAATGACTGACGTGCTTCTCGTGAATAGAGATCATGTGGAGCGTCATCAGTGGTGACAGAAGTTATACTCACAACTTCCCTTTATTGTGCAAATGAAAATAGCCTGTGTGATACTGACCAACATCCATCCATTCTAACTAACCTTGTTCTCTATTGCGATGCAATGTCACAAAACTAAGCTGGTTTTGCAGCACAGTTTAAAAAAAAAAAAAAAAAAAAAGCTAGAAAGTTTGTGGACTTGTGTGCGGAAACATGAGAATTTCTGTTAACATTATGTCAAAACAGTCCCTCGTTTTAGTTTGCACATTTCTGGGGCGACAAAGTTTTATTCTACTTCAAATAAAAGCTTTATTCAATTGACATGCTGAGCCGCTCGACAGTTCAATCCCTAAAGGCGCTGTGTCCTACTGACCAACCATTAGTCTCAATTTAGAGGAAAGTAAACAAGTCTCTCACAGCTCAGACAATAAAGTCTATTTAACATTCACAGTGCTTTTTCCAGCATGAATGCACATGGTCTTTAGAGGGGACGCCAAGATCTCACACCGTGATAGTTCACTTTCAACTGATTCTTGATGTGGATTCATTGAGATTTCGGGAACAGGACAACTGATGCAAATAAAAAGAAAGACTGACAGATATAAATAAATAAAAGGCTTGTGAGGTCATTTTTCCAGGAAGCTCAACCAAGAAAAGGGGGTGTATCAAAGGAAAAAGGGGGGGAAAGGTAAACTTGGCGCTTACTGTTGACTGCGACCCACTCGTTTAAGTCTTCACCCTCGGGCAACATGACTGCCATGCGCAGGTTTCCACTTCCCAGTGTAGCTTCTGCATGTTTCAACAGCTCGTACTGGTGAGAACCCTCCGGGATATTCTTCTTGGGCTTGAATGTCTTGGATGAACGATTTCCACTGTGTGAGTCACATTTTTTAAAGAGAAAGATTAATAGTGTGACAAAACACAGAGGTAGTCAGATATGATGACAAATCATGAGTTCATGGGGCCCTTAGGTGAGGCGCTTTCATTAACAAGAAGTCAAGATCTTTTTTTTTTTTTTTTTTTTTTTTTTTTTTTAAATGCTGGCAAAAGAGCTCTTGTTGACTTCATGTGTTTGGCAGAAACAGAACGGTTAACCAGAACAGAGCGTCTCTCTGTGTATATTGTGTAATGAGGCCATTTGGAGAGGTGCTGTATTCAATCTCTCTCACTGCCCCATTAAACAAGAATTCATGCGAGTCATCACAACATGGTAGGTTACACACTAAGATAGTTTTTCTTTTAATTAGGGCTGAACAAATTTGAAAAAAAAAAAAAAATCCAATTGCGATTATTTGGACTGATATCGAAATTGCGATATATAGGCTGTATATTACAGTGTTATCTCTAACTCAAATTAAAGGATAGGTATACAATTTTTCAAGTCTGTCTTAAAACAACAGTTAGGTGTCCATATGATCACCGAAGGAGGTTTTCCTCGCTGTAATCATTCCTCCTGTTCATGCTGGCCATTAAAAGATCCCCCTCAAATGTTCTTTCAATGTAAGTGATGGAGGCCGAAATCCACAGTCATTTTGTGCAAAATGCATTTAAAAGTTTATCTGAAGCTTATATGAGGCTTCAGCAGTCTGAGTTAGTCAAATCAAGTGGGTATCTGCCACATTGCCAGACTTTTTAGCATAAAATTCCCAGTGCTTCCCCAGACAGTGTTTCCCTGTTGAGCTGCGGTGCACGTATAGTAACAAAAAGAGGGACTTTGGCACTAAAAGGACTGTAACTTTGAAATATATCTACTTGATTTCACTCAAGTGGACAGCTGAAGCGTCATATTAGCTTCAGATAAACTTTTAAATACACTATTGCACAGAAGGAAGCTTTTGTGGATTTTGTGTCCCATCAAAACAAAAGGAATGATTACAGCAAGAAAAACCGGTTTCACTGTTCATTTGGGCTCCTGTCTGTTGTTTTAAGACATACTTGAAAAACTGTGAACCTATCCTTTAAAGCCAACTTATATCAACATTTCACTTGAAAGCTTAATGTAAGATGTTATTTTATGAAAATAAGAAATTCTATTGAATTTGGTAGGGCAAGAGAAGATTGTTCTATTGATACATAACAGTGGTTGGAGTAAAATGTTACCTATGACCTCTGCATCAAATTAAATGTACTTTTAATCAATTTAGCATTAGATGAACCAGCTGTAGCTCATCAAATGTGTCCCTGCTGTACAACAGAAATGACAGAGGTTTGAATCCATTTCAAACGACTCAAATGAAAACTGAATGTCTCATAAATTCAGCAGCTTGGATTAAATGAAAGTACAAAGTGGTGACCTATTCAGTAAGAGCTTTTCTGGGGTTGCGTGTTGGGTTTTTAAACTCAGCTTCTCTTTTTTTTAAAAAAATTACCTAAAAATACTCACATCCTCACCAGAGGGCGCATTCAGAATTTATCCTCCGCCCTTTCATTTCATCCATACACAGGCTTTTTATGTAACTACCTAAATATCAATTATCACGCAGATAATCGTGTTACTTTGACAAAATATTGGGTCAAAGATCGGTGCGTCCTGCAACATAAAGGCAGGATTAGCCCATGACAACAAAGTGTTCACACCAGCAACTACCCAGGCCAAACATCTCTCAGTTAAATTTTACTCTGGGGTCGCCACTATAGAGGTTATGGTTTTGTGGCAGGACATAACATCAGCTATTCTTTAATTACTATTAACACATTACTGCCAATGATGCTACTTTTAATTTTTTAAAGATCTACGGAAAGCAACGCGAATTACATCAGTCATTCGGGGTTAGTTCAGGAAATAGTCTTAGCCCGTACTAGGCTATAACAGCTAGCACAGCTACTTAGCTTCGAGGCACTGACATTTTCCAAACACAGCTGCATGGCAAGTTAAAAATAAGCAATCATCACACAATCAGCTGTAACTCACAAAAGAAAGCTCATGTTTCCTCGGACCGCAGAAAATGACTCTCTTGGCAAATAGCTAGCGAGCAGAGTGGAGGCGGACCAGGACCAGAGGGGTTGTTTGACAAAACTCTCACACGTCCTCGGTACTTCTCGGGCGTCCTTGCTGTTCTTGTTTTTAAAAAAAATCCAAAATAAATATTACAGTAACAGAAATGACTGCACGTTAGTGTGAACGAAAATAGGTTAATTTTAAATACAAGCTGGTCCACCGGCTGCTGCTCTGTACGCTGAGAGGCAGCAGCGTACTGAAGGCAATACTGACTTCTTCATGTGACGCTTCGAGGCAAACTAGACGCATTTCTGTTGTGTGCTGCCACCTAGCGGAAAACAATGTAAGCACAGCCGATCTTTAAAGGATGAGTTCACTATTTTTCACGTCTGTCTTAAAAAAATAGTCCAAACATTGAAACAGGTTTTTTTCTTTCCGTAATCATTTCTCCTGTTCATACTTGTCATTATAAGATCCCTTCATAATGCACTGACAATGTAAGAGATGGTGGACAAGATCCACAGTCTTCCTTGTGTGCAAAAATGTGTTTAAAAGTTTCTCTGAAGCTAAGATGAAGCTTCAGTCGTCCAAATTAGTCATATCAAATAGATATCTTTCAACGTTACAGTACCTTGTAACTCTGGTTTTGAAAGAAGCTATGGAAATAAAGTTTATTATTACTATTATTATTATAATTATTATTAGTATACTTCCACTGCAGCTCAGCAGGGAAACACTGTCTGAGGAATGAAGGTTGTAAATGTGGCAGATATCCACTTGATGTGAATAACTCAGACTGCTGAAGCCTCATATAAGCTTCAGATAAAGTTTTAAATGCATTTTTCCCCCCACAAAATGACTGTGTGGACTCACTGTGGATTTTGGCTCCCATCACTTACATTGAAAGTGCATTTGAAAGAGATCTTTTAATAGTCAGTATAAACAGGAGGAATGATTACAGCGAGGAAAACATCTTTCAGTGTTCATATGGACACCTGACTGTTGTTTTTAAGACAGACTTGAAAAACTGTGAACTTATCTTTTAATTTGAGTTGGAGATAACACTGTAATATACATGTAGGCTCTAGAATGAAGAATTAAAAATTATACCAGCTATGTTCACTGACTTTGTTGACATATGTGAACACAATATACACCCTAAATATATTTATTAGGCTGGTAATCAGACCAAATTTTCAATTAGTTGTTCTTTCCAGTCCATGTAATCCCAGATTGACTCGATGATGTTGAGATCAGGGCTTTGTCGCGGGGACCATATAATCAGTTGCAGGACTCCTTGTTCCTCTTGTTGCTAAAAATAGTTCTTTATGACTCTGGCTGTATGTTTGGGGTCGATGTCATGCTGCAGAATAAATTTGGGACCAATCAGATGCCTCCCCGATGGTACTGCAAGAATGAATAAGAATCCAAACATCTAAACTGCCGAAAACTTTTGCACAGTATTATATATCATTCAACACTGAGTTTCTGTTGGCATTCTGCTGGAACTGCAAAAATTAGTCTATTGCCAGAAAATTAATCACCAACTATTTTGATTTATCTTTTTTTTTGTAAGAAAAATTCTCATTCCAACTTTTTAAATGTGAATATTTTCTGTTGTCAGTGTTGATTTAGACAAAACAACACATTTTAGGTTTCACCTTGTGCTTATGGGAAGTGGTGAGTGACATTTTTCAACTTTTTCTGACATTTTAAAGACCAAATGACTGATGGATTAATTGAGAAAATAATCAACCGATTAATCGATAATAAAAAAATAATTGTTAGTTGCAGCCCTACATTCTACCAAGCAATACAAATTCTTCATCCAAAACAAGAAACTCTCTGTTATATTCCTTTTAATCTCTATTTTCTCCCAAAATGTCTGAAAATTTGGGCAAAACCAACAAATATGGCCAAATTAAGCATGATGTTCACTGCATTCTCTCCAACATTTTGATAACACTAATAAATTATATTTAGTTTGTTGAATTTGTGTAATAAAATAGAGGTTGAGATGGGGAATATGAATAATACGTTATTACATTGTTTTTTTATGATACATAGATATAATACAGAATATATATATTTCTGTGTCAACGTTGTAACAATATAATAAAATAGGTTTGTTGTAGTTATGTGTCTATTTTGTTCACAACTATAGCTGTTTTTAGATTATCTCTTTTCCCAGTTTTCAACATTGAGCTAATGTCCTACTACTAGGAGAAAATTAAAAGTTGTGCTCATGAAGAATTGAATTAGAGAATTGGGTCTGTTGGATATTTTACTCACTACATTGTTTATATATGTATATTTTGCTAGTACTTTATTCTCTTAATTTACCAGTAAACAAAAAAATATTTGGTTTCCTATTATTTGTGTATTTGTGTGAACAGCCGCTAGATGTCGCTGTTTTATGTACGCAATTTATAAATCAACGATGTTGAGCACAATAGCGACATCATGGGGCCTTCAGGTGAGCCGTGCTGCGTTCAAGTGCTGTCAGAAATATGCTTTTTTTAAAGGCTGCATTCCAAACCCTTCTACCCTCTCCCATAGCCACTCCTTATCTGACTGTATGGGGTTTGAGAGTAATCCCATGCCAAAAACCCTGTGAATGTATAGGTATTAAATCATGATAATAAAAATGTCGGTTGATTTGTGAACATGTTTGACTGAAAAAGGTAGGCACTAGGACCACCCAGCCCCGTGTCAGCTGATGACGCAGCCCATTAAATGCGATGGGAGTCTGTATGGCCCGCAGCTTTTCCAGCTTGTTGCGAAAACGGATGTGCCTGCCGTAACAGGCCCATGTCTGAAAACCCAGACAGACGGTCACATTTCATCAGAAAGTCAGCTACACTCGAATACGTCGGCTAAGTCAAAACAGGTAAAAAGCCTCTCTGTATCTTCAATTAGTTTACGAGTCTAGCCAATGTAGTAACCAGAGCATCGTTTGATGACAAATCCTATGTGTTAGCTAATGTTAATGTCTTTATCCGCAGCAGCAGCAGCAGAGCAAGATGGAGTGTGCGTGGAAGCCAGACGAGCAAGGACTTCAACAAATTTTACAGCTGCTGAAAGAGTCTCAGTCGCCAGACACGTCCACACAGAGATCCGTCCAGCAAGTATCCTTTACTGAGCCACATTTGGATGTTAAGACATGTTTTGTTACGAGTTAGTTAGCGCTTAATAACGGTAGATAGACTCAACAGGCTAGCTATAGCCAACACTAGCCGGGGTGGTTACCGTTATGAGCAGGTACGCAGGTGCTGACCGTTTGGTGCTTTTTGTCTCTAAAGCTCAACAACTCACCCATGCTAATAGAAAAAAACAGGCCTTGTCCTCCTGAATTAACTGTATCTGGTCATATTTAACATAAGTCATATGTCAGGTTTTACTTTACATGCAAGCAGCGCTAAATGAGGCTTTTCATTGTGCTTCAGCAGCTAATTTCATTAACAGCTAATGCATGCAACCCTCCTGTAAAACCTCTGCACATAATCTTCAAACAACATGTTTCCCTGCACTGGGTGTTGTGCTGTTCACTTTGGATTACAGTCTGAACTAATGAGGTATCAGTTGCACATAATATTAATTTTACACAGCATTATATAGAGCTTTGCATGTGCAATGTCACAGATTATATGTTTCCAAGCTAGCAGACATTTGTGCAGTTAAAGTCTAGTGTACTGTAATAATGATGTAATGATTAATGATGACAGGTAAGGTGTTCTTATGCAGCCAGCGGGCGCCTGCCCCCATAAATCATCTTACACTGTAAACACAACAGCAATCTTCAAAGAAATGATATGGTGTAACCCTGAAAAGCAGGAGAGAAAGAGCAGTCTATATTAACGTGAAATCCCTTGATTTGATACATTCATCAGCATCCAAAACATTCACAATTCTCTCGTCACTGGAAAATTAAAACTAGAGAAAGGATTTGGATGTAAATCTTTTATATCCTCTGGCAAGAACAACTTGGTTAGCATTAAACATGAATGAAACGTTAAAACCTGAATGCTGTTTATTAAAGCTTTCAATGACTTTTGCTCCGTCTCACTTTATAGAGCACTGTCAGGATTTGTCCATGTTCAAATCCTAAAAAATCAAACATGTTTGACACACTACAACGGCCCCCAACCCGCTTCATCTGCAAGCATTATACCCAAACAAGAATGCTATGCAAACATGTTAAGTGCATTATAAATCTGTTGTGTAGCTCATGTTCTGTTATTGTTATTGTTGACGCAAATGCACTACAGTTTATTTGCATAAGTCAACTCATTCTTTTGCATCAGGGAACAATTACTATTGTCTGCTTCGCGCTGCCGGCCCTTATGTTTTTTTGTCTGTTTTGCATACTGAAACTAAATGATTTGCTTATGTAACGCCTCATATGCATTGCATCATTAACTCATAAATGACCTGCTGTAATAAATACACCATCTGGCTGGGTTCAGTCACACCAAATGACATATTTATGACCACCTACAAACATACACTCACTCCCCTCACACACACACATGCCTTTACAGTGTTACATTACATTACCACTTGACCACATAAACACTTGCTATTTCTATGTTTCTTCAGATGGGGAAAAAAACCAAGTTATTGCCGTTCTAACCGTGTTACAGTGGTAATGTTCTTACAACCTTTTTAACATGCCATATGCGCCGTTAGCATCTTGTCTTCCTCAACCACTTCTCCCAGAGACTCGAGCAGCTGAACCAGTATCCAGACTTCAACAACTATTTAATATTTGTGTTGACAAAGTTAAAATCAGAAGGTGAGCCGTCCATCTGTTTCAGTATGTTGTTTTGTTGTGTGTCCGTGTTGTGTCCTTAGATCATCTGATGGTACTGGACAGCGTGGGCGTCACACATGTCATTTTTATGTAACTGTTCAGTGACAGGTCTGTTTGGCCGTGACTCGGGTGACCCGATGGCATCTTTGCCACAGATGATGTGGCACTCAGAATATGGGTCACTCTAATTTTAAACCTAATTCCTGGCACCACTCAACTTTTGGCTTCACTGTCTGCACAGTAGATGACCCAAATGTTAAGTGGTGTTAAGACATTTTAGAATGCCGTCGCACTATTGCTTTTAAACGAGTCACAACGAGCTGGAAATATTCAGTCCAAAACAACTATTTATAATGGAAATATATTGCCGTTTATTTATACAAATATATTAACAAGTGGCAATATTTTTCAGTGTCTAGTTAAGCATTTTTTATTATGTGGTTATGCTTGCGTGCAGCATGTTGTAGAGCAGGAAAAGAGAAAGAGGAGGTAATAAGATCCTGTAAGCAATTAATGACTGAGTCACCAACCTGCACTGCACTGTAACCTTTGTCTCCACTCTACCAGTATATTTGTGCTCAGCAAAAACATTACTCAGCCGTTCATTCATTGGTCCTTTCTCCCACCCCCCTCCCCTTCTAAGATGAACCAACGCGGTCCCTGAGTGGGCTGATACTGAAGAACAATGTGAAAGCCCACTATCAGAACTTCCCTAATGGCGTGTCTGATTTCATCAAGAGCGAGTGCCTCCAAAACATCGGAGACTCTTCTCCACTAATCCGGGCCACAGTTGGTAAGTCACATCCTCTGGGTCCGCTGACTGTTTCTGATTTCCATACACATTTAGACCGGTAGCAACCATTACTCGATCATTCATGTCTATAAAAGAAAAATATCCATCTCAATACTGAAGTATAGGGCTGCTAAAACCTTTTGTTTTTGTGATGTACCTTGCGTTATTTGTCTTGTTTAGTTGTCTGGTGATGCAGATTTGCTGACACATCATGCTGTCACATCGAACCTACGGCTTAATTCAACAGCTTCACATCAATTATGTCAGCATCTGCAGTAAACAAAGCAGGTTAAAGGAAAGTGAGTCTACCACGGAAATGAATCACCGCTCTTAAATGCCAAACCTCTGGTCAATACTGAATGTTAAATATTGATTATACTGTATATCGTGGTGTAAATGTGTCTGGAGATGGAAGATTAGGTTTTTTGGTTAGAATAGGACTTTCTGCTTTGTATGTATCATTCTTTATTTGGGTCTGGTATTAAACACAGCACAGCACTTCTAAGATGTATTAGCACTGCAAAAAAAAATATCCCCATGATTAAGGCCAGCTTTTAATGCTTCACCTCTCAGTCAAATACATTTACAGAGAAGTCAGTCTCTCAGTCTCTTCCTGTTATTATGATTATTGCTGCATTCAACTTTACTTGTGACTGTTGCAACACGCTGATACTGTTTATTTATGCATGCACAAGCAGTGGCCACGCAGTCAGTCGACCAAAGTTAAAGCTATTTAATTACTACATCAAACATTTTGTTTTTGCGAATGCTCATCTAATGCATATTTATTCGAAGCACATCCATACAAAGGGATAGCAGAAAGCGTCTCAGCGTGTTTCCTGGATTTGTTTCACTTTAAATAGCAACGTCTGTGCCTTCTTTGTAGTTTTGTCACAACCGACGTCAATTATTGTTCCCCAAAAACAGGTATCCTCATCACCACCATCGCTTCCAAGGGAGAGCTACAAAACTGGCCGGAGCTTCTGCCTAAACTCTGCCAGCTGCTGGATTCTGAGGACTACAACACATGTGAGGTGAGGATACACACAGGAGTCTGGGATTATGAGTTCACTGGACTAATGATGACAGAAAACATGCCCCCACCCCCTCCCCCCTGTACAGACATTAGTGCCTGTCTGTCTGTCGAGACCTTAAAAATCCTTTCACCCTGTAACACCGTTATATGCAGGATATGCAAGATTTGATAAATGCAACAGCAGCTAAAATCTTTTGCAGAAATCATATTAGATGATAGTTGATATCAGAATGAAATATATCCTCTGACAAAACTGGGGAGCATTAAAAATGGATGAAAAATTGAACGCTGCTACATTTGTCGATGCTTTATTGTAGTTTTGTAGTGGGAGCTGGCAGTACTGAGGTTTTTTAAATATAAATTCTCATCAGAAGTTGGTTAAAATATGTTTTTGCAACAGCTTTTTGCCATAAGGTGTGTGTGTGTTTGAGTGTGGGGGAGGGAGAGAGATGGGGACAGATATTTGCGATCACCAGTCATCGCTCACTTATGCTATAAGTAAGCATGTTTCTATGTCTGGGCACAGACCGCTGCATGCCTGTTCATTTGTTTATTTATTTATTGTGGAAAGGAAAGAGCTGGGTCAGCTACAAAAGCGGCATCTGGATAGCATCCCGTTGGCCAGATGAGCTAAAGGCAGTCTCACAGCTGGAGCAAGCAGCCACAGCTACAGATTATTCAACACGGAATCATTTTATTCTCTTTTTTTTTTTTTTATCCTTTTTTTACCAGAAAACCATATGACCTCATTTTCTGACTTTGGCTCACACCATTACCCAGAATAGCTTTTTTTTTTTTTTTTATAATGCGCACATCAGCAAAAACAACAGTGATTTATCCTTTTTGATCAAGGTCGTTTTTATTTTTATTTATTTTTCACCATATGCAAAATAGAAAACAGTATCCAAACTAATCCCAAGTATCCACCCAGCCAGCCCGCCTACCCACCCACCCATCCACCGCTAAATTAAAACCACACACTTGCCGAAGAGGAGAAACACACAAAGCAACAGACGGACAAACACACAGTCAAGAAACAGAATCTCAGAACAGGTGTTGCCGTATTCCTTCATTATCCTTTATTGCTCTGTAGTATAATATTTATCATCCATCGTATCAAGTAGAGCCTTTTCTCCTCAGTAGAAGTGCTTGATGTCATCCGTCGCCGATGATATCAAACACTTCTCTGGTTACAAGATGGGGATGGTGCATAAATGCCCCCATTGTGGCAAACGCTAAAATCTCTGTGCCAGTACAGCAGCTCGTAGTGGATCATCTGATCCGTGTAATGATACCGCACCCATACTTAGACTCGCATAAACTCCGCGGTAGTTAATAGGCTGTCAGCTGCATGTGCCTGTGACATCAGCCTCTATAGGGAAGGTGGATACATTACGTCGGAGAACACACACACACACATTAAACAGCACGTCAAACCAGTCGTGCTATATTCGGCTCTGTCGAAAAAAAAGTATCCCGGACAGAGTTGTTCACCACAGCTTATCTGAAATTTAAATTTGAGGAGTGACACAAAAATGGCTCTCGGTGGAGCACCACAGCCCGCCTCTCTCTCTCTCTCTCTCTCTCTCTCTCTTCTCTCTCTTATAAAGCTCATTCAGAAGCAGAGATTTAGGTCAGCTATTTACTGCAGAGGATCTTTAAGTGTATGTGTGTGCGAGGCTTAAAACCGAACAGCGACCGAATGTAGCGGCTCCTCATAAGACTCAGTATGTTTTTTTTGAAAAGCAGCTTGCGAGGCTGGAAAGCTTCTTAGCATCTGATGTTGAAGATAGTTCAATTGGCGCCGGAATGAAAAAAAAAAAAGCGTCTTCTAATTATATAGTGAAAACACTTTTATAAAAAGTATCAAAATGTTTTATGCCTGGTGTCATTGAGTTAGGGAAGCAAAGATATTTTTGCAGTGCAGTAGGTTTCATTTATATTAAGTTTTTTAATACTTTTATGGTCATAGTTTAAATGGATGTGGTGAATTTTCCCAATAACGATAATAGCAATAATGATACTTTAATTATTTTAAAGGCGCAATGAAGAATATTTTCAATGCTCTTTAGCACACGCTAGCTAGCTAGAGTCTTCATTTGGAAACCATCTCTCCTTTTTGCTCTCACATAATGAAGTGAATGAAAATAGACAATGGTAGACCTTAAATTGATGGAGCTACTGCCATACTGTTATCTGTTGGATATATTACCTGGGGGGGGGGGGGTTTAATATGGAAAGCTCTTTCATATCTGTTTTCACTACGCTTTTTTTCCCTTTGTTGTGGACAATAGCCTAATCTGCTTTGTTTGGCTTTGTGAAGGAATTAGTGACTGCTTGTTTTTCTTGCTTGAATATATATTTTTTTCAGTAAAGCTTAAGTGGATGTCAGGGTTTATCTAAACCAGGAAGAATACAGTAGACTCTTCTGCACACCATGTAAATGTTCCAGCTTGCTAATTGTTGTAGCAAACCATAAATAATCCACATCTATTTTGGGAATATTTTTGAACTCTGGGAGATGTATGCCAGCACATGTGAATACAAATATCGTATGTTGACTTCAGGCCTTTTTTGATCAGTCTACATGTTCAGCATTGTGCAATATATCTGTTATCCATTTGTATCTATGCAAGATGACCGTCCTTACTATGAGTGTGCAAAAGTCTTGCACTGAGCCATAATTCTTGCTGATGTCAGTGGAAAAAGGAGGGGTTGGGTGGATACACGGTACTGTACGTGCACACATGCACTGCCCCAACTGTAAATATACACGGCATAAAAAAGGCAATACAAAACCAATAACATCAGGATTTGCAGCTGCACCGCAGGTACTGTCATGTTTGTGGTTTAACAGCAGCAGCAGCAGTTGTTGGAAGAGCTCCCTGTGCCACCGCGCTGCCGTGCCCCCGTCTACACGCTCTATAAAAAGACACCAGCAGGTGTGTCGGATGCCAAGTGTGAATATTGGTGGTTCGCTTTATATAGGTTTTACCCGGGAGCTGTTTTACTATTTTGATTAACGGCAGTTTGAAAGTGTTTGCCATGGTGTCGCGAGGGTCGAGTTTGATTCCGCTCTAGAGGGCGAACGATCACGCATGTTAATGTTTTTTCACCTCGGTGCTCGTTTCAACAGCGGCACATTCAAATTTCCAGAGCAGGAGGAGTCTGAAGGAAGGAGCTGTTGAGTTGACTAAATGCATGCCTCTCTTCGCCCTGGCTCGCTGTCATCTGCATGACTTACATTCTCGCGTTTAATGACCTTCCATAGCAGGACTCGAAGGGAGGATTACACTTTAAACACTCAGCGTCACTGGAATGCTTGAAGGCCACTCCCGTTTCTCTGCCCTTCTCTGTCCACATACAAACACACTATATTACATTTTTAAGTCAACGTGAGCGGTCCTGCTTCATACATTTTCACAAGCAGTTACATTTCAGCATATTATTGTTCCCAGAGCCCAAATATGATGCTGACATTTATAAAACTAAGCAAAATTATAGAATTCTGCTCCTTTTTTTTTATTGATTGGGGGAAATTTAAGGCTGCTTTTTAGCTTCACAAGTATCAAACTTACTCTTTCAGCTACATCAGGTCTACATCACATACTTATATTATTATATTGTATTTCAAAGACTCGACACCAGCAAGCAAGTCACACACGCTTCAGGTCACTTAATACTTTTTGGGGATTTTATATGCATAGTTGCTGTAAGGATCAATGACTAAGGTGTTTTTCTAAATACGCTTTCACCTTGTCTCCTCCCGTCAGCGACCTTGACACATTCTCAGCCTTACCCTCCTCATCTCGTTTCATCCCTTCAGCTCCCCCACATATTTTTTCTTTTTTTTTTTTTAAAACCATTCTGTATCTGTCATCTGAAAGGAATGCCGACACAGGAACAGTTTCCATGGAAACACATTTCAGACAGCGTCGGTGTCAGCGCCGTGCTGTTTCTTGTATCTGTTACTCCGACTGCATTTTTGTGGGAGAGAGACTGACGTCTGCAGCATATCGTGAGCGTGCATACTAACCATCAGTCAAGCAGCTAGTATTAAGAAAGTGTTGCAAGAGAGATGCTGTATGTGTGTGTGTGTGTGTGTGTGTGTGTGTGTGTGTGTGTGTGACTGCTTGCCAACTGTTTGAAGATTATTAGAGCAGAAGTGGATGAATCCTATTGAAGATGAGCAGGTTGAACACCGTGCAAAAAATTATAGCAAGGTCCTTTGACCTATCTGTATGTTTACAGGGTCGATAAAATATGAACATCTGTCAACAGTGTGTTGAGAATGTACCGGAAAATAGGATGGAAACACAAAACCAAAAAGGCTAAACAGAGTCTTCCACCTCCACAAGCCCTTCTGTGTATAGCTGAGCCTGCAGTTGAACCTGCCTTGAGGTTGGGTGGGGGCTGAGCTGAGTATTATTGCTGTTATTATTATTGCCAGTGGTATCTCAGTAGTTGGGAGAATAACCTGCCTACTAGAATAACATAGTTATGAAATTTGTTATGGAATTCTCATCACTTTCTTTTTTCCTTTTCTCCTCGTCCCTCAGGGAGCGTTTGGAGCCTTGCAGAAAATATGTGAAGACTCTGCTGAGATCCTGGACAGTGACATGCTGGATCGTCCTCTTAACATCATGATCCCCAAGTTCTTGCAGTTTTTCAAGCACAGCAGCCCCAAAATTAGGTATCAAATTTTCTTCTGATACTTGCCAATTTTTGGCGACTATAAAGCAAACTTTAAATCGTGCCTACATCAAACACGTTGCTTTCCAAAGGAGGCACATTTGTTAAATCTGTTACTGCTGCAGTATTCTTTTAAAGGATCTATTGCATTACAGGTAAAATGTTTATGAATTCCAGTTACTTATTGTTAACATACTGTATGTTTAGTTAGTAAAGAGTTTATTAGTTTATTTTGCAGATATTTTCCTGACTTCTGCTCTCTAACTGTATGAATCACAGGTCCAACATTTATTGTATTTGTTGCATAGAATTATGAGCTATTAAGGGAAAATTACAAGTTATTTATTTATTTTTAGTCCCACTTTTTAACTTACGGTTTAATCATCAACTTGTGAGTATGTTTTATGCTGCAAATACATTTATTTAGATTTGCATATCGTACAGTATATGTGCAAGACCGGCTAAACGTCTAATTGTGCAGGACTAAAGGTCTATATGACTATACAGTTGAAGACTCTAGTCTGTTCTTCAGTTGACAGAAGAAAAGAGTTTCTCATATTAGAGGATTAAATTAGAGGAGATGGTGTAAAAAGAAGAAGACAGAGGCTGCATTCATAGCGTGCAACATGTGAGGAAAACATGTTTTCGCGACTGTTAAGTTGTGGTTATTGTGTTGCAGGTCTCACGCCATCGCCTGCGTCAATCAGTTCATCATCAGCAGGACTCAGGCTCTTATGCTGCACATCGACCCTTTTATTGAGGCAAGTCTGGTTGTAATATCACAATAACATCTTAGCATATGTGTAGCTTCCTCTTTCAGGTCACTGTCACTTTGGCAAATAATACAAAGCTACCTCACAGTTTGCTTGTGGTTTTGTTTTGTAGTTTCCATCAAACCCTTTCTTTGTAGTCCCCAACTTTTCTTGGCCTTTTTACTTAGTTTCACAATTTTTACTTCTTGTTTTTATTTCTGAATGTGTCATTCATATTTAGAGGTTTCACAGTAGAAACAACTCGCAATAAAATGCTAGCCTGATATTTTACCCACAGTAACATGTATCACAATACAGGAAATTACATACAGATTTTATTTATTCATTGTATGAACCCACAGTACCAGTCAGAAGTTTGGACACACCTTCCCATTCGCTTGAATTAGAAAGTGTGTCCAAACTTTTGACGGGTAAAATACCTAGAGTTTTAGTGCTTTTTAATAGCAACATGTACGGTTTAATTAACCAGTTATTCATATCCTGGTGTCTTTCTGTCCTCTGTAGAACCTGTTTGCGTTGGCGACAGATGAGGAACCAGAAGTGAGGAAGAATGTGTGCAGGGCTCTAGTCATGCTGCTGGAGGTTCGTCTGGACCGTCTCCTGCCACACATGCATAACATCATAGAGGTGAGTGAAGCTGGGAGGGGGGGCTACAGGCTGAGGTGAGGCTCTGCTAAATACTTATATAATGTGCTATAAAGATTAAGAGTGTATACGCCCTTGATGGCACCATATGGAAGATGTTGTCTCAGTTAGGATGCAGCAGTGATTTGAGTTTGGTACTTTAAGATTATAGTGTTTAGGATATAAAATTCATTTTCTCTTCATTTCATCTCAGTACATGCTGCAGAGGACTCAGGACCAAGATGAAAACGTGGCGCTGGAGGCCTGTGAGTTCTGGCTTACTCTGGCAGAGCAGCCGGTGTGTAAGGAAGTGCTGTGTGGACACCTCTCCCAGTAAGAATACACACACACACACGCACACACACGCACATCAGCATACAATTCATAGACTGACACTCCAGTCCAAATATTGAAAGCTGTTGAATCATAGCAACCTTGGCAATAAGTCAGTGAAGACCTTGTCCCAGGATGATATTCTTCCTCCTCACCTCAAGACGGCTGATTAAGAACCTTGGCTGTTGACCTCAGCCGTAACATCTGTCACCCTGCTGTCACATTAAACTGTGCCCACAGCAGGAATCAGATGTGAGTGATCGCTCATGGGCTTTAACCTACCCTTGCCCTTTGTTCTCATAATTTTTCCTCTGGCCTCCTCTCCAGGCTCACTCCGGTGCTTGTCAACGGGATGAAGTACTCTGAGATTGACATTATTCTACTCAAGGTCAGTTTATATAGCTTAATATTTGTACCTGTAGGTAAGGCGATGAAATTGCCCCATGACTCAGGATGACATACAGTTCAATTAAGCGGTTCGTAGTGACTGTGTGGTTCAAGTACATTTGAGTTAAATATATTTTTACCGCAATCATTTGTAGACGTTGGTACGTTCTGATGTTTGTAGATCATTCAGCCGTGTCAGAGGATAAGTTCACAATTTCTCAAGTCTGTCTTAAAACAACAGTCAGGCGCCCAAATTAATATTGAAACAGCTTTTGCTGGCTGTAATACTTCATTCTGTTCATAATGACCATTAGAAAATCCCCTCCAAGTGCGCTTACAATTTAAATGATGGGGAACTAAATCCACAGTCTTTGAGCAAAAAAATGTATTTAAAAGTTTAGTATGAGACTTCAGCCATCTGAGTTAGACGAATAAAGTGGATGTTTTAGCCTTTTTAGTAAAAAAAAAACAAAAAAAAACCTCTCTCTGTCTCGACGGACATCGTTTTCCTGTTCAGCTGCAGTGGAAGGATAGTAATAAAAAGAGGGAATCTGGCACTAAAATGACTGTAAATTTGAAAGACTTGATTTCATTTGGGTGGCTGCAAGCCTCACATTAGCGTCAAGTAAACTTTTAAATACATTTTTGTATGGAAGGAAGTTTTTGTCCCCCATCACTTGCATTTAAAGTGCATTATGAAGGGATCTTCTAATGGCCACTATGAACAGGAGGAATGATTACAGCAAGAAAAACATGTCAGTGTTCATTTGGGCACCTGACTATTGTTTTAAAACATACTTTAAAAACTGTGAACCTATCCTTTAAAAGTAATGCTCATGCAACATATGAGTTAACCTCTGTGTTCCTGTACGTTCATCGTCAGGGGGACATCGAGGAAGACGAGGCCATTCCCGACAGCGAGCAAGACATCAGACCCCGCTTCCACCGCTCCCGCACAGTTGCCCAGCAGCACGAGGGCGACGGGATAGAGGAAGAGGAAGATGATGATGACGAACTGGACGATGATGATACAATCTCTGATTGGAACCTGCGTGAGTTCAGTGCCTGCGTAAATGGAGCTGTCTAGATCTCTCTCCAGCGTCGGGCTCCTTATTGATATAAATCTTCCACTTTCACAGTCTCCCTTCCCCTCATTTACTGAATCAGTGTCGGGATGTGTACTGATTACCTGTCTTGTGTTTGTGTTTACTGTACCTGTGATGTCTGTATGATGTTTGTCTGCAAACATCTTTGTTTGTATGTATGTCTCTCTACTTTTTCTCTAAATGTTAGGTAAGTGTTCGGCAGCAGCTTTGGACGTGTTGGCCAATGTGTTCAGGGATGATCTGTTGCTGCACATTCTGCCCCTACTCAAAGAGCTGCTCTTCCATCCAGAGTGGGTAGTTAAAGAGTCTGGTATCCTAGTGCTGGGCGCTATAGCTGAAGGTAAGAAGGGAAAGAAAATGAAGTAAGGGACTAAATATAGGGATTAAGTTCCTCCACGGGATATGGAATAAGAAATGCCTGCTTCAAAAGACGACTGTTCCTATCCTTCTATCTCCAGGCTGCATGCAGGGCATGATCCCATACCTGCCCGAGCTTATTCCCCATCTCATCCTGTGTCTGTCTGACAAGAAGGCCCTGGTGCGTTCGATCACCTGCTGGACACTGAGCCGCTACGCCCACTGGGTCGTTAGCCAGCCGCCAGATATTTACCTGAAGCCTCTAATGACGGAGTTACTCAAACGTATTCTAGACAGCAACAAACGTGTGCAGGAGGCTGCTTGCAGGTGAGCAACAAGTCCCGATAAGGCCGTGCAATTTTACAGCAAATTAGGAACTCTGCTCTGCATTTGGACCGGTGCCACCCACTCGGTTTTCCTTCAGGTGTTGAAATGCATCCAGATTTCTTGGTAACAGTGTGTTCTTCCCTCAGTGCCTTTGCCACTTTGGAGGAGGAGGCTTGTACAGAGCTGGTGCCCTACCTGGCATTCATCCTGGACACACTGGTGTTTGCTTTCAACAAGTACCAGCACAAAAATCTGCTGATTCTTTACGACGCCATAGGAACACTTGCAGACTCAGTGGGGCATCATCTGAATAAACCGGTATGCAGAACAGAAATGAGTAGTCAGTTTCACTTCACATTTCCATGTGAATCTAACATTAGCCCATACGATTTACGCCTTCTTCCTCATTTTACTTTTGAAGTGCTAGTCGTGGTAAGTGTACTTTCAGAAGTTATAGTTCTAGACAGGATATCCAGAAGGTAAACCAGCGTCAACAAATTCATGCTTCTAAGATTCATTTCTTTGAATGAATTACTGTGTAATTATCATACTCACTCATCACTTGCATACTGTGTTTTTTGTAAAGACTAATTCAATTTAATTATTAGGAGTACATCCAGATGTTGATGCCTCCACTGATCCAGAAATGGAACCAACTGAAAGATGAAGATAAAGATCTCTTCCCTTTATTAGAAGTGAGTTTCTTAATGCATAATTAGAAAGTGCAAAAATCTTTGCTAACATTAACGGGGCATAGCATCAGTTGTTTCAGGCGTCAAGTCGTCTGACTGTATGTACTCCCTGTCTGCCTTCTTCAGTGTCTGTCATCTGTAGCCACCGCCCTGCAGAGTGGCTTCCTGCCCTACTGTGAGCCTGTGTACCAACGCTGTGTTAACCTGGTCCAGAAGACCCTTGCTCAAGCCATGGTGGGTGTTTAGGACCCTCAAACACACTTTACTATTATTTTTAAATACAAGTTATTGACCCTACTTCCTGCAAAGCCAGGTAAAACTTAAAGCTGCCCTAATCTGTAATTTTTATATGAACAATGGATCAAATAGCTATGTATAATGTGAAAGGAGATGCTTGTAGTGAAAAAAAACACCAATAATTATAACCTGAAACTAGTTCCCCTCAGCTCTGCAGAGCTTTTGAGTCTCTTTCAGCTCATTGTTTTGGTTTTAAGGCCTGTAACTTTTTTTGGTCCAGTCTCACTGCTCTCTGCTCTCATCAACCTTGTTTTAAGAGGCAGCTGTTTTTGGTGAAAAGGCTTTGATATACCCACCGTACACTACCTGCTCAACACTACACAGATGACAGTTAAAGTTGGCAACTAGCTGGTGAACATAGTGGAACATTTAGCAGCTAAAGAGCCAGATATTTTCCTTGGGAACATTTCTAAATGTTGTTTACACATTTTATATGAACTTTATAAATCGAAAAATGTGTCAGTGTTGCATTTACTGTTGGTTGAGCTGCCCCCAAGTGGCCAAAAATTTACATTACTGCAGGTTTAATATACAAGTGTACAGATAAATTATACCTTCAATCACCACCACAGATGATGGGAACTACATCTTCAGGATAGAGAACTGACTTAGTAACTCACGCTTCTTAAATAAGTATAATATGATTATCCAGTAGTTAATTAAATTCAACTCATCTACCATCCTTTACTCTTCTAGCTTCATCAGTCCCAGCCAGACCAGTATGAGGCCCCCGACAAAGACTTCATGATCGTGGCTTTGGATCTCCTCAGTGGACTGGCGGAGGGTTTGGGAGGCACCATTGAGCAGTTGGTTGCTCGTAGCAACATCCTGACCCTCATGTACCAGTGCATGCAGGTGAAGACCTGTGAAAATGTGCAACATGCCACTTATCTGATAAACTGATTGCATAGTTCACCTTTTGTTGTTCTCCCCAACCATTCAGGACAAAATGCCAGAAGTACGTCAGAGTTCTTTTGCTCTGCTGGGGGATCTGACCAAGGCTTGTTTCCAGCACGTCAAACCATGCATTGGTATGTTCTTTTAAGTTGACTATGAAGCACTGATGTGGCAATAAATTGTTAGTCAATTGCTAAATTGACTCACTTTCCTTCTTCCAGCTGATTTTATGCCCATACTGGGTACTAATTTAAACCCAGAGCTAATATCAGTGTGCAACAATGCTACATGGGCAATCGGAGAGATATCTATACAAATGGGTGAGTGCTTCACTTGTAACACATGTTCACTATATATTTCTATATATTGTGCTTGCAAAATACAGTCACCAGAGTGAACCGTCAACAGATTTCTTTCCATCAATTTTTATTGTTCCTACTTTCTTAGGGGCTGAAATGCAGCCGTATGTTGCCATGGTCCTGCACCAGCTGGTGGAGATCATTAACAGGCCCAATACCCCAAAGACTCTACTGGAAAACACAGGTACCACTCTGTGGCAGTGCTGAGCCAGCCAGCCAGGTTGCCACACATGCAGGGAGGTGCTCACACACTTAGGTCCATTCAGCCAGGACTCACCACACCCACTGGAGTGCCTGCCCTGCCCTTTAATCTTTGTCAAAAACCCTTCCCAAGCCGTGAGCCTTACAGGTTTCGCTGGTTTCTCCAAACTATGCAAAATATTTCAGCTACTGATTTGTTACCTAGCAGCGTGGCCTTTATAAACAGAGATGAAAGAAAATTAAACCCCGGGCATACCCTGGTGTGAAATTCTTGACACTCTTGAATCGAGCGAGCCATGTAAGTGCCCAGACTTGGAATTAACCAATGTGGATTGACTGTGCACCGTCAGGTGAAGTAGAATATTGAAACAGAACAAAATGCAAGGCATAAGCAGTGTGTGAGATAGATAGGTAAGTCCACAGCCTCACATAGTTAAATTTTACCAAGACAAGACTTAAGACAGACATATTTACACTGAAACAATAACTACTCATCAATGATTTAGAGAACACCTAACGTGACTAAATGTAGGGCAACTAGTCTAGAGCATTCTTAAAAGAAAGGTTACACTCTGCTCTTGTATCACAGATTAAACTGGAAATTGTGATTTGATGAGTCAAAGAGACCATCCCATTTAAAAAGATTCATGCAAGGGTTAAGTGTAACCTGCCTAAATAAAAGAAAAACTAGGGACTCAGTAGATGTGTTCCTGTTTGTTTGCTGTCAGTTTATTTGTTGCTTTTATTTACTGTTCTTTAAATGTGGATGCATATCTGCCAATAGATGTTAAATGTTGTTAAGAATGGCCAATGTTTGATGCAGGATACATGATATTCATAACTGTGTCACGCCAGTCGAATTTTCATAAGACTTCATTAAAGTCTGCATCTGACCAGTGAACCTTTTCACCATTTGTCGCATGTTTTCAATGTATTAATTGAAAACACGACAGTGGATACAAAGGATACAAAATGAATCAACTAAATTGTACGGTTTGGCCTTTTTTATAAATTTTAATATTTGCTTTAGAGACTTCCAGTTTATTGCTGGAACTAATTTTGAACAGACAGCCATGTAAAACCACAGCTAAAGGTGGGTGTGGCGACGCATTTTTGGAGTGCATGGCGGCACTTTTCAGCTTCTCTCTGATCAGCTGATCCTGCACTGAACTTTATTCTAATGAGCATACCATCTGCTTTCTGCATGTGTCATTGGACTGTTCATAAATGCCTGTTTGTTAATGAGAATGTTGCATAGTTTTGTGTCTTTTAAACTTAGGTCCTCCCTCCTCTCTGCCTCATAAGAACCTGCTGTGCTGGATACTAGTCTCCCTCCATGTAGTTGGCTTGGAGTAATCTGTCATTTCTTTTCAAAAGAACAAAAAAAAAACACAAAAAAACATTTCTGTTTCTTATGTAAAATTAACATTTGTGAGTTTAAGGGAGAAATCTCTGAAAACCCAAGTGAACTGCTCTTGTTTAGGCCAGTCACATACACATGCTACAGCTTAGCTAGCCTGTGTCTTTACATTTTAAAAAAACCTATATTTTAATTCAAGCTAATGAATTTCAATCATCAAAGATTTGAATAGCTGTTTGATCCATATGATTTCTGAAAGCAGATGCCATTGTTTGCCTTTTTCTATGAATGTCTTGTCAAAGTTGTCAATGTGTTCTCCCTTAAACGTGTTGTATGTTTTTTTAGAGTGTCATATTTTACATTCTCCCCCATGACTGAAGGGGCAGTAATAATCAACACTAGTGAAATCTTCTGTTTATTATCATACACAGATTCTGTTGATTTATGTCTCTGAGTTGTTTGTTTTTTCTTTATTTTTCTCCTCCCCTCCTCATTGCTCATGTCTTGGTTGGCGTTTGGTGGTGTGTAACCGTGATTGCGTTACCTTAGCAATAACAATTGGTCGTCTTGGTTACGTTTGTCCTCAAGAGGTGGCACCCATGCTACAGCAGTTTATAAGACCCTGGTGTGTATTATTCAATCTTTTATTTAATTCATCTTCTCTCTGCTTTCTTCCTCTCTTCTCGTCTGTCTCCTTTTGCTCCCCTTTTTTCTTCCCTGTTGCTCTCCTCTCCTCACTTTCCTTCTCAAAAGAAGTCTTTTCAGTTTTTTTAGTTTTTTTTTTTTTAGTTTTTGTTTTTTTCTTATCAGTTTGTAATCATTGCCAACCATGTGACTAACCCTGTCCTCTTTTAGGTCCTACTTGTGATTTGTTTTTTGCCTCAGTAGCACCTTCATGTATTATACATTAATTTGTTTAATTTCTAGTTTTTTGTCATTGTTAACTGTCGCTAACAACCTAAAAGATGCATGGGATCAGATTTGTCACATGCCTGCTGGTTCAACAACAGAGAAAGGATGCAGTCTTTGCTGCAAAAGAGCATTCCTAAAGCCCTTTCTCATTTAGTAGTCACCCAGCTGCATGTGCCTGTCCCAAAAGTACCCCAAACCTTCTCTAGTCAATCTGTCAAAAAGTAATATTTTCAAGGTGCTATAGATGAGGTTTTGCTGAACACACTGCTCATAGACAAAATTTGAAAGTTCTTAGAGCTCAGAGTAGTTGTGTTTTAAAAGTAAAATGTTTGATTTGTTTTTATTTTGATCTGTTTTGTGTGCATGCTTGACTTTTTGTGGTTATCTCGGGTCGTGATAGACACAATTTTCTCCTCACATAGAGTGTAACATGTATTTGTAAGGAAGACAAGTACTGATGATAAGAAAACACCTAAATGTTACATTTGTATTAAGGGTAGCAATAAGCTATATTTGTTACATATCTTTTACATTTCTTACAAATGTGTTGATATTTTTTATAGAGATATTAATGTTTGCTTTAGTCATTCATAGTGTCAGCTGATAGATTCATACAAGTTTCTAAAATTGTTACTTGAGCATTCATTTGATATGTCTGATGTTAAATTTGGCCGTCCCTGTTGTCAGGTGCACCTCTCTACGAAATATAAGAGACAATGAGGAGAAAGACTCTGCGTTCAGAGGAATTTGCACTATGATCAGTGTAAACCCGGGAGGTGTAGTGCAGGTGAGGTCAAGCAATAAGATGGTAGCGTGGTCAATGTGTTGTTAATCGCTCCGGAAGTTGAAAAGTTGCCTCACCTCTCTTTTCTGGAACAGGATTTTATATTCTTCTGTGACGCAGTGGCCTCCTGGGTAAATCCAAAGGATGATCTGCGAGACATGTTCTACAAGGTAAAAGCTGAAAAGCTGCGTTTTAAACACAAATGACTCAAATTCAGATGACTTGGAATGGATTTCTTATTCTGTTCAAACTAAAACTGAAATTAGGAAAACTCATTTAGGCTTTCAATACAATTCACTCAAGCATTCATTAATTTGTATATTTACTGACTTAGTCACCCCTCCTGCCCCCCAGTGGCCAACTGGAAGAAGGGCAGTGTCTGCAATAAACCTGTCATGCACTAGATCTATTTTGACAGGCTTGGTTTTAACTTGGTATGAACTTCCCCCCGGTGTTTAATTTCAGATCCTTCACGGGTTTAAGAACCAGGTGGGCGAGGAGAACTGGAGGCGCTTCTCGGATCAGTTCCCCATGCCACTGAAAGAGCGGCTGGCAACCTTTTACGGGGTGTAACTGTTTCCACAGCAGTGTGCCTCATCACTGGGGTCAGTTTCTTATCTGATATAATATGCTATTGTACTACTTGTACTACTAAATACTACTTATTTACAGTGGTGTAGAAGAAACGTTGCTGTAGGAGTGTGTTCCAGTCTGACTCCGGTCTCTCTTTTTCTGCACAGGTCATTCATGATGGGAGACAATATAGGGAACCTCTTTTACCCAGGGAACATGTTACCCTTTACTGGGGGGAAGGGTCTGCCTGATAAGGGGAGGGAAGGGGTGCAAACCCCTCCCCGACCTGGTGGACGGGGTGGGAGGGAGGTGGTACCTGCAGTGCCCAGTGCCCCTATGCACAGGCAAAGGGGGGAACGGGACTGGCAGAACAACCTTATCATGGGAGGAAAATTCATGTAATCACATCTCAATCAGAAATAATGAAATTTATCACCTTTTTTCTCTACATTTATTCCTCAAACATCATTTTCTGTCACTTGAACTACTGAAAAGAATGGAGAAAACTTTGCAAAACTCTATAGCATTTGCTCTTTAATTTTGGTTAGATAAGGAGTTTGCACATATTGAAAGGTTTAGTGTTTAAAATGGTCTTCAGAGTAATCATTTAAGCCACGTAAATGGCATGTGGCAGTACAATGAAACTGAATTCTACCAGTGGAATAGAAGACTGTTCTTGAAACGTGAAGTTTGAAGGTTCATCAGAAGATATTTGATAGCTTAAAGCTAAGGGAGAGCAGCTGACGCTAAGAATGCATCCTATTGGATCCAACCCTGGAGAATATAGTTTTATAATGCTGCATATCACCAAGAATAAGTTATCATCTTTATAGTTACCAGATGATTTCAGTGTTCCTATTCCTTAGCAGGGCAAAGGCTGTTAATTATGTCACTGGAGGCACAAGATTTTTCTTTTTAAGAGCAGCTTTTCTGGGAATAGGTAGCATGCTTGTATCATTGTGGAAAGCTGTAGAACATTAGTGATGTATGTTGCGTTTGACAGCTGTCATTGCCCTGTGATAAGGTTCTTCTTTGACCTTGTAATTTATCTATTTACAGTACTTTTTTGTTTTGTTTTATTTCCTCTACCAGAGAATTACAGCAATCAGCTGTAACGTAGCATGACTGGGTTTACACACCAAAATTTAGGAAATGTGTCAAATCTTGACTGTGATGTAACGTCGGAGTGAATCTCTCAGTTTGGTCTTGTGGTGTGAATGTGACATGGACATTCATCAGCAAGCATATCAGAGCTTTAGATGCTTACAATCCTTAACACTGTCTGAGCCTCATGAAGGAAAAATGAAGGAGAAGCACGCAGGTTAACATCCTATTAGCTGGTCATCATCAGTCTTGTTTCTTGGACTTAAACCGCTATGACGCAAATCCTGTCTTGGTGATTTTTGTGACTTTGGCTGTCCGAACCATGCAAACCACCGAATCAATGTTAGATATGTTTCTTTTACAATGTACTGAAGTTTTGTTATCGGTTGTTTGGCTTCTTGTGCTATAAGCATGATCTTGAGGATGACTGTAATGTTTTGGGTGGTTGTGTTTCGTGGGGTACTTGGATGCTTTCATCTCTTGCATGTTGGTGGCCCCTCACACCCCAACATATAGTGGGAAGGGGATTAAGGGAGGGAGGGGAGCTTCAATTAAAGGTTTAAAAAGTACATAGTGACCGTTTATGTATTGCAGCACTGGGACTTTTATAACTTCACATAAATCTTGCTGGAGTGTTCTCCCTTAACTTTTACCCCTTAGCTGGATGTATAGTTTTTAAATACTGTGAAACCACAACAATGTTATTGTCTCTGGTTGTTTTGCGCTGTTATATTTTTTAAAGTGTATAAGTTACATGTAGCCTGAATGTATTCCATGATGGGTTGGAGAGATCACAAGATTTTTTTTTTTTTAAATATTGTTTGGTTTTTTAATGCCCAGCCAGTCATTTCTCCTCTGCTGGCCAGAGTAATAATTGCAGTATTTTAACCCTTTGCGATGCACATGACAGGCACTTAGAATTTAAATTGCAAGTGCTTGAATTTAACAATGTAGCCAAAACCCTTCAGAATATGACCTTAGTGTTAACACAAATCATTAATTAAGTAATTGCTGCTAAAATGTATTTAATGAATGCAATAAAAAAATGTGATGCAATTGGGTCACTAGATTGTACAAGTAGTTCAGTGTCTTAGATAAAATTTTATATATTTCACAATATGAAATGTATAACTGGTCTCTGAGATTTAATGAGGTAAACAATGTTGAATACAGGATTTAATGCATCATGGAATACAGAGGCAAATACTTGTATGTGCCACATCATTTTGTGTTTTTGAGGTGATTTTGTCTGTCACATTCCAGCTGTTTGGCATGCAAAAAAATGGAGTAATCACGGCTTGATGGGGTGTGTGCGTGTACACAGTCCTGTTATTCTTTCACCGAAAGAGTGTAGGTCTATAGAACACACATGAAACAATCCCCACCATTACTGTGCTGTATTTCTGACTTGACTGCTGCTATACATTGTAGGTGTGTTTCACTACTTGAATATGTGTTTTCTATGTGTTAACCTCAGGTTGTCCGTGTTCAGTGTTGTTCTTATTTGTTTTTATCATTTGCCCAATGTGTACGCCTTTATGCATCTCCTTTAAGAAAAAAAAAACTGAGATTAGTAAAACTTTCGCCCTATGTATTAGAAATGGATACCCATGGGTGTTAATTGACATTAATGTTATATGTGTGCAACACTGCTAGCTCTAAAATGTGACGGTATGATCAAACACTTAAAATTACAGCTGAAAAGCAGAGGGGAAGAAGGAATTGTGTTAACTTGTACATACTTTATGTACCTTTTGTCAAAAATGATTGTTATCAGACTACATATAATATATAGTGTAATGTGTACACAACGCCTTGAGAGCAAATACTTTGAGGTTTTGTTGGTGTTTTGCAATAGTTATACAGTATACTGTATCTGAAGAGACAGGTAACGCCTAATTTAAAAGCAAAGAAATAGTTCAACAACTTGGTATAAACATAATGTTTGCAAATATAAGTTTGACTTTCTATGAAGCTTTATTGAAAATTTGTATTTTATAAAGCACCCACCAATATTAAGGAATGTCTAGTCAAAGAACTCCTGTATTCTCATCCTCACTTAGCCTTCAGACTTGATTAGACTATCTGCCTTCATCTTTTTTGCTAATAAAAGCAAAAACATAATTTTGATAGACACATTTTGATTTTTTTTTTTTTTTAAATAAGCTGCTGAATTTTAAAAAAGTAATACTTTTGGGGCCACCAAATATTTTGGATCATGCAAAGAATCTATATTGTACTGTAGTAATTTTGTAATATTTGTAAGATGATATAGTGGGTGTGACTGGTTACCATTGCTTGAATCTGTACATTGTTCCAATAAATTGTTTACATTATTACGGGCTTTTGTCTCGTTTTTTCTCAAATTTTGCAGATCATTTTCGCACTGCAACTGCACAATGTTAACATGCAAAGAAACATGGAAGATGTTGATGTTCAGCAGCACCTCTCTTAAGTATTTCTTCTAACTGCTGTGTCAGACCTGTCCTATCTTTTATCAGTTCAGACAATGGCTGAGGCCCACGTCACCTGACAAGGGTTAATCACAGATTCCAGCCCTAGATTTTAGAGTTGCATTTGACTTTGCATACATGTCACATTTCACACTTTGGGTCCACTGTATGATTATAATCAAATGTTCTGCGATAGGCTTTAACTGTATCATCATAATAGTTGGACAGATATGAAATATTTATACATGCATGAAGCTAAATACCATTTTTTTAGTACATCTAGGTAGAAAAAAAGAAGAAATCCATAACACAAACACTAATTTGTCCATTAAAGGGGTAAAGACACTAATTTAATTGAGGCTATGCAAATATCACAATGCTGCACCATGCATGAATCCAAATCTCTCCATTTTCTAGTTGTTTGCCAAAATATTTACACTTGAAAGTGTTCGAGTTGTTTATCATAGCACTTATTTGTGGAATCTGTGCTACCTTAAAGTACCAGATCACTGTCAGAAATATTAACATTTCAACAGTTAAAAATTGTAAACAGACTAATTAATATAATACACACCTGCATAAAAGAAACCTGAAATTTTAGATGATTGGGCATCAGGGTTTGTCTAAGCTATGTCTGTAATAATAATAATAATGATAATCATAATAATAATAATTTATGATTTCATTTATCATGGGTATTGCATATACTGCTGTGATTTGGTGTATGTTTATTTTCGTTTATAATGTTTTATAATAAATTTTAACATAAATGTTTCACCTAAATCACAGTTTATCCTACTTAATATTTTTAACATTATTTAGAACAATACATGTACAATTTCTTATAAGAATATTGATTATACATTCTTAAAAAAAATAGAATCAGATAAAACAACAGCAAGGCTACATTGACAATATACAAAAACAGACAAACACATAAATAAAAATAAAAAATAAAATAAATACTTGTACATGATTAAAATAAATGTACTTAAAGATCCCCTCCAGACATGTTTTAAAATGTATATAAAATACTCTACTTTGAATAACAATTTGTGTCTGATAAGGTTTTTTCACGAAAAAGTTCAATTACCTAGTTAGAAATCCTTAAAATTACATCTACTCCATTAAAAATCTATGAATATGTAATTATTTTTCATTTTAAAAGTTTAACTGTTAACATGATGTCTCCTACTTCACTGAGAAGTCTCAGTGTCTGTACACTAGAGGCTTCAAGTTTCCACATCACACTCGTGAGATACATACCGGACCAGGATCAGCTTCCAAAATAGTTGTGATGTCACAAATCATGCTTGTAGGGAACTTAGATTCTCAATGAGCACAGAGAAACTTTCCACTTTCAGTAGATGAATGTGAAAGGTGAAGCTCAAACATCCAACTGAAGGGAACAAGAAGAAAAACACATTTTGAGTGGAGGGGAACTATAAGGCAAAACATATTTACATAACAGCAGTCAATGCATCAAGTTTTGATTACATTTCAATACATAACTAAAAATATACCCATTGTATCATAAATCATTTATGTATTGAGATCATTTCAAGGTAATTAAATTAATAAATAAAAGCATACAGTCTTGGTCAAAACACCAGAAAACTGCAACATAGCTTTACTTTTTTTATCCTTCCCAATCTGCTGCTGCAACATTTCCAGTCTACATGAGTTTTCCCAGCAACGCAGTACTTTTATGGAGGACCACAAGTGCCTCAGAGAGGCTAAATGGAGAGGCTAAAAGGAGAAGCTAAATGGAGAGGCTTAATGGAGAGGCTAAATGGGGAGGCTAAATTGAAAGGCTAAATGGTTCAGCAAATCAATGAGCTAACATGTTAGCTAATAGGAACAGGAAATGCAAATGCTAATGGTAAACGGAAATGGAATTGCCCTTTTAAATGAAAAGCTTCTTAATTCAATTTACAAATGTAGTTATTTATTTCTCTTTTTAAACTGCATTTTCAAATTGATTTTGAAGTTCCATTATTCATTTATAAATTCATTAATGTATTTTTAAAGTACATACTTATTGACTATTTTATGTTGTTTTTGTAAATCCCTTTTTAGCTATTTATTTTATTTACTTTTGAGCCTATTTATTGATGGATTATTATTTCATTTGGAAATTCCTTTTCTAATTCCACTTTTTATTGCCCATTTAAACAACTACAAAGAGTTTTTAACTGGTTATTAAACAGTCCCAATTTAATACTGATGCCTCTATATGAGCTACATAAGCAAATGAGACCATTAGCAAGAAGACTGGCTATTTCCATATAGTTATTCTAAATGCCTGCCACCAGGTCGGATTCCCTTCAAAATCAGACAAAGTGATTTACGTCATGCAGACCAGAAGAGTCTATGTTTACATTACATTTAGCATTGTAACATGAGGGAGTACGAATACATTACTAGGACGAGGGGAGGAAATTTCTCTTTGTTTGATAACGTTAAAAGTAAAGTTAGACTTGTTGTCAGTTTCCTGACTCATTTTAAAAAAGACGAGAGAAAAAGAGAGAGAGCGCGAGTGGCTGAGAACATGAGCGAGAGAGAGCATTGGTGGTTGAGCAAGCTAGAGAGTGACTGAAGAGAGGGAGTGACGGTAGAGAGAACAAAGCAGTGAATCAGAGAAGCAAAATATTATTTTCCTATTGTTTCACAGTGGTTACATTCTAGAGAACAAATAAACACACCCACACCTCCACACAACTCAGCAGGAAGGTGCTGCATCGCTGGGTTTAGTGTGAATGCAGCCTTACATGTAACCTAGGTGTATGAGCGGTACTAAAATAAAGTTTACTTTGTTTCACCATCGGGATATGTCACAATTATTAATTTTACATAGCCACAAACAGATACATTACCTCATCACTATGCATCCTGCAAGCAGCTGTTTAAAAGAGAAAAACACTAGCCTATTAAAAATAAGTTGCATCTTTCTTTTCCTTGCTTCCAAAACAAATGCACGCTAATCAGATCAAGGTGGTGGTGCTCATTCTGGGAAACACTACCGTTTTGTCTACAGGGGCTGCCGAAATGAACACAAAATGAAAAGTTCCTTCTAGTGACTTTAAAATATTAAATAATGAATTACTTGTAATTAAGTAAATTTAATTATGGATTAAATGATTAATTTGTAAACCAATTTATTAATCCCTGTTTTATTGTACAATTAGTTATTAATTTTTTTTAAAATGATTTATTTCATGACACTTTTGGTCCTCCATACACTTTTACCCAGCGACGGCTCGTCGGTTGGTTGAGCTAGTGAGCTGTGTATTTTTTCAATCCGCCATCTGCAGCGCTGTTTCGTCCCCTAAAAAAAAAACTCCATTTCTACTGGAAGAAAGCATAGAGGAGAGACGCAGTAGAGTACAACGGAGTGGAGGTGGAGTCTGAAAGGTGGGGAGGGAGAAGAAAGGGGAGAGGAGGAAAACGGGGAAAGGCAGATACAACAGAAACGGGGGGAGGACGGCGGATGAATTACGCTTTAAAAGTTGCATTACAACAAATTTGACAGTTGCGGCGAAGAGGAATAAAACAAGATGATAACGCCCTACTTCCTAGAGAATTTCTGGGTAGGTGGTGCTTTTTTTATTCACGGTGTTTACACCGGTGCTATTCCTTATTATTCTCCTGCTTGTGTTCCCTCCCTACCATGTTCATGTCAGCTAGGAATCACGTATTATTGACTTTGCTGAGGTAGTTGTCCGCTTTACAGGCTCACTCCGGTTAAAGCGGCGGTGTCCGGTGCCGCCAGACTGACTGGTCAGCAGCCGGCCATCGTTCATTTTCTTCGGCGATTATTATTTTGCCACCCCCGGGGTTTGGGCCTCTGTGCTGTAAACCCATCTAACTTGAAACCTCAAAGAATACACCCTCCGCCTCCGCTAATTGGCCGGCGCAGGCTCGCTTGGAATGTTTATGGTCAGTTCCATGAAAGCTATTGGTCGCTTCGGCTGTCAGTCACAGCCGTTGGACGTACGCGTCATTTTTCTTCCGTAACAAAGTTTCAGTGAGATGCCAGATGTTTAGTAAGTTAGCGAACAGGTTTTTTAAAAACACTAATTCAGCCTGATGCTGTGTTGGACATTTAGCTCACGTACAGCCGGTGTTGCAGCGTGTGTGCTGCTATTTCACAGTACACAGTGTTGTCTTTTCCCTGCCCAAAGGTCACTTCTCTCTCGATAATTATTTGACGTGGCTATGTTATAGCAAGTTAAAAAAAAAAAGTACATACATTACTGATTGGAATTTCGTCTGCAGTTCTGCTTTCACTGACCTGTTTTTTTCAGCGTTTATTGGTCTTTGCAATACACTAAATCCTTGAAGGAAGGATTCACAATTTTTCAAGTCTGTCTTAAAACAGTCAGGTGCCCAAATGAACACTGAAGTAGGCTTTTCTTCCTGTAATCATTCCTCCTGTTCATACAGGCCATTAGAAGATCCTTTCATAATACGTTTACAATGTATGTGATGGGGGCCAAAGTCCTTCTTCTGAGCAAAAACGTATTTAAAAGTTCATCTGAAGTTCACCTGTCCAAATTAGTCAAATCAAGTAGATTTCTTTCAACGTTACAGTCTGTTTAATGCCAAAGTTCCTCTTTTTGTTCCTATACTTTCACCGCAGTTCAACAGGGTTACATGTGGAGGAAACACAAAGAGGGAATTTTATGCTAAAAAGACATAAATGTTGCAAATATCCACTTGATTGGACTAACTCAGACTGCTGAAGCCTCATATAAGCTTCAGATAAGCTTTTAAACACACTTTTGTACCAAATGACAGTGTGGACACACTGTGTATTTTGGCCCCCATCACTTACATTGAAAGCGCATTAGAAGGGGATCTTTTAATAGCCGGTATGAACAGGAGGAAACATTACAGCGAGGAAAAAACTCTTTCAGTGTTCATATGGGCATCTGAATGTTGTTTTAAGACAGACTTGTAACAATTGTGAACCTATCCTTTAAAAACATCATTATTAAAAGTGAAAACAACCCAGGCTACAACGTCATTAGAGCTACAGCTGCAAGCTAAGGCCATGTGTTGCACTGTTGCCACTGCAGCAAGAGGTCGTGTTATTTCTAGTCATATATTGAGTCATATCTGAACTGTTAGACATGCTGAAATCTCTCTGGTTGACCACATTTTTTTCCCCCATTGAGCACAAAATGTTTCAGACAAAAGCTATAGACAAGTGTGATGACAGAAAGTGGCGGATAGGCAAAATGCTAATTAATGTGTTATTGATTTGCTCTGCTGTTTTTCAATGATTAGGTGTACTTACAGCTACAGAAAATGTGGCATTTAAATTGCATGTTGCCAAAATATATATATTTTACTTACCTTATGACTGCAGTGCTGATATGTTTAGCTTGTGCATTTGTCAACCAGTCGCTTAACTGGAAATAACCTCCATTATGGCTGCAACTAACCAATATTTTCATTATGGATTACTCTGTCGATTAGTTGTTTGGTGCATAAAATGTCAGAAAATTGTGAAAAAAGGTCGACCACTCTTTCCCAAAGCCCAATGTGACATCTTCAACTGTCTACAACTCAAAGATATTCAGTTTACTGTCATAGAGGACTATAGAAACCAGAAAATATTCACATTTGAGAAGGCAGAATAAGAGAATTTTGACTCAAAACGATCAATCCATTATCAAAATAGTTGGCAATTGATTCAATAGTATCTAATCTCAGTCTTCCATAAGGTGGGAAAATTCAACCCTAAGTTTTAGCCTCAGTTGACCTCAGTTCCAGCTGGTGAAGGCTGTTGGGAGTCTGCCGCTGACGAAAGCTGATAAAATGAACTTTGTTAGCGAAAACTACATTAAGCGTCTGAAGCAATTTGGAGATTACAGTGCTGTCAACCTCCAAAGCCTCTTTTTTTTTTTTTTTTTTTCTTATATATATAAAGGAGACTTCATCATTAACTAAATGGAAAAGAAGGGAGCCAACACACTCCTGATTCTTCAATCTGCCCTTTGTGCCCCCGCTGCGAGCCACAAGAGCATCCAGTGATGGCAAAGATCAGCTGTGTGTTTAACATGCAGGACACACACACACTTGGCATTAGGGGATGCATCCATTTCCCTTTGACTTGACTACAAATCATCGACACAAGCAGAGACGCATACACACACACACACACGTTAGCATGTCAAGATTCGAAACGGATCTCTTTCACTTTTGCACAGCACGCATGAGAGCACGCGCACGTAGATTTTCTCCATACCGTTCTTTCTTTTCAACTCTAGTCTTTTTTAGAGATCTTTTCCTTGTATGTAACCTTAAGCTTGAGTCTCTCATTCAGACAGTATCTCCCCTTCAGCTGAATAAACAAGTTCTTTAAGAATCAGGACAGACATGCTACTGCCATGTTGTTTTTTCTGTTAGAGTTGCAGCACTTGATTGGTCATCTCTGGCTGCAACATTTCCGCTCGCTAGATTTATTTGCACATCTCAAATAGCCATTTCCCCTTTTTTTTTTTTTTTTTTTCCTTCTTTTCTTTTCTCCGGGTGAAATGTGCATGAGTAGGTTTGTTCCCTGTTGGTCTGTTGATGAAAGTTTTCATGACACAAGTGTGGTGTATGTGATTGCTCCCACGTGTGCTGAAATGTTTCAGTTAGTAGGTTGCAGGTAATAGACCTAATGCCCTACATGTCTGATGAGCTTAACGCAGAGTCTTCCTCAGCGCTCCAGCAGTGTCATGGGAAAATAATAAGATGCCAGTGTAATAAGCAAACAGTGTTGATACAGCCAAGAGCCCCAGGGCATGCCTCTTCTCCCCGCTGTGTGTATTGTGTGTGTGGTCTAATAGGTTCTCACACACAAGTCACGGTCGCAATGCCAGAAGTGACATCCTGACATAAGAAGTGTCGCAATAAGAAGAAGAGACGGACAGTAGTGACGCATTTCCTCCATCTGAACCTTAAACACACAAACACGAGCTATATCGTTGCTTCACGTCTTTGTCTTTTAGAGGAAGGTCTTGCTGAGTTTTTTGCGACCGGACTGAGTTGCGAGGGTTTTTTTTTTTTGTGTGCGTTGTTAACACAGACTCTCAGTTGTGCTTGAAACAAAAATCCTGCCTCACGGTGGTTGTTTTGCTTTTTACTGCTTGTGTTTCCAGCTCTCATAAACTCCTACATGTGAGCTGGGTTTAGAGGTGGTTATATGGGGCATAAAGCTGTGACAGACTTAAGCTCCTCTGGGATTCATCCAGTAAGCCGTATACTCGATCTCACATCCCTAACCATAAGTAGTGGTCAACTTCTTTGTGTTTATACCACAAACAAGGCCCGCTGTGTGTGTGTGTGTGTGTTGCTGTTGGTCTGATGAGTTGCGACAGCTCAGTGCACCGCTCCCAGACCTCCCTGGTCACATGACCGAGGGCAGACACTCTGATGTCATTCTGCTGTCTGCCCGCTTGCTCTCTCTCTCTCTCTCTGTGCTCAAGGCTCTGGGGTCTACAGGCTACACTGTGTTTTTTTTACAGCCTGTCTGGATAGAGAGTGAGAGAGAGAGAGAGAGAGAGGGGAGTCTTGTTTATCTGTGTTGAAACGCCTCGGTTAAAAGTGTGCGGTCATACATAATTTTCACCGCTTTCACCTGAACATTCATTCAGAACATGAACACTCTTGATCCTACCTGACCCCCCCCCCCCCAGTTTTTTTTTCGTTTGCAAGTGGAAATTATATGACCAAGACTTCCTAAAGCACACTTAGCCTTCCTATGATACATTTTGCACCATTATGTGATGAATACATACACTATATACACCACAGCAGTGACTTTAACAGCCATTACAATGTCATTTTTGTTAGTTCTCCTTACAAATTAAGAGGAATAGGTTTGTTTTGGAGGTAGTCCCACTTAGCAGCCATATTTAGTGTAATTTCTATACATACGCTGTGTTATTGAGGGAAATCATAGGTTACTTGGCAATCAAGGAAAAACAAATAATCGAAACAGTCTATCAAGCTGATTTCATTGTGGTTATCGTTTGTTGTTTGAAGAGGACGGTATAATACGGAGAGATAACCAGGGCTCTTTCCGTGTCATGGGTTGCATTACTGTCTGTCAGGCAATAAACGTTTGATTCCCTACACTCAGGATATTGAAAGTGGTATTACTCTCTAAAACAGAAAAGAGTAAAAATTCCTGTCCTCTTCTGCCCAGCAGATGTTACATGATAAACTGTGGCATTGTGGTCTGGCTTATCTGTCCTTTAAGGTGGCATTTCAGATTAGGGATGTCGGCTTTCTAACTGTTTCTCTTTTTTTTTTGTGTTGATTTTACTGTGTAATAACGCTGACGTTACACTGATGTTGTTCTGTGTGAAAACAGTACAGTAATTATTTTAATAGAGGTTTGCTGTGTGTTTTCTGGCCATAGATGGATATCTCTTATTGATTTAAGAGTCTGTGTGCTGATGAGAACGCTAAAGAATACAGTAATATCTTCATATAAGAGCAGACGTTGTCCTCTGGGGTTTTGGTCATGTGATACATCTTAAATGTTTTTTCTTTTTCCTGGTCTTTGTTATTGAAAGACAAAACATGCCAAATAGGCTTGTAACTGACAATTATTTTCATTTAGCGCTGCAATGATTAATCAATCACACGGTCGCCAGAAAATTAATGTGCAACTATTTTGATAACTGATTAATCATTTGAGTAGATTTTTAAGCAAAAATGCCAAACATTCTTCTTCTTCTGTTTTACATCATCACAAACTAAAAATCTTTGGGTTTTTGACTGTTGGTTGTTCAAAGCAAGACATTTGAAGGCATCACCAAGGACTCTGGTGAAAATGTGATTATTGTGAATTGTGAAGGTTGATTTGGAAACAATTTTCTGACATTTTATACAAAAAAATGGTTAATAAAGAAAATAATTGGCTGATTAATAAATAATAAAAAGCTGCAGCCATATTTTCATTACCGTAATATGCCAGATATTTTTGTCTGTTAATGGTTTGATCCTTAAAATGTCAGAAAATAGTGACAAATACCCATACAACTCTCTGTAGACCAAAAAGATGTCTTCAGGTTGCTTTTTTCGTTTTGTCTGACCAACAGTTTACAACCCAGAGACATTCAGGTTGCACATTCTCACATCTGAGAAGCTAGAACAAGAGGATGGACTACTCGTTGCAGCTCTAATGCCAGACTTCAAGCAATGCATGGTGTTGTGTGTGTTTGTAGCACTGTGTGTTCTTCTGGTCTAAAAGCCTGATAAACATGCAGGTGAGACATCGTCTGATCTGTCCTTTCGTCTCATTTCATCAGGAACCGTTTAACCCGCTCCTAGTTTTGAGTAAATATCACTTGAACCATCCAGTCGTGCACAAATTTTATTAGAAATTAAAGGGTTAAATTGTCTTCAGGAAATAGATGTAATCACAGATGTTAAGCTTTTGTTTGCATAATAATTATAACTCCAGTTGAGAGTTCCTTGAACCCTCAACAGTCAGTGTTCAAGGACCTGAGTCTTAGTAGCTGTTATTTTCCAAGGAAAAAACACACCACTTTTAGTCTAAATACCACTATATATAACCTGAGGCTATACTTAATTGCTGCTGTATATTAAATCCTGCATTTAATAGCGAGTGAAGTTGCCGCTCTTTCCATCCAAGCTCACCTTCTCCCTGCGTTTTGAGTGAAAACAGTCTCTCCTCAGCAAAAGCTTTAGGGCACGTTCAGCCATGACGTAAGCCGTCTAGTTGCCCTTACCTACTTTTTTTTTGCAGCCTAAAGCATACAAAGAAGCTGAGTCTCCTGTAGTCTGTGAGTGTTAGTGATATAGTGCAGTATTTCACAGCCAGTATTGAAGGTTCATGTCGGAATCTGTGATAAATATTTGCACAAACTGAATATTGGACAGCTTACACCCTTCTCCCTCTCCTCCTTTTTTATGAACTCCTATCAGTCTGTAGTAAAGCGATCTAAGCTGCAAACTGTGCTGCAAACAAACCCGTGATTGACACATGCGCTAACCCCACAGCGTGTTATTCTCCTTTGGGGTGGGGCAGAGAGCTAAAAAACCTCTCCATCTAAATCCAAGCATAATAAGTCCTTCTGAATTTCACAATGTGTGGTTGGAATATTAAACAGCCCTCACGACGGCTTTCATCAATGAGTCTCCAGACGAGGACATTGAGAAACTGTGCGGGACTCTGGTCCCCCCCCCCCCCGCTGCCGCACAAGTACATGTAAACTAGCTTGTAGAATGATTAGAGATTCGTAGTTAATTTTAAAGGATAGGTTCACGGTTTTTGAAGTCTGTCTTATAACAATAGTCTGGTGCCCATATGAACACTGAAAGAGGTTTTGTAATGGTTCCTCCTGTTAATACTGGCCGTTAAAGATCTTTTACAAGTGTGATTACAATGTAAGTGTTAAAAAATTCCCTGTTTGTGTCTCCCCAGACACAGTTATGTTGCGCACAGAAAGAAGAGTAACAAAAAGAGGGAATTTTGTAATAAAAAGACTTTGAAACTTTGAAACATATTCACTCGATTTGACTAATTTGGACAACTGATGCCTCCATGTTAGCTTCAGATAAACTTTTAAATACATTTTTGCACAGCAGAAGGAAGGACTGTGGATTTTGTCCCCCATCGATTGCATTGTAAGTGTATTATGAAGGGTTTTTTTAATGGTCAGTATGAACAATAGGAGCAAGACACTATTATTACTAAGACAGGTTTCAAGACAGGTTTGAAAACCGGTGAACCTATCTTTTAAATCTCAGACGTTTCATGTTTTGTTTTGTTTTTAAGGTGATGCTTTTATATTCTCGGCGACCGCTTTGTAAGATTTTTTTTTAGAATGGATTCCTGTATTGTAACTCAGTAAAACGTCAAAAACGCCCAGAACTGTTTCCTGTGTTTGTTATTATTTTTCTTGTGTATTCACTGATATCAGATTCCACATGAGCACACTTTTACACAGAATGGACTTTCTTCCTGTTGCCGTTCTGCTCTGTTTGAGCCTGTGTGGGTGTGTGTGTGTGTGTGTTTTCACTCACTTTTGTCACTTCCCTGTTTTGTGGACTGATTGGCCAATTGTCAGTGCGTCTTTCAGTTTGTGTTTCTTATTGTGTTGCCAGTTTAGTGTAAGTATTACGTAAGGTTAGTGTAATGCTTTCTGTCTTACCTTTCCGTCTTGATATCTAATGCAGTAGTTCTGTAGCTTGCGTATCATGCTGTTTGCTGTAGGCAGGGTAACGACTACACATGTACTTTTTTATATTTATCTTGTTACGACAGGAAACACATATCAGTGGTCTGCTCGTTGAGGTAAAATGTAGGGCGGTGAGCTGTAGCGTTGAGAGGGATACTTTCATTTCAGTGTCTGTTTGTTCTGTAAATATGGTCCTATTGAAACTACCTCTGAGCTTCAATTTCACACAAACCTTCTGACCTTTCATCTTTGTCAATGGAGGGAAAAACAAGGCTAGACCCTATGTGTTAAAGCTGCACACTGCACAGCTGCACTGAAGTTGTAGCTTGTATACTGCTGAGTGTGGATCACTCCAGGAACCAGGAAATATCTGTTTGACAGTCTGGGGTTGAGGTGGAAAAAAAAAAAAAGTTGACAGGCAGAATCAGACAAGAATGTGGATGAACTGCGGTGTGGACTGTGGTGTTGCTTATCATGTTCACTTCCGTCTTCATTTTCGCGAAAGTATGACATTTTCTTAAAGGGGACATATCAAGCGTTTTGTGATTTTCTGTTATTTTTATACTGATATGATGTCAGATGTCTATGTTAAACATGGTCAAAGTACTAAAACTTGAGGTGAGTGTGTGTAAAAAAAGCTCCCTGCAAGTCAAAAGCCAAGGTTTCAGCCGATTTGTTTACAAAGCTACCTCTACTTCCTCCTCGTGATGACATCAGAATGTTACGTAGCCTGTGATGCTAAGGTTGCTCCACGGGTTGTTTGCATTGTCCACTCGCATATTTCAGATCGGATTCAGGCTCAAACATGTACGGATGTATTTGTGAAGTTCTCATTTAGAGTAAAGAACGAGAAAAAAAAGTGAAATCCTGCTACTGTTGTTTGATTAAGTAGCCTTCCAAGCCGTTAAAAGTCTGCCAATTCGCAGCTCCCAGAAGCTAACCAATGCGCTAAAACGGCCTGTTTCAGACAGAGGCTGAACTGAGAGGCTGCATAAAGGTATAAGATATATAGGCCTACGTTTTTTTTAAAATGTAAATTATGCAGATATATTCCAGTAAAGCCCCAGAATATAAATATAGACCTGGAAATGTGCATGATACAGTATGTCCCCTTTAAAGTCTCCATTTGACACCATTAGGAAGAGCTAATGCTTAAGTCCTCCAGATATCGATTAAAAGACTTTATAACATTTAAAGCATTTGCCTAACAAGATGTCTCAGATTATCCCAATCAATTATTGTGATTATTATTGTAATCTATTAGGCCACACGCCTGATCTAAGCGGATCTGTTCTCTGAGACAATTTATGTTTCAACAAAAGGGCATTTCCTCGGTTCAAGCCATGATTTGTATGTTTCCTCCTTTCACTGAACCAGCCTAATGGAGGGAGATGAGGAAGTAAAGGGATTCTTGTTCTTCTCTTTTCAGAAGTGACAAGAAAGATTTGAATTTAAGCCATGTCATTCTGCGGTTATTTTCCAAACGGATGGAGCTCTTACAAACGCATTAGGGCTGCAACTAGAGCTGCAAAGATTATTTGATTAATCAAGTAGCATAAAATGAATCAGCAACTATTCTGATAATCGATTAAGTCATTTTTTAAGTATAAATACAAAATATTGCCTCTTGAATAGGAGGATTTGATGCTTTTCTTTGTTTTGGATGCTTATGTGATAGTAAACCTAAAGATCTTTGGGACTGTTGGTCAGACAAAACAGGGCACTGGAAAACATCACTATGGATTTTCTTGATGTTACATACCAACTCTATTAATCAAGAGATTTAATCAATCAAGAATGAAAATAATAGTTGCAATTCTAGCTACCCCTTTCACAAAGCCCAAAAGTACTTTTTAATGTTGCTAATTTTGTACGACCAACTATCCAAAAACAAAAATCTTCAATTGACATTCATAGAAGACTAAAATAAACAGCAAATATCTACATTTGAGAAACATCAAAAACTAGTGAATTTGTGGAGTTTTTGCTTAAAAATGACTGATTAATCGGTTATCGAAACGATTGAAGAATAATTTTCTGTTTGAACTAATTGCTTCCAACCATGGAAGTCATTCTAGCAAAGGACATTTGACATCTATCTAGTATTACAGCTCATAAATGAGGTTCATTATCTGATTCAGCCAGCTGTCTAACTATGTGATTGATTATGCTGAGCCAACTTCCTTATCAGTCCCAGCGTTTGATATCAATCTGTTATCATGCAGGATGTAGCTTAGTAACAAAGTGCTTCTTACTGGAAGTTCTTCTATGCAAACGTGTTGGTATGATACTGTGATTGTTTTGCTTTCTATAACTAATTCATTGTAGGTTTTATTCACTTTCTCCTTTATTTTACCTTTTATTTAACATGTAAACCATTGTCGAGTATTTAATTTACTATAAAGGTATCATCATTAGCTTATCAAACATTTTATCAAACCTAAACCCAACGTTTTCCTTTATTATTAATTATTCAGAGGTATGTTTGCATTTTTAAAGCATCTGTGTAACTAGACACCTAGTGGCATGGTTACGGCAACACAGACAGACACCTCCCTGGCTATTTCTGGTTTCTTATTTGCTTGAATCTTAGACCGATCTACAACAATTTCAGATATTTTTTAACATCCGTTACCCTCAAACATGGCCAAGATGAGTATGGTTGACCAGAGTCTACTTCAAACGCAGCTGGAAGCCATGCAGACAATGAGATTGCTGCTTGTAGAGAAAGCCTTCACGGTAATGTACGATCAATAACTGAGGTAGCGTTGTCGTTTGTTGGTGCTTGTTTACTGATCTGTCTTCATTCTTTTTTTTTGTATCTGAAATACAGGGTGAAAAAAACAATGGCTTCGATGTGTTGTACCACAACATGAAGCATGGCCAAATTTCCTCCAAGGAGTTGACAGACTTCATCAGAGAACGGTAAGTCACATCAACAGCAACACATCTGGTCTTATTATTAAGAGGTGGCCCTTTTCCAAACAGTGTGGTTAATCTATCACATATTACAAATTACTCATTAACCTATTATAAAGTGCTTCAATAAATGTCTTACCTGTCTTTGTTCTCTGGGTATTTAAATCAATCAGCACCTGCAGGTCTGGTTCCTTGTATTGTGCTTGTAATAACACCCAAAGACTGTGCTGAGACTGCAGCTAATCCACTCTCAATTTGCCTGACTGCTATAGATGTACAGACCGGTGACAAATTAAAGGAAAATATGAATACGGAAACTTAATTTGCCCACAGTTTCACCATAAGACATGCCATAAAAACATAAAAACATACATATAACAAGACATCCTTTCAGTATAGTTCCAAGGAAGGATGATGGGACTTGATTTACTGCAATCCTAGTTTTATTTATTACCATGAAACCACTTGGGACAAAGGATTTCTTGTAGATATTTATATTCGCTATCGGTAATCTATAACGTCTCCTTGAGGGTAAAGGTTCAAATTCACCGTAGAGTGGGTGAGAAGGGTCATTAATAATTCAGTTCATCATACATAACTATTCAGCTGCTTTTGAGGCTTCACTAAGATTTTGGAGGCCATGTTCACTGTTTTCTGCAGCTTGTTCCTCCTCTCAATGTTCAGAACACTGTATCACATGATCATGTGAAAAGATAGGATGCTTTCCACTAGACTCTTATTCACAGTTTCCAGAATATTTTGACTCACTCCAAAATTGTTGACATAGCAAGTGGAGGCGTTGTGAACATTTTTTAAAAATGCGGTCAGTATTTTCCTTGAAGCTAAGACTACTGTCGATATATATATACCAAGGTATTTAAATTTTATTATTTTATTTATTGGCTGCATTAAATCTTAACTGTTTTGTATGATGAGCTCTCAATATAAAGTGTCTCAGTAAGGTGTTGGGCCTCCATGTGCCAGCAGAACAGCTTCAATATGCCTTGGCATTGATTGTACAAGTCTCTGAACTCTTCTGGAGGGATGAACACCATTCTTCCAAAAGATATTCCCTTATGTGGTGTTTTGATGATGGTGATGGAGAGCGTCGTCTAACACGTCAGTCCAAAATCTGCCGTAGGTGTTCAATTGGGTTGAGATCTGGTGACTGTGAAGGTCATAGCATATGATTCACATCATTTTTATACTCATCAAACCATTCAGTGACCTTTTGTGCCCTATGAATTGGTGCATTGTCATCCTGGAAGAGACCACTCCCATCAGGTTGGAAATGTTTCATCATAGGATAAAGGTGATCACTCAGAACAACTTTGTATTGATTTGCAGTGACCCTTCCCTCTAAGGGGACAAGTGGACCCAAACCATGCCAGCAAAATGCCCCCCAAAGCATAACAGAGCCACCAGACCCCCTCACTGTAGGGGTCAAGCATTCAGGCCTGTACCGTTCTCTTGGTGTATGCCACACATGCATTCGTCGAGAATATGGTGAAGGATGACTCATGTTGACCATATCACTTTTTTCCACATCTCTGTAGACCAGTACCTACAGTTTTCATTCATCTTTGTAATGAGAGATTCATGCACTGCAACCCTACTATAACATCCCTCTCTATGTAATTGTCGACTGACTGTTCTTGCCGACACAGTCTGATCACGTCCTGCATTGACATTCTCAATCACCTGAGGAAGAGTTGCTCTTCTGTTTTTCCCCTTACATATCGCACTAAAGCACGAGCATCACGGTCACCAAATGTGCACTGTCGACCACAATTTCTGACCCTATTTACTGATGATGATCCCATAGATTTAAATGCAGATGTGACTTTGGCCACTGTTCCTATTGAAACACCAGCCAGTTGAGCAGTCTTTGTTACTAAAGCTCATGCCATCCGTGCCCCAACAATGAAGCTCTTTCAAAGTCACTTAGCTCAGCATTTTTACACATGCCACAGAGCATGATTGGATGTTAATTGCTTGATTGTACCACGCACTGCACCTGTGGAAGCGTCTGCATTTGTTATGTTTCTCCACTCATTTATTCAGCTTTTTTGCTTTAATTTGTCACCTGCCATGTACATCTCTGACCAAATGGTTTTATTCTATCAAAATCCAATAGAGAGTCTCCATATTTATCATGAAAATTAACCAGTAAAATTAGAGCAAAGTGTGAATGTTACATAAACTTAACCTCGCTGTGGAAGGAGCTTAAACCTGCGCCCAACCCGTAACCTGGCATTATCTTACACACCTCCTGCCTCTGCAGCTTGATAATACCATAATAATAGCTCCTTTTCAAATTTCAAATTCTTCCCACCTCTGTAAAGATTAGCTTCACTGTGTGAGAGGGGTATGTTTATTACCTACCCCATGATAGATGGTCTACCACTGGAATTCAGCACTGGATTCCATTGTCTACCTAACTCTGAGGAATGCACTCAGTCACTCGGATAGCTCGATGTTACATTGGGTTTAATATTTGACATGCTTGATCACCTGTGTCTTATTAAGTCTTATGAAAGCCAAGTAAAATCAGCTTCTTTTTCCTTTTGATAGTGGTTTTAAAAGGCAAATTTTCACATACTTAACCCTTACGTACTATCCATATTCTGACCCCCACAGTATCCCTTCATAATTAGTCTCTGTACCAAACTTCTGAACTACAAATCTATTTTTCATTCATAAATACTTTATCAGTCATCATAAATGGTTGATTCATCCTTAATGAGGCTTTCAGAGAGCAGAGATTGAGGGAAAAAAACATTCACAATCACATTATATTATGGCCCTAAAACAGCCATCATGATTGCAATGAATGTTATTTGAATGTGAACATATTTGAATGGGGATTTTTACATTTAACGGGTCAATTTCTTTCTATAAAAATGTGTATCAGCTGCACACAAATGGAAACAAAGTTGAAATATTTCCATTTTTGTATATTCTGTGTTACTTTATGAAAAGTCATAAAATTTCAGGCTAAAAAAAAAGCATTCAGAGTGTTTTTACTGCTCTAAAAATGTAAAAATGGGTCAAATTTAACCTGAACTGATACGTAAGGGTTAATCACATCCGCATTTATTCCTTTGGTGACAGGCTGCAACAAAGGAAAAACACACAAAAATGAAATGTGACTCTCTATTGCTAATGATGATGATGCTTGTTATTGCTAGCGCACCACTTGTAAAGATTACCGCCGCTTAACTGTTCAAACACATTCATGTTGTAATAAATCATCGTTTAGCTTTTCACTTTGCTTAAACATTAGCTCTCTTCACAGCCTGCAAGCATGTAATTGTTTATACTGCTATCATGTATTATTCATAAGGAAAGTCATTTTTTGGGGGGGGCACAGAAGGTCAGGTTTTAATTTATTGTGTTTATATTGTTTAGGAGTATCGTAATTCTTATCGCACTGTGCCAGACTCCAGGTTTTAAGTTCATATGGTGGGACTAGTGATGATGTTTCATGGGTTTACCTTTCTGAAAAACAACACAATAGCTCCCTCTGGTGGAGGAAAGAGCTCTGTGCACGGTGGTAATCTATCCCCAGCATCTTTCCCAGCCACTCTATCAGATCTCCAGGCATTTTGAGGCTAAAATTATATTAGCAAGCATTATAAATACTTAGGCATGAGATTGTTCAACAAAATTGTCAAACATCTCACTCAAAAACTAAAAATTCAAACTGAATTCTTGCACCAGAACAGAGTTTTTTTTCTCATTTCAAAGCAGAGAGCAGATCATGCAATCTACCACACTGTCCACATTAGATTATGGAGACATCCTGTGTGCTCATGCTGCGGCCTCCACCCTTAAACCCCTGGATGCCATCTACCACAGTGCCATTTGATTCATTACAGCTGACAGCTATAACTGTGAGTTATATGAAAAGGTTGGATGGTCGTCACTGGCGTCTAGAAGACACCAGCATACCTGTGTCTTCTTTTATAAGGCCTTGCTATTTAAGTTGCAGAGTTATTTAACATCTTTAGTTGAGCTCAGAGCTAATAACCATGACACCAGATCACAGAGCAGGTTGGCTTTAATAATTCCTCATACGAACTCTGAACTGGAACAGACTGGTTTCCAGCACTATGCATCTCATTACTGGAATGAAGTGCTACACAGCTTGTTCCTCTGAGGGACTTTAAAGTTTTACTAGCTGCTGTTCTTCATAATGTTTGTGATTGTTTGTTGTGTGTCTGAGAGTACATGATGATTGTGTTGTGATTGTGATGACGTCCTATTGTGATCCTGTGTAGATGTAACTTGTGTAAGATCTCAATCTCAATGATATTTCCTGAATAAATACAGCTTAATAATAATCTCCAAGAGACACACACACACATCCATAAATGTAAATATTTAATTTAAAAGACAGAAAAATATTTGCTTACAGCTGTTTTATTCTTATTTTACTCTAAGTGGGCATGACCACAGATGGTCAGATGTTACTTGAAGTTGTCTTGTTCACATAGAATAAAAAGAGAACTAAAATAATTTCAGTCCACAGATAAACATTCAGACTATAGTCCTCTATAGCAACTATTGTAAACACAACCTCCAACATGCATTAAATATTTTTAGTTTTTAAAAACAAGTAAAAAGTTGTGTGCATATATGAATATGAAAGAGAAAGGAAAGAAAAAATCTGACTGACAGTAAAATTTAGGAGAAGCGTTGTGGCTGTAGAACTGTAGTAAAACAACAGAAAATGAATTGTCAACTAGGCTAAAATCCTCTTAAATGTGAATATTTTCTAGTTTCTCTAGCCTTCTGTGACAGTAAACTGAATATCTTTGGATTGTGGGCTGTTGGTCGGGACAAAACAAGACATTTTAAGTTGCATCTTGGGTTTTGGGAAACAGTGATAAAACATTTTTCACCATTTTTCTGAACTTTTTTAGACCAAACAACTAATCGATTAATTGAGAAATGAATCAACAGATTAATCGCTAATGAAAATAAGCGTTAGTTGTGGCTGCCAAGTGTGTTTTGCACATTGGGCGTGTGCCCACTCTGTGAATGATAATCCTCTTGTCTGTGAAACGCACACAGAAGTCAAACATCAGCCTTTATGAGTCCTGGTTTTGAAATAGAAACATTTACTTTTTACACTGTTGTTAAAAGGCAGAAGTTACTGCTGGCACTGTGGCAGAATGTACAACATGATAATAGTAACAAAATAAACTGCCATTGTGAAGATGTGAACTCACACAAACATGTGAAAGTGTGAACGTAACCCATAATGCTTGTCTTTTTTAGCTTGTCTCATCCTCCGTGCTGTTGTTGTTGTTGTTGTTGTTATTGTTGTGTTACGGGTGAGTTTGTTTGCTTGTTCCTCCACTGGAGGTGTGTGTTTGTGTCTGTGTGTACCTTTTTATGTGTGTGTGCGTGCACGTTTGTCCCGTTTCCCCCTGGCTGACCTTGTTCCTGTGACGTGACTACACAGAGAGGCTGGTTAAATGAGACATGCATAATTCAGGCTTTCATTATAACACGCCTGCAGTTTTTTTTTGGTTCTTTTTTGTTAGTTTTGTTTTTTCACTCCTGTCACTTTGCTGCAGAACGAAGGAATTAAAAAAAAAAAAAAGGGGTAAACTGAGAGAAGCAGGGGATTCAAACACTAGCTTTCACACTCTGTCAGCTTCAACATGGGGTTTAAGAACTAATCACAAGCCAAACCACACTTATTTGCCCACACACAGCGCATGTGGTCAAACATTTATGTTGCAAGTTCTGTGTGGGTATTCTTGGCAGGGATCTTCATTTGTTCAGCGGCATGCCCTATTTGAGCCATAACCTAGTTGCAAATACTTAGGAAAAACTTTGTCATACTGTATAATAGAAGGATTTTTAAAGGCAGAGTTGTTATCTTGACACTATTGGCACATCATACTTATAAACCTGAGAACTTGAATAGTTATTTTTAACTCATTTTTTATTGATTTAATAAATAATCTCTCTGTTTTTCTTCGCTCTGTCCTAGGAGTACTATCGAAGAGGCTTATGCCAGGTCGATGACCAAACTTGCCAAGTCAGCTGGCAACTTTTCTCAGCTTGGGTGAGTATAAACAGCTTTCTGAGTGTAAAAAAAAAAAACAACAGTGCGAATGAATGGCTTCAAAGTCCATGTCCCGTCCTAGCCTCTGAAGTGTCTTGTCATCTTTTTGTCCCAGGACATTCGCTCCGGTGTGGGATGTGTTCAAGACCTCGACAGAGAAGCTGGCCAGCTGTCACATGGAGCTAGTGAGGAAGCTGCAGGAGCTTATAAAAGAAGTTCAGAAGTATGTGGAAGAGCAGGCCAAAGCACATAAAAAGGTAAGAAGATGAAGAACAAAACTGTTGCACAAATGTAGAAATTGGAGCAGGATATTGTTTGAAAATGTTTGATACTAGCGCCGTTTGATCAAAGAACAGATTTGAGCAACTATTTGATTCCAGCTTTCAGTACTTGAGTACAGCTTTCAGCCAACTATTTTGATAATCAATTCATTGTTTTGAGTCATCTTTCAAGAAAAAAAATCTCTGGTTCCAGCTTCTGAAATGAATATAATTCAAGATGAATGAATATTTTCTTATTTCTTGTAGTCTCCATAGATAGTAATCTGAATATTCTCTTTGGATTTTGGACAAAACAAGACATTTGAGGACGTCTCCTCGTGCTTTTGGAAACAGCGGTTGACGTTTTTCACCATTTTCTGACATTTTATAGACCAAAAAAAAATACCGATTGAATCGATAATGAAAATAATCGTCGGTTGCAGCCCTAGTTTGATACCCAGCCCGAATCAAAGTGCAAACATGTGTCTGACACTCCTTTCTTTGAACAGTTTTTCTTCTTCTTGTCACAAGTAGTTTGCAGCTCCAGTGTTGCCGCAATTTAGTTTCATTGAAAAGAGTTAAATATAGACCCATTCTCACGTCTTGTTTTTTTTTTTTTTTTATCAGATGTTTCTCACTCTAGTTATTCCCCCTTAGATTGAAAGAAGTTGACAGTTTGACTTCTTTTAATAGATGATTCCATCTTGAGAAAACATAGCCTGCAGTATTATTTTATGAAGCAATTTTTTTTTAACACCTCACTCCTCTATCTCACCCCCCCCTGCTAAGACACACCATTAGCTCATATCTCATGCATGAAGCCACAGAACACACAGAAAAAAGAGGACCTCTGAATTAGAGGAGTTGTGTTTGTGCTTTCAGCTTGACAAAAAGGCTGTCAGAGTTTCTCTCAGTCACCTCCCTGCACTCCCCTGCTCTCGCTCTCTGCTGCGGTGTTAACGGTCAGATATAGCGCATACTGAACTTAAGCGGTGTGAATAACACCCGCCCTGAAGTAGGCGCCGGAAATGTGTGCATAATTTAGTGTTGCTTATAGTTTATATTACACAATAACCACGTCAAAATGGATAAGAAAGTGATGATAAGGAGTAAAACAAATGAACAACCAAGTTTACTGTATGGCCACTTTCATTTTAAGTCATTACAACTTGATCATATTTCTCTTTTTATGGCTTAAAGTAAGTTGATGCCAGGAGCTATAGAAATAGAACAAACACCACTATATTAGTAGCTTTCATTGTTCCTGTGTGTGTCACATGCTGGCGAGTAGTGTTGAACCGGAGCAATAAGAGACTGAAATTGTGCGTTACGTTTTGTTTTTAAATCACATAATTAAGGCTTAGTAGTCGATGAGCGAATCATCTGTCGGAGACACCTCAGACGACTGTGATTCAAATCGAGTCGAGTCTTTTTTTTGGTTTTGTTTTGTTTTTGTCAGTCAGTGTGTATTACAATAACAGGATAAAACAGATAGAAGCTTAGAAAAATGCACAGGGATAACATTTCAATGAGGAATTATAAATAAAGGGGAATCATGAATATGTTTGAAGAGGAGAAGTTATTATTTCAAAAGCGGGTAATGCTGTGAATTTATTTAAAATAGTCAGGCCTACTGTTTTTATTTTCATCTAAAAATGATTCCAATCTCAAATCATTTCATTTGTTAATGTATTCTTGTTTAGATGTATTAGTTTTTATGCCTAAAGAGCAATAAAGAAGTAGGCCTATCCTGTTGAAGAAGAGATGTCAGTTATTTCACAGCAAATTTATTTTCACAGTGAATTTATTTTAAACCGTTTGTTTATTCATCTACACGTTGTTTTTAATGTTTAAAGTGAAATTAAAAATAGAGCATAAGAGCTGGATTTAAACACATACATATGTGCCGCCTGTCTCGTTATTCCAATAAATCCATATGGTGGCCTGACATTATATGTCGGTAATTCAAAAAGGGTGTAATTCAAATCTTGCATCATATGCAGCTGTCTTTTATTGATTTTTTTTTTTAAATGCTTAAAAATATGTTCCCATGACTCTGTTTCATTTGACCATGTTAATGTGACTGAAATCATCACTGAAACTCATGCCAATGGATTTTCTGGTTGCCAGATAGTCTATATGAAAAAAAACAAAACAGGAACGAATAGTCGAATCTTTGTATTGAACAGCCAAATCGGAGTCGGGTTCAGCCATACACATAATAAACAAGGGTATCCGAGGACAAGTGTTGAATGTGTATTATGTTAACGTGAAACTATACGAGAAACAGCTGCATAGATAGCAGAGTAATGGGTGACACTCGCACATATTGTTCAGCCCATTGTTAGCAGAGTTACTGTACCGGACATGTGTGTCTTGTTAGACAAAAGAAGAGGTGGCGTCCACCCTGGAGGCTGTCCAGAACATCCAGACCACCTCTCAGGCGCTGCAGAAGTCCAAGGAGATCTACAATGCCAAAACTGTGGAGCAGGAGCGCCTCCGCAAAGAGGGGGCCACCCAGAGAGATGTGGACAAGGTGGGAGGTCACACTCACACGTACGCACACCCACATAATCATGGTATGGTAATAGGGCATGATGAAGTGCCTTAACACCCCAGTTTATACAGAAACTTTAACCCCAAAAGCCTCTTGCCGTCAGATGTTAAGTGGAGTTCGGTTTCCCTCTAGCTGATTTGTCAGCTGATCCCGGAAAACAGAGAGCCATTGTCTACAGCTCCAACAACACAACACAACTGCTCAAAATACAATCCTGTCTTACAGATGTTTAAAAACTGGCTCTCTCGAAACTTTCTTCAGTCAAACTCAGATAAATCAGAAGCCATTATCATAAACCCAGACCCCCCCTTCCAGCGAGCACTTCTCCTCTCACTTCTCTATCCTGTTGAATCAAAAGCCGCTGCAGAAACCCGGGCGTTACCTTTGATAACAAACTGAACTTTAACCAACCGGTGAAGTCAGTCGTTCGATGGTGTTTTCTGCAACTTCATGATATCTTGAAAGTTAGATCTTTCTTTTTTTATCCGCTAAGAATCTGGAAACTGTCATCCACACTTTCATTACATCCCACTTAAACTGCTATAACTGGCTGTATTTCTGTCTCACTCAATACAGCCTCTCCAGCCCTCAACTAGTTCAAAACACTGCAGCAAGACGACTCACAAAATCCAACAGAAGAGTCCACGTAACGCCTGTTTTAACATCTCTACACTGGTTACCTGTACATTTTATTGATTTTAAAATTTAAATGGTTACTTTTAAAGCATTTTTTTGGTTGGCCCCTGATTACATCACTGACTTACTAACCCCTAACGAGCCTGAAGGCAGCCTGAGATCCTCCAGCACAGGTCTGTTAGCGAAGGTCAAGGCTAAAAACCAGACGAGACCAAACCTTTAGAGTCAGTCTCTCTTAAAAATACACTTTTTCAGAATTGCTTTCTCTTGAATCAGTTATTCTTCCGTTTTTACTTTACTTGTTTTTACTGGTAATTATACCTCGTTTGTCATTATTACTTTTATTTATTATTTATCTGGTGATTTCTCTCGTTTTTACGTCTTGGTAAAGCGCTTTGTAACATGTTTTTGAAAAGTGCTATATAAATACAGTTATTATTAGTGTTATTATTACAGTGTATAAACAGATTATAGCCATTTATCTTTCTGTTTCTGCTTCGCAGGCTGGAGTTAAAGCCAAAAAAGCCACAGAGACCTACAAGTCGTATGTGGACAAATATGCCACAGCTAAGTCAGAGTTTGAACAGAAGATGGCAGAAACTGCACAGGTAATGTGTGATTTTCTCTCTGTGCTTTCTTTTTTTTTTTTTTTTTTTTTAAAATGTGCTCAAAAACTCTGTCTATTGTCTGTCTGCGTGGTATGCAACACTTTCATTGTGTAATCTGTCAGTCCTGTGTGTGTGTTCCACATTTCGTGCCCTGTATTATCTCCAGATTGTGTTTTTTCCTCTGTAACGGAATCATTGTGGAAAGACCCTGATTGGATCCATCTGAAGGACTGATTAGATAAACTCCAAATTAAAATCAGATCAACAGAATTTGGCCTCCATATCCTCCTGCACCGCAGAAGCTCCGCCACCATAAAAGGTTCCAGTTAGCCCGGCGTTTTTTTTTTTTTGTTTTCCCCCAGAGAAAGCGGCGTTGCAGATTTCCTTCCCCGGGATCACACAGTCTACGGCTCATCTCAAACGCCGCACATGTGGATATGAGTTATAAACACTGAACACATGTGCTCTCTGACATTACCGGGGCTCCTACATGTGTGTTCTCTTTGTCTGAGTGTGTCTGCGGGTGAGTGGGTGTGTCTGCGTGTGAGCGTATGCTAGCTGTTATTGCGGTGAATGACAAAAAAGCGTATTATATTTTAGTGTGCACGTCTCAGAGACGCAGGAGTGAGCGGCTCTTTATCTCTGTGTGTTTGCGGTGAGAAAGGCTCATCTTCCTCTCCATCCCCACTGTGATTTTCCAGTTTATGATTATTTACACTCATTCTCCATGGTTTACCCCAAAAACCCAGAGTCAGACTTAAATGGAAGTATATACTAGCATTTAAGGTTGTGTTTTCCCTCATTCATCTACGCCATACTGCTGCTCAAAGCCAGAAATGAAACCCCATCAACGCATCTCATGAACAAAATAATTGACATCTTGTGGGAGGACCCGTAACCATCCATGTGCGTGTGTGTGTGAGAGAGCGCCGTAGACCACCCAGATGCATGGGAAGTGGCAATGACAGAATAAGGAAGTGCTGTTTCCTTGGCTGCATTTTGTTATCATGCCTGTTTAATGAGTCCGACACCATGATGCAGATTTGTTGCCATGCAGTTAATTTGATTTAAGCCAGTGGATGATTTGTAGCATCGCTAGTGCCATAACTACCCCCGCCCTGTGTTGCAGAAATTCCAAGACATTGAAGAAAACCACATTCTCCACATGAAGGAGATCATTCAGTCATACTCGCAGTCTGTCGACGAAACACACGTTCAAATAGGAGAGGTAAGTGCTCACATACATACTCTCAAACATTCCTGTGGGTGGAGTAGGTGTCTTGTTGACCTGAGGCTGTGCTCATTGGGTTCACTGTGTGTCATATCAATTAGTGTCATCTTTGATCTCACTAATCATTTAACTGAGAACCAGGAAATGGTCCATTCAGCCCTTTATGCCAAGCAATTAAAAACTGATCAAAACTCCCTCTCAGCCTATCTAAAACACCTCCATAAGTCCAAACACTGGGCCAAATACCGTGTGTGACGAGTTAAAAGCGTTGAACAGGCCCCTGTTTGTTTCTGGAAGAGCGTGTTTAGATTTTAGAAAACGGCGTCAAGTCCAATTGCGAAGGCTTTCAAACACCGTTCACAAATATATTAATCAGTATTCAACATTAACCAGAGATTCCTTTTTCATCTGCTGCCGCTGTAGTCCCCGTATCGTCCGTAGAGGGCGACGCAGCTCCACCGTGAGAATGTCTCGGTCCTGCCTGCGGCTCGTGCGGCAAGTTGGAAAGAATGTGGAGCGACAGGCTACCACAGGTTATTCAGCCCCGCGGTTCCTGTGCTTCTGAGCAGGAGATGGGCAGTGCTGCTGCCTGTTGCTGAGCTAAAATTAAAATACAGCTCGAGTGTGGTGGCCAGTCTCACCAAACCAGACAATCAAGCAGTTTGAGAGATTATGATTTGGTGATAAATGCTCTTCAAACCAGGGTGTGAGGGACTGTACAGGTGAGGTAAGAAGGAGAGAGAGGAGAGAGAGAGCAGGACTAGTTTTAACTCTGCAGTGTTGTGTTTAGCATTAGCTTAGAAGTTTGTATAAATACTAAGCAATAAGAGAAAACCCACACGAGGAACTTTTATTGGTTTGAACTATCTATACTATCTGTCTACTGCATATAAGAACAAGTGACGAATTACAACATCAGTTCTTCCACACAATAGAAAACCAAAAGTAAACAAAACCTGCCCTTCCCAAGCTTTTCAATGGTTGAATGTGTTATGTGTGTTAAGGGAGTGCAGAGAAGCTGAAAGTAAACAAGGAGGAGGTCACAGAACTAATATCATTAATTTTCACTCTAACATCATAATGTGCATAAGCTCAAAAGTGTATTTACTGACTCTAGTAAAGAGCCTAAATTCCTTTTTTATAGTGTATGAAGTTGTTAGACTTTAAGAACAATTTAAGCTTGATCTCAAAGATGTCTTAGTATGCTCTTAAAGTTCATCATAGTGAATCTAGGACTGATAAATAATATATTCATATAATGTATATATAATATATCTATCACTCAGAGGAAGGCCCGAGTAAAGTCAGCAGCTGTGATGCTTCCAACTTAGCTGGCTGCACCACAGTTGTGAGCAAAACTAGAAGCGTCTATCAGTGGGAAACTGGTGAGCGACCATGTCCTTGTTGCCGCACCAGTGACTGGATACTGGATGGGTCGGAGCACCTGCAAAGAGTCTTGCACATCTGTGGTGGGATGAGTATGAATCCCTGCACGTGTCAGACCCTCTCAGGGAAGCTCCTCGCTGCCAGGTGAACAGGAACGTGTATCGGTGTATCGGAGGAGACACGACTGTTTACGCGCACACAAGGCCAACAATGGACTTGGCGATGACTTTTACCTGTGTACAAAGGAAATTTGGGGGGAATATACAACAAAACAACAAAATTGTTTCCTTACATGTATCTCATCCAAGAGTAGAGTCCAGCGTCGGAGATGCTGTCAGTGCAGAGACTTGCAGTGTATGAAACTAAAGCAAAGGGTACCTGTAACTAAAGGTGTCACTAAAATCGAGGAGTAATCATGTCAACCTGACAGGTATTTTCAGACAAGGCTCAGCTCAGCTGGGCATGAAGTATAAGAGGGTTAGAATGAAAGGATGGGAGGGGGAAAAAGTAAGTAGTGTAAAGAAGAAAACACCTTATATAGGTATATTAAGTTCACGTTTGAAGTTGAGAGGAGTGCAGAGTGCTGTTCCCTGCGTCGAGAGCTTTAAAGTCACATAAGGGCAGGTGTATCTGTCGGTGAGCATGCTGTGTTTGTTTTTGTAATGCGTGAGCGTTTGTGTGTGAGCGAGGATCCCTTGAAAGCAGATGCATGTTTCGAGGATGTGGGCGAAAATTCTCCACAGGATGAGGTTTGTGTGTGAGTGTGTGTGTGTGAGAGAGAGAGAGAGAGAGAGAGGCCAGCGGGGCATGCAGGTTGAGTCCAGTGTTAGTGCCCGCCGTCATGGCAGCAGCACCTGACAGATCGCGTGTGCTGCAGTGAGCATACTTCCTCACCGCGGCAACCTCCCTGTGCCCCCCCCCTCCCCCCACCACCACCTCACCCTCATCACCCCCCCACCCCCCCCTTCCCAACATCCTCTCCTGCTAGGACATAGAAGGCTAATGCACTCCACCTCGCCACAGGGGCTCGAGGGCGGGGGTGGGGTGGTGGTGGTGGTGGTGGTGGGGGGGAGACACATTTGTGTGTGTGTATGCGTTTACAGTATCACGCACATCTAAATGGTTTTGGCGAGATGGCACAGAGTCAGCCGCTGTTCTTCATCCCCATCCCCTATACGTACACACATCACTTTCACTTCCCCCCCTCGGTAAACACACAAGCACACATGCACATTGAAAACAAACAAGCAAACAAACACTACGCCTCCTCTGATACCGCCCAAAGGGCATCAGCGCATCGCAGTGCCAACAACAATGATTCAACCTGACGCAATAGAATGACAGTAAAGTATAGTATCTCTCCACAGGCCAAACACAAAGTAAACGTTAAATAAATATCAACTAAAGGCTAAGCAGTGTGAGTTAGAGGGAGAACTAGCAGCAGCAGATTGTGTTTGTCCACCGTCCTGTATATCACAAAAACAAACACCCAGACATCTCACCGCTCCGTCGACCTGTCACACTAATCCTCTGTTTTTCTTTGAAACACACAAATATTACGACAAAACATACAGAAATCTCTGAACAATAAGTTTAATGTTACTTAACACTGACTTATGTAACTGCACCCATCCCTCCCCAACATGAGATGAACATTTTACATAGTCAGTTTAATCAATTACTGGTTATGATGATGGTTGATAATGTCAGTTCCATTCTAGCATACAGTGGAAATACACGTCCTCACTACAGTAGATGGCTGATAAGCTTGAAAACGTGGCATAGTAATTCCTCCAGGTCAAACAGTTTCACTTAACGGGGCTTTAAATCGTCCACAAACACAGTATATGTTGTATATAACTACAGTAACATTATTATATAGCATTTACAAATCCTTTCTAATAAGTTGAGGTTACCAAAAAACCAACACCAACAGCTGGTATCTTTGCTGGTGAGTGTGAACATGCTTGTGCTGCTTGTACTTGGGTATCTAGTTAATTGCACTTGGTTACACACCTTTGTCAAGTGAGAGTACAGGCATTTATGGCAAATACTTTTTATATAAGAGAATTTGACCCCATTAACTGACCTAAAACCAACTTTTTTATTAATTCGATTGAAGTAAATGTGGGTTTTAGAAGAGATTTTGTTGCAGTTTTCACATGTACTTTAACTGTCAGTAAACATGATTCATTGTTTTGCATCCCGTAGGTCCACAACGAATTCGTGAGGAACATCGAAAACACCTCGGTGGAGAGTTTAATACAGAAACTGGCCGAGAGCAAAGGAACGGGCAAGGAGAGACCAGGTGAGCTCAGCCTCGCTCTTGTTTGTTCCATTCCACGAGAGCACGTGTTTGTCAGCGTCTTGAGTTGCGCGTAAACAAACCTGCGGTCCAGAGATCGGGGGCCCTCCATCTGTTTCATGCCTTGTGTGGGGAGGGGAGGGGTATATAGAGAGGGGCAATTAGAAGTAGGAGAGGACTATCAGAGTCAATCATAGTAATCTGCTGTAAAGGTAGGCAGGCTTTGGCATTCCAGTAAGCATGTGACACAGAGGGGGCTTTGCTGTGCTCGCAGGCTAAGCAGGCAGAACCAACCTTTTCAGGAGGTCAGAGCTCAACAATGACTCTTGTGTAAACTTTGCCATGCCACAATAATCAAGGGAATACTCCTCAGACTCCTTTGGCTCTACCCCCCTCACCTCCCTCTCTTTTTTTGTTTGACACACACACACACACACACACACAGCTCATTCATTGATATTAGGCTCCTCGCGGTCTTTGTAAAGCCTGATTTTTTTTTATTTTTTATACCTTAATAAATATTGATTAGTCGGCGAAGCCCGTGAATAGTTTAAAAGGCCTCGTCATAAATATCCAATTACTTCACTAGTCTCTGTACTTGTACTACATTACGTCAGGTCACAGGCACAAAGGGTTCACCTCTGCTGTGTTTGTGTGTACACAAACGGTGACCCCTGTGTCCAGACGCTGCGTCCAAGGAGTGGTGGCCTTCATTTGTTTGGACAGCAGAATTAATTGAGGCTAAAAAAACGGTCAGAAAATTCCTCTTGTATCAAGCTGTTCATTAGGGATTGCACAGCAGCCCCGGCCCTGTCAGAAAAATAACCTGTCTGTCCCCTGATTAAATAGCTGAACGGATGGCCGGTCCAGTGCCTTTAGAGAGAGAGAGGTTGAATAAACTTTCTATTGCGGAAACAATCCCAAAGTGACACGCTGCGAGGCAGGGGGGTTCGGAGTGTTCAACGATATCCAGCTGAGCTGTCAACTGGCGGCGGGCCAGACACGCAAACCCCCCCCCCCTCCTCCTCCCTCCCCTTCTCCCACTCCCAGTGCCATGTGAAGCATATGCAATTTAAAAAACCATTCTCCGCTCATGCGTGACTGCATGCTTCCCTCACAGAGAGTAGAAAGAAAAGAAACATCTTCCCCTGTATAAACAAAGTCGTCTGTCTGTTTAGGAGATGTTTAAACAGTTCCTAATGTCTGCCCAGATTTAGGTAATATTCATGTGTCTGGTGTTTAGACTTTTTTTGCAGTTGGTGTGCATAAATATTGTCAGATGCAATAGCAGGATGCTAGCGGCAAAGGGTTCCTGCTCTGCCTGGGCCTGACGTAGGTTCACAGCAGCTTTTGTTAAACATCCCAGATTTTGAGTAAAGAATCCAATGTGTAATTTTCCATTAATTTCACCCCCGTTCTGGGTCCTTTTTTTATTACTTTTGTTTGACAATTCCTACAACCGATGCAGTTAATGAAATATGATGGCTGATGATGAGATAATGATGATGAGTTTCCTCTCCAGGAAAAAAAAAAAAGATACACCTCCTGACTTCAAATACCTGTTTAATGTCAGCACGGCGACCGAATGAGGACGAACGGAATTACCGTCGTCTGCGTGCGCCTCTCTCACTTCCTCCCACGAGAGAAAGTTCTTGAATGAGCATGCCAAGTCGTTCGTGCCGCCGTTGTGTATTCGCCGGCGGTGAAGAGGCCTGATATTGCACAGTAGAGTAGATCGGTCATTGGTGTACTTTATCCACTTCACTTGGCGTGATGCATGCCTCTCGTGACTCGCCGCTTCCCTGCGCTTCACTCAGCATTGCACACGCCAAACAATGCGTCAATGCTGCTCGCGACCGGCATCCTCTGGGGAGGCTGTATCGGGCCGCTGCTACCGTATAGGTTTTTGAGTTTAAAATATCATTAGCTTTGTTGTTTTCAGGTCAAGGCATGTTAGTGTATCGGAAATATTGCCAGAGGGTCCTTTCCCCATCTCTCTCTCTTTCTTCTGCTCATCTTACAAAGCTATTAGGTTTCTAGTTAAATGCACTCTATTTGGTCTGATAGCAAACACAGACTGCGTGTCTTTAAGGTCATGTAATAAAACAAAATAGTTAGAAACACTTAAGCATTGATGCAGTGTTTTCTGTTGTGCAGCCAGTTCTAGCTGCACCAACTCACAGACTGAAGGAATAAAGCACATCTGTCCACATGTTTAACTGAACAAATCACATCCACAAATGTAGATATTACACTAATGTAAGTTTCAGTTTGTTCCACTATATATCTGAGGTGTCACTCTTTGTAATAGATGATAAAATCACAGCCTCACAACCTCCCTGGACTACACACATCGCATGTCTTGCCTCTGGTTTCCCTGCAGCTTTTAGTGTGTGTGTGTGTGTGTTTGCGCGTGTGCACGTGCACGATAAAGCGGCGACCCCTTTCGAAAAAGCCTCCATAAATGTTTCTGGAGGAACGATCGAAGCGTGAGAGAAGCGCGGGGGCCTCGGAGGTAAATGTGTTTAATTGATGAACATTAAATTAAGTGTAAACTTTGTTGTTTTTCACTGTTTTCTCATCATATAAATGATGCATCTGAATAACCAAAAGCTATGTTTTTTTTTGTTTTTTTTTCTTTGGTTGTTTAAACTAAATTCATTGCTGGTCGTGCTCCAAGTGATATCACGGTCATCGGCTGGAACAGATATGACAATTTGTTACTTCCATCTATTGACCAGGGTTGTGTTGTGCATGATCATGTTTATTTTATGCTCTCTTCTTCTTCTTCTTTTTTTTTTTTTTTTGCCTTCTTCTGGACAGTTTGCACATGCCAGAGAGAAGCAGAAGAAAAGGGCATCTCTTAAGCCTGAGAGCAGATTTGTCCATGTGGATTTAAACACTTCATCGCATGTAATCTCAGACTTGTTTGTCTTATTGTAATAGGGTTAGCGACTTTGCGTGTACCGTGCGGGCAGGGTTAGTTTCAGCTCAGTTAAGTCTTCATACCTGCTGTGTGCTGTGAGCGCCAAGGCTCCTCCTGCGTTGATTAATTGGTTTATGAGTCGCAATTTATGCGTCCCAGGTGGGGTTTTATGTGTGTGTATGTGTGTGTGTGTCTGTTAAGAAGTGTTGTAGAGTGTTGTTTTTTTTTATGTGTCCGTTGGAGGGAGTGTCATATCTCTGTTAGGGCCACCAGACACACAGTTGACTCCGCTATTGACCCTATCTGCCCTCTGGGACCAGCCTATCCCTGTTTGTATACACACTCAGTATGGCACGCCAGACTGCATGTTGTGTGTTTGCCAAAATGTATGTGTGTGTGTCTGCGTGTGTGTGTGTGTGTGTGTGTGTGATTATTGCGTGATGTACGTTCACAGCATTCACAGCAGTTGGTCATTGACCCTTTCCGTGCCAAATGAACCTAAATGATTTTTTTTTGTCTCATTAGGACCCATTGAGTTTGAGGAGTGCAATACAGCTATTGCTACTGAAGGTAAGGTGCAATATATAAGATTCACAACTAAAAAAAGTAACAAATAAAGTGCAAGAAGTATAAAAAATCTTAAATGTGCACTGCAAGTTGTTAAACCAACACATTTCAGACATGATTTAGAACAGATATAATGTGTGTTTTGTTGTTTTTTTTTAAATCTGTGGTTAAAAAATGTTCTGTTTTTGTATTAAGGTGCCAAACCCAGGAAGAGAAAACCATTTGGCATCCCAGGTCGTAGGAAAGACAAGGACACAGACTCCACGTGAGTGAAGATTGCATCTTCAGTGCACCAAAAACAATTTATGCAACTTTACTTATTAAAGCATTTCTCATCATCATCATGTGAACATTTTGTCTTCCAGGGAGTCTACAGAAGTTGAAGCTGCTGTGAGTATCGTTTTCAACGGAAACATCCAGGGATTTTTATTCTTTTGAGTTGATACTTAACTGTTTATTTTATTTCTGCTTCGTATGTTATTTTCATTTCAAACAGCAGGAGGTGGAAAAGATCCTCCTTGGTTTTTATTCTGCTATTGAACATGTGACTCTCTCTCTCTCTCACTCTCTCTCTCTGTTCCCTCTTGTTTGTTTTGTAGATTTGCTCATTCATTCATTCATTCATTCATTCCTCTCTGTTTATGCTTGTAGAACACTGCCAATGGTGCTCCCCCTGGATACTATGGGGCCATAGACATCCAGAACGCTGTAAGCAAGCTAATACATAAACTAAATATTCATGTTTTTTTTTTCTGTAAGTGAGAATATATGTTTCATAAATATTCAGAAATAAAAAAAAAAGAAGGCTTCTTTATTGCTTCCTTGCAAGAATTTACTAATCAACAATACATTTCAGCAAAACATTTCACTATTTTGTATTCATGTGTCCTTTAAAGTAGCAAATCTGAAATATGACAAGTTGTAAAAATGTCAGCTAGCAGCACTAAGCTCTCGGTGAACTTTGATGACGTTTGTTCAGATGTGTGTCGGTCAAATATGATGTGTGGATGTATGGAGGGACGGTTTCCACAGCAGCTGGGATACTGGGATTAACCAGACTCAGTGGGTTTGAAGTTGTTAAAAATGTTTCCAGTGTGCATCTGAACATACTGAGAGAGTTATATATTGGTTTTATCTATGTAAAATGTTAGAAACAGAATACCATACATAAAAATGAACTTTCCATCTATTAACAGACTTTATGATCCAGATGTGATGAGCTAATCGGCTCTGATGATTTTAAGAAAATATACAAGTTTGAAAGTTTTGCTTATGTTAAAATACAGCATGAGGAGGAAGTCTGATTAATATGCAAAGAGGGAAATGATTTGAACCATCACACATGTACTAGTTTAACATGATTAAAATAACTTTTTAATTACATATATTGAGCACTTTAAAAAAATGTTGAGTTTTAAAGCAACAATGACATTAAAAACTGAGCAAACTGAGCAAAATAATGTGAAAATATGATATATAATAATGTATAAATACAATTTGGTTGTCATTTAGCTGCTTCTATATTAATTTATAAAGGATACACATATAAAACATTTAACATTGTGTTGATTTAATTGTGCAAAAAAGTTTGATTTTAAACTTGTTTTTTTTGTTCTGCTTGTGTTTTGCAGAATGTTCCCCAGGTCGATGCAGAGGGCTTCTGCATCAGACCAGAAGCAAATGAAAACGATATCCTTTCCATTTATCTTGACTCACACTCAGCAGTTAATCGCTGCTCAGTCCGGCTTCTCAGACATCCAGGATTTATTGTGATCTATCTTCACACCCACCTGCGTCTGTACTTCTCTGTCGCCCCTTATGGCCAGGCTTAAAAAAAAAAAAAAAACAACCCGTCATTCTTGATGATCTCTCTTGTCGTTATCGCCTTAACTTTTTTTTTTGTCCTCACATGCCAAAGAGAATTCCTTCTACTCATCCAGCGATTCCGAAGATGAGGACGAACCCAGGAAGTTCCACGTAGAGATCAAACCCGTTCAGCCGAACAACGGCACGCACCAGAACCGAGCCACCATCGACGAGCTCAAAGCCTCCATCGGGAACATCATCCTGTCGCCTTCGACCTCCGTACGTATGGATTTAACACACACCAACGTGCCAAACACAAACCTGTTGCTGTCCTGCTCTGCTGCAAGCAGACGTCTACTCTACTTCTACAACACCAGAGGGCAACAGGAGTATGTCTAACCTCTAGTTAGAGTAGACGGGAATGCCATTTAACCGTAGTATCCGTCCTGTGGATGAACGCCATTAGTCACTCTTTCTTCAAGCTTATTTTATTTACCTTGGAAAGTCACATGTGTTATGTTTAATTTACTTCATATGCCAGATTGGCTTCTGATACAGTAAAGGTCCTGTTTGCACACATGTCATGTTTTGTTTTTACTTAAAATTCCAGTTTCATGTCTGTTTTTTCTTTTTTTTTTTTTTTTTTTTGGTTTTGTTTTAAATAAGAAATATCAAGAACTCAGGAACAATAATTTCAGAGTTTTTGATGTTGTTGGCCGTTTACTTTAGACTCACACACACACACATGCACGCTGCTCTGCTCACAGGCACTTAAGGGAACACTTTGCGGCAGACACTCACACACACACACACACACACACACACACACACTCTCACACACACTGGCCGGTCTGATCCGTGGCCTCAGTCAGTCATGGAGCCTTTCATTCAGCTCCTTGTCCCTCGCCATCACTCAATCTCTGAATCACTCTCCGCCGTTCTATGAAAATAGCCGCCGCCATTAAAATTTAAAACCACTACCGCTTGTGTGCAAACATGCGTCGTGTGTGTGTGTGTTTGTGTGTGAGCACCGAGAGCTGTTGTTGTTGTTAATGTTGTTGTTGTGGAGCGGCTGAGAGGGCACGCTCGGTGTGGCGATGGGGGGGGGGGGGGGGGGGGGTCTAGTGGGTTTCACCCGCCACACACTCTCTCTCCCCACGGTTACACATGAAACGAATGTCACGGCATCTTCTCTCTCTCTCTCTCTCTCTTCAGCTTCTCTCTTCCTCTGCTTTCACCACTGTTCCTCCTCACTGTTTGTCTTGTACCTCCAGTCTTTTTTTTTTTTTTTTTTTTTTTTTCCTCTTTTCTTTGTTTGCTTTCACTCTTTCGGTTTTATTGGAGCCCACTTGTTCTAGACAGGACTCTGTTGTGGTTATTTATGAATACTTTAACGGGCTTAGTTGCCTAGTTTTTTTTATTTTTTTTTTTTACAAATGTTTTCTTTTTTCCCACTCTAGGAATTAACGGTAAAGATAAGTTACAAGTTTATAGAGGATGTTTCTTGTTCTATTTTTTTTTATAACAAGATCGGAGGAGGAAAGATGTTCTCTTTTAAACCTTTGACTTTGTTCATTGCAGTTTTGGTTTTCGGTCGTTGTTGAGACTCAAACCCACAATTACCGTCTCGTACTAAAAGTCCAAAAAAAAAAAAAAAAAAAACAACACAGACCACAGTTTGTGTGTTCATCCCTGATTAGCATCTAAATACCAGTATTCCTGCCTTCCTCGCTGTCTGTTCATATTAATTTTTCACACCCTTTTCCTATTTATATTTATAGAAATGTTCTGGATTAAAGTTAAAACATACATCCAAGGTGATGAGGAACGTTGCATCATCTGGGGTGAATTATTGAGAGATTTTCTCTTTTTTTTTTTTTCTTTTTCTTTTTTTTTTTTCCGCAGCGCTCATTTTTCTGTCTTTTTCATTTCTCCTCCTGTTTGGTTCTCCCTCCGCGGTGTTCCTTTATTGAAATAGCAATGGAAGTCGTGTGTGTGTGGCCAGCAAGAGCCGTAATTGAACCCATTTGCCGCTTAGCGCCTGTGGGACTAAACCCTGGCCTCACAGCTCTACCGTGGTTAAACGCTTTTGCTATGTTCCTTAAACCCATTTTGTTTCTCTTTCTCCCCCTCCTCCCTTGACAACCCCCCCACTCCTCCTCCCCCCCTCACCTCCACTTCCCCACCACCACCACCACCACCACCCCCCAAACCTTTCTCCATGTGCGAATACATTCTTTATTGAAATTGATGTTCTAAGTTTCCATCGGGCTGGTGGCCCTCAAGAGCATATCTTACATATCTTGTGTTACGCAGCATGACACAGCAGATTTATGGCCCGAAGAGAAAAAAAAAAAAAAAAAAAAAAAAAAGGGGGCTGTGTGAAGGAAGCTGGTGAAGTGTTGGGGGCACGCTCTCTGTTGTCCCTGACTGATCGTTGTACGGGCTTAGATGCATGGTTTGGAGCTGCTGAATTTTTCACCCTAGGTTTAACGTCTGGTATGTGTGAGTGGAGAGTAGTCCTGTGATTTACTGTCTTAAACTCTGAAGTGGAAAATTCCCTTTGCCACTGGGAATAATTAATAATATAGTTTTCAACCCTTAAAAGTATTTTTTTTTTACATTGTGATGTCATATCTGAAATTTTATATATATATATTTTCACATAAATAATTGAAGGCTTAAGGTTTCAACCTGTTGGTAAAAAGTAAAGGAGAGAGTTGTGCAAGTTGTGCAAGTTGCACCGAAGCAGAGAGGAACATAATAACCCATAAAAACTCACTAAAAAGTCTTATTTATGGGTCATGTAGTATGAAGAATGATCATTTATGTCTTGTCAGTCATGCAGTTTTATTTGGAACTTTTTTTTTTGCACAAGTTGACAAAGTCCCGCTGAGTAATAGTTCAAAAAATTCTTGGTGGGCCGTATGCATCTTTGATTAATTAATGTCTGTTTTTGTTTTCAGGGACAGATGCGGAGGAACCAGTCCAGTGAGTATTTTCTCTGTCTTCCTGACCTCTCAATCTGTGTGTTGCTGGACGGCTGCGAAGGGGAGGTTGACTGTACAACCTCTCAACTACGTTTTTCTTGGCCGGCGTTGTTTTTAAAAGAAGTTGTCTTTAAGAAAGGAAAATTCAGAAACCCAGCCAAAACCAACATATCCAGAGCAAAAGTAAATAACTGTTCTTCTCTGTAAAATGTGAGCTTGTGGGATATTTCCCCCCCCTATGGTACAAATAAGATTAATTGCTTAATTAGCTGTTTATATTTTGACATGTCAGAAGTTATCTTTTTTTTTTTCCCCTTTCTGCAAAACTGGCAGAGTTTTTGTGTGTTTTGCTGTGCTTGAGAAATGCTTTTAGCATAGCAATACCCCACAGGTCATGTGTCATGCTCCATGAGGTTTTAAAAAAAAAAGTGTTTTTTATCAATTGGGCAATTTTTTTCCTGAGTTATTGTTTCTTCTTTCACATACATCGTTTAAATGCAGCTAAATAGTAATAATATCCACATTCTGCAGCTTTAAAACATTAATAGAGTTTCAATCAATTTACATAAGGTAATTGCATTGATAGATGTATACTCTACATACGCTCAGGGATCACAGGAGTATCTACATTAAGCTCTAAGGCTCAGGGTCCTGGTGAGTATGTTTTCACTACAGTAGTAAGCCTACAACCCTTCCTTCCCCTCCGCCACAGCCCTCATCTCTATCTACACCCCCCCCCCCTCCTTCATAGGAGCCCTTCACACAGCTGCTGCAGCCAGCTAACATCACTGACACCGTGTTCTCTCACCGCAAACTTTCACTATCTCATTTTTTTTTTTATTTTTTTTTTTTTTAAAAGAGTTTACTTACATGTGTGGGGTTTTTATATATCGGGGTTCCTCTCAGTTCTCTGTCTTCTTACATCTGGTGCTGCTTCAGGTTGCTTGTTATGGATCTTTGCAACTTTAGACACAAGGGCACAAAAATTAACAAAGCAATACCTGACTTTCATTTTGAGTTGCAAAAATCACTCCATCCCCCTTGTTTTTTAAAGTGTTACCACCACCACTATATTAAAAACGCACTAGAAGGTTTGCAGTAAGAGTTTGAACTTTGCGAGGCAGAAATAAGAAAAATGTCTTAAAAACTCTCCCTGCAAATATATTTCTCTGACTTGTATGACTCATGGCAGATGGTGGTTCTCACTTTTTTTTCAATCATAACCTCAGTTTATATTTCTGGTTTAAGGTGTGATGTACTTTAAACATTACTTTTGGCAAATGTGTCGGAATATCGGCTGGTGAAAAACCTCTTGTGTTGTTGGGTTTTTTTTGTTTTTTTTTTTGTATCATTTTATTTTTTACTTGCTGTGAACATGTATTTGCTGTCATCGCTCTCCGCAGGTCTGTGGGTCTTCAATTTTCTGTTTGTTTTTCTCCCACTGCAGGTGATGAACTGGCAAAGCCCAGAGTGCCAGCGTCGTACGAGTAAGTAGAAGAGAAAGAGAAACTTTAAAAAAAAAAAACTTTTTTCTGCATCGTTTAACATCTGCTCGGTGCAAAAAAATAAAAGTACTCTTCATGTTTACAGCATCTATGCACTTAAAACAGTCTGTTTTGTATGCATATGTGCATGTTTTTACTTTACTCTGATGCTTTTCTGCTCTCTCTCTCTCTCTCTCTCTCTCTCTCTCTCTCTGTCGTGTTGCAGACTGACTAACAACGACCTTCTGTCTCTGGACCCGTTCAGCCCGACTGTAGCAGCAGGCTCCTCCTCCTCTATGTCCTCATCAACAGGTAATGAAAACGCCACTGTGCACATATCTTTCCCCACAACTTATCTTTCCTTTAAATATCGTACAGTATCCCTCAACAACAAGAGGAGACTGTAATTCCTTTTAAAGAGCAACCACCCTACAGTTTTTTTTTTTTTTATTCATCTACTCAGTTGAGCCAATGATCCAGTCGTTTTTGCTCTGTCTGTTCCTTGATCTCATCATCTCTGTGTGCGCTGCGTAGTATCCCCTCTCCCTCTCTTCTTTTTTTTTTTTTTTTTCTTTTTCCAAGCTACTCAGTTGGAAGCCGTTCCTCGCAGGGCAGTCCCAGATGGAGGAACTGACCCCTGAAGTCAAACTCAATACTTGACTTTAGGGAAATAAAACGGCGGACTACAAATTTTCACTGTTTAGCCTTTTTCTTTCACGCTTAAATAGCAGCAGCTTTTATATTTTGTTATTCGAGCTATACCTGTCTTAGTTTCCGTCTTTCATATAGATCTTCCTAGTTTCACACTTTTCAGAGTTTGTTTTACTTAACTTTCGAGGGGTTTTCCGAAGCGCGCACACAGCCTCGACAGTGGGATTCTCATGGCTTTTACTTGCATGACACCAGTGTTTAAACAGAGTGACATTAGCGCTGACCCATTGCCTAGGCTAAGCATAATCCACAGTTAATTGGCACCTAGTTGAGGTCAGAGGGTCGGCCGTAAAGCCCGCTGGCACGTATGTTGTGAAACAGTGTCTCGTTACTGTCAAAGGTCTCGGCTTAAAAGTCAAAAGAGCAGCGTAAAGTGCCCCGATTTAAGATATCGTGATGGGAATTAAGTCCCTGCTTACACACTGTTAAATCTCTGTGTACAGTGTAGCTGTAGTACCGGCTCCTAATGCACACATGACACGTTCAACAAGTCTAGTCTGTGAAGTATTAAAAAGATTCAAACATGTATGGATGTTTTTCATTTATTTATTTTGTGTTCATCTGTTTTATTTTACTTTTTGTTTCATTACATCCCCTGAGTTGAAATAACTTGATGTATTATTGGTTTGATTTTTAATTTTTTGATTTTCACCTGCTCTCGTTAGACCTCGCCTCTATTATCCTCTCAATCCCTCCATCTCCATCTTTTCTGATGAATGACTCAGACGTGTTTCTACCAGAGACACCAGGTAAAACGTGTGTGTGACCCCGTTTATCAGACGGCAGTTTAGATTCAAACCTTTGAAGAACTTCATCGGCTACTGTTTTGCATGGTATTTATATTTGTAAATCTTTATTGTTACAGTATAGCTGATGCATGTGACGACGTGTGATTGCACTTAACCAGAAATTGTGTAGCCAGGTTAAATTATACTTAGATTATCAGGATGTGATGCTTTGTGTGTTTGTTGCTGATAACAGAATGCATTTTATTTTGTAAATATGCATGATATTTTCCCGGATTTGACACCAGAACTGTGGTTACACAGAGTTTCAGTGTCTATTAGTCTATTTTTCATGTTAAAAGAAGAAAAATATGTCATAACTGTAGGTTCTAATTCAAGTTTTATTGATGTGGATATAGGTTTAAGCTCCACCAACTGTAATATAACATGTATATCCTATAAATTCATACTGATACTGAGTGACTTGGCTGTCTTTACCAATAAAATCTTCATTGTTTATGTATTTTGTGACAGTTTTGATACGGTGCTGCTCTCTCTGACATCAGCAGCAGATGTGTGTCTTAATGTCTACCTTCTATACTCTGTTTTGCATCTGTCATGTTCCCCCTCCCCACCCACCCCCCCCCAACCGTCATACGCATCGTCCCCTTCAGCTGAGACGGTGGTACAACGGGAGCGCTCTCCTCCCTTGGCAGAGAGCCAACAATCCAAAGATGTCTCCTCTTTCTCTTCGTCCACATCCTCCCCCTGGGACTCACCAGAAAACCCTTTCCAAGCACTCAAGCCCGTACCGGCGCGGGCCCAGAGCGCCCCCATCACCCTGCCGGCCGAGCCAGTTGACCCCGTCAAGAGCCCGGTCGCTGCAAGCCCTCCAAAGAGCGTCGACGCCTTCTCCTCCGTGTCCTGGTCCCAGAGTCAGTGGATCGCCTTCAATGATAATTTCGCTCCACCTCGTCGTCAGGGCTCGGGGTCGTCCGTGAAGGAGCTCCAGAGGGCCCAGTCCGGCTCCGGCAGGTCCAGTCGCTTCCTCTCTGATGACTCCGCCGACGCCGACTGCAAAGCGGCGGGCGGCAGGGAGGACAGCGGCTCTTGTTTCTCTGACGTCTTTTCTGGGATTACAGATAGGGCGATGGCAGCCGCTCCGTCAAGTAAAGTGTTCAATGGTAACATTATAATCGATGCTAGAGACATGTCTCATGCCTGAGATTTGGAGTTTTAGTTTTGTTTTGTTTCATTTTAACTGTATTTTCTTATTTTTGTGCATTTGTTTCATACTTGACACATTTTTTTTTATATTTTCTATTGTTTTTTTTCATTATTTTATTCAACTGACATATGGTTGTTTAACTGACTGCCTGGTTTGCGACGTTTTTTTTTCTCCTTGTTTTTCTGTTTTGTGATATTTTGTTTGGAATGTGTTTTCCTTGTTTCCTGTTATGATTTTCACTATATAATTTTGCTACTGTGGTTTTCATATTAGAGGTCTTGATGCATGATGGTTTTGCATCTACTTGAGTGAACTTCCCGTTTCTGTTCCCAATTTCTCTGCTATTTAACTGTCACCAACCAGTCACATTCTCTCGTGTTCTTCCTCGTAGTGCCAGTACCGAACAGACCTACCACCCCTCTGACAGCCGGAGCCCTGGTGCCCCCACCACGACCCTCCTCCAGGCCCAAACTCCCCACCGGGAAACTCACAGGAATCAATGAGATTGTGAGTACATATGTGCAGTAACACACTATTGATTGCTGTTTAAAAAAAAACATTGTGACATCATCTCTATTTGATTGACTCTATCCATGCAGGTACGGCCGTTCAGCCCACCCAAGACATCCAACGCCAGCCCGCCTCCCACCGCGCCGCTCGCCCGGGCAGAGAGCTCCTCCTCCTTGTCCTCGAACGCCTCACTCAGCGCTGGTAACACCCCGACTGTCGGTAAGAACGCTTCCTTGTCGTACCAACGTTAAAAGAATATCTCTTTTCTCTGACTATTTCTTCTCCTTTTCTTCAGCTCTTCACCAAAACATGCCTTTTGTATCTACACCACAATGTCCCACCTTGCTTCCCACTTCCCTCACTCTCCTCCCTTCCTTCACTCCTCTCCTTACAGGAGCTGAGCACACCTTTGCTCTCCTCCTCTCCTCTCCAGAGCCAGAGCTGCTCTCCCCCTCTCCTTTCTTTCTGCTAAGCCAAAGTGAGTCTGCCCTTCCAAACTCTTGTTTCCCCCTTAAGAGACACTCCTCTCCTTGTGTGGTGCTTACAGTTATCATCTCTACTCTGCATAAATACATTTCGCTAATGCTAAGAATTTCATCATTAGGGCCTGTTAGCTCTTTGTTCATCTCTGTGCAGTCATATCAGCCTTGTCAGCTTAGGGCTCACCTGCCACCATCACACATCATTTAGAAACTGGCTTACAACTGTGATCAGCGTCATTCTCTCCTCACATTTGTGCTCTCTGGGTCTGTTTATCTCCTCCTTTCTTCTTTACGCCTTTTTTAATTCGGCGTAAAGAGGACGATGTGTTCATAGCAAAGCTGCCTACCTTTGAGAAGCGGTGTGAAACACCAGCAGGTATGGTTGTAATTCATACAAGAGGACTCTCCTCTATATTTAACTAAAACTAACTCTCAGTCTGTCGGCCGGGCCGGACAGACACCTGCATTTTATGCTTTGCAGTGATTGCATTCCTCTGTCTTGTCTCCATATTCACCTTCTCAACTTGTTTCTCACATTCTCTTACTTTCAACGGCATCGACTCCTAACACGATGAAGTAATGAATGAATTGACTCATTCTCTTGTTTTAATATGCTGTCTGAGGTCATTCTGACTTTCTAATAGTACTTAATTTTAGGTAAAGCAGCTGCAGCGCAAACTGCTATAAAAACATATGCTATTTCTGTTCATCTGAGAAATAACAGAATGTACTGATTTGCGATGTATGAATGACTGACTTCATGAAATGCAATAATAGAAATATTCTTAATTATGTAACGCATCTTTGCATGATCAAACCTACCTAATGCTGAGTGAGGACCTCGCTGTTATGAAAGTCTGATCTGCAGCTGAATCAACAGACCCACAACTCTCTGCCTTTTTTTTTTTTCATTCTCAGGAACGTCTCGCGGTCCCAGCCCTGTGACCCTGGCATCCCAAGATGCTTTGCCCATTGCCGTGGCCTTCACAGAGTCGGTTAATGCTTACTTCAAAGGGGCTGATCCCACTAAGTGAGTCTCACATGACCTCCTGCAGCTCAAAGGCCCCGACATGGACCTGCACGCATACACATTTTTGTCCATATTTGAACTATAACAAGTATGACGTTATGAGTTATACAGTGCACGCTGGTGTACAGCACGGCTCCTAGTGCAGTGCGCGCTGCACCCACACGTTTTGGTTGTGCGTTTTCGCAGAGTGTGTCTCCATGTCGGTGCGTATGTGTGGAATGTTTTGTGTTAAGTCTGACACCATTCTTTCAGACTGGATAACCTACATGGGGCAGATTATAGTCTGGGGCAGTGAAAACATACAGCCTTTTATTGGTTAACTGCTGTTAAATTGCTGCTGTGCAAAAGGCTTATTTTTGCAGGGATTAGCAAATGGAACATTTCATAAGCAATGCAGCAGACACACGGTGCAAGGTTGAGACCCACTGTGGGCTGTTACCACTGCAGCCAAGGCAGGACCCCAACAAGCAAGACTCTTCCTGCCCCAGATGTATATTAGAGTACAGAAGAATGTAGATATACTGTATATTTAGAGATGGGGATGTGTTAAACATAGAAACTAAAGCCAGTGTTAGACACAACACTACAACAGGTTGAATATCTAGTCTAAGGCTTGACTAGATCTTTGTATAAAGGGTGGATTAGTGGGCTAAAGTACCATCCAGAACAAGACCAAATATGTCAAATGTACCTTGAAATTAATAATTTTCATAATTGACTAATTATTTAAGTTATGTCTCAATCAAAAATGCCAGATATTCTCCTGGCCAAGCTTCTCAAATGTGATTATTGCTTCATATCTTTGGGTTTTGGACTCTTGGTCAGACAAAACGTGTGATTTGAAGATGTCAACTTGGTCAAATTGTGACCAATTTGTGACTTGTGATTCATAGTTTTCTGCCCTTTTTACAAGCTATACTAAGTACTGCTAATACTACGTATTAATTGATGGGAAAAAATGATCAACATATGTCTGCACTTCGCAAGGTGTATCGTGAAGATCACAGGAGACATGACTCTGTCGTTCCCCGTGGGCATCATCAAGGTGTTCACCACCAACCCCTCCCCGGCCGTGCTCACCTTCAAACTGAAGAACACCAGCAAGTTGGAGCAGATCCTTCCCAACCAGCAGCTACTATACAGGTGAGGGTGTCCAAGGGGGGGGAAAGTTCACAAAAAAAACAGCTAAAATATAAAGGTTTGCAAGTGAAGAAGTTTGGAGACCTGATGAGTTGATGACTTGTCCGAGTTGTGGTTAGGTAAAAGAGGGATTTGGACTTGATGATATGAGTGAGAATTGAGGAAATACAGAGTGCGTCAGTGAGAGGAAATTCAATTAGTAATCTGACATAAACCTATCATTAAGCTGTCAGGGAAGTATTTTCCACCAGACTTTAACAGCCAGGTTCTCAACAGCCCATGTCTCTTCTGAAACACTTCACGCCCTAAAACAGCAAAAAAGAACAGCAAACTTCTTATAACAGCTGCTTCATTTAACCTACGTTATTTTACCTCTCACCTCTTTTGTCTCAGTGAGAGCTGTTGAAAGTATCTTGTAGCTCACATGTGCAAGTTTCAAAAAATGGCACTAACTTTGTAAGGTCGACTTTTTGTGACCAGTTTAAAAAAATCTCTCCCAAAGCTAAAGAAAAATGAATATTTTTCTGTTTATTTGTTTCTTGCTCTGGTTCATCTCAGTTATCCCCCAAGACCACATGGCTGGACTAATTGAATCAAATGGAATTCATGATTTAGTAGCTGGTTGGATATAACAGGGTCATTTTTTCCAAGCTATTGGAGCTTTGCACACAAAGCCAAGAAGAGCAATGAATAATTGAGCCTCTGATTATTCCTTGTGTGTACGAGCGCGTGTGTTCGTGTGCGTATCCTTCTGACTGTTTTGTCTTTTATCTGCGTGTCTTTTATTCAGCGATCCTTCCCAAAGTGACTCCAATTCCAAGGACTTCTGGTTCAACATGCAAGCACTGACGTCCTACCTCAGAAAAGCCTTAGATCAGAATCCTTCAGCTTCCTACTACAACGTGGACATCTTAAAATACCAGGTCAGTCAGCTGACACCGAACCGAGAACATGATCCAGATAAAATAACTGTGTTTTAAAGAATGCTTTCTAAAAAAACAACATTGCTTCACAATCCAGACAAGTTCTGAGAAAGACGCAATAAAGCAAATGAAGATGAGGTTACAGGAGTGAGCAGGTCTGGATATGTTATTCCAGTGATCGTACTCTCGTAATCTTTAAGTTTTGCTATATTAAAACTGGTCAATGAATGTATTTATGTCTGATTTTGATATGGAAATAAATCCATAATGGGAAATTCCACTTATCAGCCAGCAAATGTTGCAGCATCAGCTGTAGGTAGGAGTTAAATATCTTGTCAAGGGATTCTTCAGCTGGTTCGGCCACACTGTCATCAAGCATCAAGCCTTGGCCCTCCAGTTGATGGATGACCTCACAAACCACTAAAGCTGTCCTGCCACCCCATAATCAGGCCCCCCTTTTTTTTTTTAGAGTCATCTTGACACAAAAAAAGACTTAGTTTACGTACGGTTGATCAAGAAATATAGGAATATAATGAAATGTATAAAATCATAGAGTTGTAAAACAAACAATCCAATAATCAACTAACTGAGCTCAACAGACTGCTTTGTTTATGGAACAACTGATGAACAGTTGATGTTCACTAACAACTTTCGAGCTTTCCAGGAAACCTTGGAGGATTATGAGTTTTGTTTTTTAGCGTGCATTCGCGTTTTAATCACAGCAAATCAGCTAAATATGTTGTGTCAAAAGTATAATACCAAAATGAACCTTGAAAGTTGAGTTTCACAGTGTAATTCCAACAGAGGATATGAAGAAAATCACTCTAATTACTCAAATTCGAAGCAGCTTTGTCTATATTTAAAGTTTAACTCTGCACTGCTGCGTTCAGGTGCTGTCTGACGGGATTCATTCCACTCCTCTCAACCTGGCCGTTTACTGGAAGTGTGCACCGAGTACAACGGACCTGCGGGTGGACTACCGCTACAACCCGGAGTCCATGGCCTCCCCCGGGCCGCTCACCAACATACAGATCTTAGTGCCTGTCGACGGAGGAGTCACCAACATGCAATCCCTACCCAACTCCATCTGGTGAGATGTGGAGCTTGTTGTTATCAGCAGTAGCATAGAAGGTATGAAGCATTGAACAGTAACTCTTAGCTTTAGCTTAATGTGTTATTTCATTCTCTCCTTTTAGGAATTCAGAGCAGAATAAGTGTCTTTGGAAACTGAGCGACATCTCAGAAAAGTCTGAAAATGAAGGTAAGGTTTATACAAATTTGTTTGCCACAAGAGACAGCTTGTTTAAAATTGTACTTGTAGACTCAGTGGCAAGTGAGTGTATTTGCGTTTGACCCCAGGCGCCGGGTCTCTGAGGGCCAAGTTCGAGCTGTCAAATGGCCCGTCAAACCCCTCCACCATGGCGGTGCAGTTTATGAACGAGGGGAGCACCCTGTCAGGAGTGGACATGGAGCTGCAGGGGAGTGGATACAGACTTTCTCTCAACAAAAAGAGATTTGCCACAGGTATGTAGTACCCTTCATCAGCCATCAGACTTATCAGATGTTCGTTAGCGCACCAACAACTCAACTTGCGTCACTTTTGTTCTTTTCTGCAGGTCGCTATATGGCAGATTTCTGAGGTGACCCACCACTCTGCTTCTCAAGAAAGAAAGAAAAAAATCTCGCTTGAAACAGAAGTCGTCAACTTTGCGAGGTCTCCTGAACCTCCGGATCTATCTGAGCACGGTTGTGCTTTTACCTGGGAAGCGAGAATCTCACTACAATAAAAACAGCACTGAGTATTGAACACTGTTTAAAAAAAAAAAAAAGAAAAAAAAAACAAAGACAAATAAAAGAAAACTAAGACGAGCTTTCAGGAAATGTGTAGATATGAAGTCTAATAATGCTTTCTGATCAATTCACTTTTGTATAGTCAGAAACGATTTATTGATTAGATATAAATCTATATTGTATTTGAAATCATAAAAAGAGAAAAAAAAAAGTGCACTAAAAATCTCTCAGACGCTCTTCTTCCCTTTTATATTCATTTTTCAAGAGCCTATAAGGAATCTAAAACAAAACCATGCGTGGAAGAGAAGAATAACCATGTGGTATCTCCCTCTGTCCCTCCGCACTGTAAATATTAACACTCGACCAGCTCTGACTTTACTCTCAAATCAGTTCTGTCTTACTCTTTTTCTTTTTTTTTTTTTTCCTCCTTTGCGAATTGTCTTTTTTTTTGATCGTGTGCAATGAAGCAATGAAGGTAGAATCTGTCTCACACACTCGTAGCACAAGTTTGATCTTTACAACAACATTGAAGTGCTTTCAAACAAATGCAAATGCAAAAAAAAAAAGAAAAAAAAATCTGACCTCAGTGCCTCCTCTTATACTGTGGATCAATAAGCAACAAAAGTGCGTCAATGTTTTACCCTGATTTGGGTCTCCAGATTTAATCTTTTCTCTATATGGAGTTTTTTTTTTAAACAATCACCCTTTAATGGGGTCTGTGATCAGTGTGATCTTTTTTAAAATTCAACTATTTTTCCTTGTAAATCCCCCTTTCAGTCAAGGCTTGTATTTTTTACATTTTTAAGCCCTTCATTTTTTAAAATCTTTATTAAAAAAAAAAACAGTGATCTTGACTGTAAAACATTGTGTCAAATGCTTTAAAAAAAAAAAAAAATCAAGGGACATTACCCCAAACCTAACTTGCAACCTTTTTTTAAAACTTAAAAGTATTTTTTAATCAAACTTTTGTGCCCTATTAATGGAGAAATGTGCCTGAATCTAACTTTTCTCTACTCTTTTTTTTTTTTTTTTTTTTGTATACTACAGCACAATTAATGAAAATAGCACCAACATTGTGCCAGTTGTGTTTTTTTACTCCTTTATTTGGATATTGAAGGGAAAAGACTTCCTCTTTTTACAACCCAACTGTCTTCCAGAAATGATAAACTCTTTGTTTTTCCTTCTGTGATTTGGGTTTGATCATTGAACTCTTTTATAACTTTTTTTTTCTATTCGATACTCGTCAGTCGATCTTAACCTCTCGTTCGCTCGCCGCGCAGTAGACGATGTTAGTGAGAAGTAGCACAATAAGGCCAAATTAATGATTGAAATGCCTTATCGCAACTACTCGACACTGAGTAATCCAGTGTTGTTGACTGTGGTTAGATATTGTGACAGAGTACTGCCATTGCCCTGTGATAGACTGGTGAAACTGTCCTGCCTCTCACACCCATTGCATGCTGGGAAAGGCCTTAGCCCCTCGAAACTATTGACAGCACAAGTGGGTGAATGGAAAATGGATGGATGGTTGGAAAATTGCCACGTTTGACTCTTGGTGTTTCCATTTTTGTCTCTTTACTAATGGAGGGCTGCTGCTGTAGAGGCTGTTGTACTTCTTGATGGAGTATGTTATGTTGTGTAGGACCTTTTTTTTTTTTTTTTTTTTCCATTGACCACGTCCTTGCAATGATCATTCAATGATGTGATTAATTGCTTGGAAGCTGTGATTGAAAACTGATGAAACTTTTTTTTTTACGACTGGAGTTTCATACACTGTGCATCACTCGGCCAACTGACCTCTCTGATAAGATTTTAGGAAGTAATTTTCGCATCAGGCTAATTTTTTACTACAAAAAAAACAACTCATTGGAGGTTTTAAATGATTGGATAACAGGTGGTGAACAGGTGACGACTTGATTCATTTGATGTCTCACTTGGAAACTGTTGGAAACTGATGATTTATTTGATTTCAGCCATCAAGTCCAGCCAGGGTAATTATATGTAATCATCAGTTTTTAAAATACCTTAAATGTTTTATATGACTCTTTAAGTGGACATCTGTAGCTGGTTTAAGACTAACGCCTTTAATAATAATTTAGAGACACTTACCTTAAATGAATGATGGAAAAGTTCATTTGAGTTGTGTCTTAAATGGACTTAAATTTTGTATATCACACTGAACTTTAATCAGCCAAATGTTGAGTTTACATAAAATCCTAAAATTGTAGCACCAGACATTTGTACAGTGAGAAATCAACACATTGCTTAGTGTTTTCTCTTCATTAATTATACCAGTGGTTATGGTAAGATGAGCCGAAAGCATTAAAAAAAATAAAAATACAAGCAGATTCTGTAATTGTATTCAGTATTAGCAAGCTGGTTCTTGCTTTCCCTTAAAAAAAAAAAAAAGAAACCTTTCAAAATGAATTTACAAGGCTCCTTGTTTGGTCACTTTCACATTCTTTCTTTTCTTATTTGTTGTATTAAACAGAGTTTAAAAAGAGCAAAATTGTGTAAATGATTCTCATAAATTGTACATTTTTACCAGTATCAGCCACTTTTTGTCTCTACTTTATGATTTCTCATTGTGCCTGTATTAAATGTGTAATATATGAATATATACAAATATATGAAAGTGACTACTTTAAGTGTGTTCTGTGTGATTTCTTTGTGTCTAGAGCATCACATTCACTTTTAGGAAACTGTGACAGACGTTTTTTTCTGTTATCTGGCATTTCCAGAGACAAAGCGGATAATAGCTAATCGGCAGATTAACTGAGACAGAAAACAATCATTATTTGCAGCCGCGGCCCTGTGTTCAGCAATCTTTATGGGAACATTTTTATCCCTTTTGTGTAGAGACGGACAGTTGTGTGTGTTTTTGTAGAAATTAGTGTTATGGTTCAAGCATTTTGAATCAACCTGGAATTATGTGGATTGTTAGATAGATTTAGGGGTAGCAAAAGGCAAGTTTCAGGGTGAACTGGCCATTTAAAGGCCCTGAAAACATTTTCTCTCCCAGCTTCATACTAGGCAGACAAGATACAACAAGAATTTCCTCCAAAGTTAGAGCAGTTATGGTTACTTTTGTGCATTAATCAGGATTTTTTTTTAATCAAAATCTGATGACAGTTAGTGGGCTGTTTGCTTATGTTTCCAGGTCACTGTCAATTAAAATTTTAATTTTGATTGTTGCTTATTTAGTCATGATTCTTTATGGATATAGAGACATACTTTTTTAGATTTTAAACCAAGTTATTAGGGGTTTTAAAGCCTTGAATTCCCCCCAATATTCTTCATGGACAAAATGTAGGCTGAGAGGTCAAAACTTGCAACACTGCAAGATGAAAATAACATTTTTCACTGTACTATCTATCTATTGTCAGTTTTACATTTTAAAAAAAAAGACTATGATCCACATCAAAAGGTTTGCATTAAACTTTCTACTGACATGCAGAATGATAGAGCATGAAAACAGCTTGAAGACACCATCACACATGTGTTACTAATGTACTGTTTGCACTGCGCGAAGCTCATGCAGTGCTTTGCCTAGGAGGATGTATGCATGACTGTGCGTACGCGTTCAGCACTACATCAACACCTTGTGCATATTTACACACTCAGTCATGCCTTGTGTCCCTCTGCCTGAAGACCTCCTCCACGCTGTTTGAAATACACCGTCTGAGCTGCCTGTTCACAGCCACATGTGTGAGCCATCAGTGTTGACTCTACTTTTCCCTGTCCGCCTCACTCAGATGAAGAGGAGGAGATCTTAGGGTCTCTTGTGTGTGATGTTATTCTCTGCAAAACCAAAGTAAGATATGTGAGCTGAAGTCATATCCAGAAACTGTGTTGATTCATATGAAGACTCTTGTGTACGGCCAAGCACTTTACACAACTTGAGAGGATTTGGGAGTTTGAGTGTGAGAGCTGTACAAGTATGAGATATGATTGAGAGAGCCTGAAGGAATAGATATTTTGGTAAGCTTTTTGCCCAGATGAGAAGATATACTGTCTGTAAAGTAAATATGAAGCACTAGCCAGCAGCAAATTAGCGTAGCTTAGCATAAAGACCTACCAACAACTTATTTACACGTTTTATCTCGCTTGTTTAATCCGTACAAAAAACAAAGTGCAAAGTTGTGATTTTTCTGTATCTTTCTTATGTATATTTCTTGGCTCAATGAAACTCTTCTCATTGGCTGGACTTCTCGCAGTAATGACAAAACTCCAAGAAGTCTCTGCTCCCGGCGGTCCTTCACATAACACCCTGTAAAACTCAGAGCCCAGCATTTCCTGAGTTTTAGAGAGTTCAACATTTTGGGAAATACACTTTTTCACTCTCAGAAATGAAGTGAGAAGATTGATACCACTCTCATGTTTTGAATGCTTAGTATGAAGCTACAGTCAGCTGCTGGTTAGCTTAGCTTAGCTTAAAGACTGGAAACAGGGAAACAGCTAGCGTGATCTGGTCCAAAGGTAACAAAACCTGCCTACCAGCAGCTTTAAAGCTCATTAATTAACATGTTCAATCTTGTTTGTTTAATCCGTACAAAAACATAAGTGTAAAAACTGCAAGTCGTGATTTTACTGAGAGTTATGTGCAGGTATGTTTCTTGGCCGGGAGCAGTGAATTCCTGGAGTTTTGTTGTCACTGTGACAGGCAACCAGCTGAGATTCACTGTACTCAGTCCTGCACATAATCCAGTGTAGTCGTAGTTTTTTTTTGTCAATTCAACAAAAGAGTTTTAACTGTTGTGTTAATTAATGAGCGAGACAGTAAGATTAAGTGTATTTCCCAAAATGTCAAATTATTTCTTGCATATTGAGGAAATTCTGGGTTCTAGGATGGTTGAGCCATCTGTGCCTGGTATCGATTGAGAGATCCTGGACGTCAAGAATCAGCTCCGTGAAACAGTCAGAGCAGAGGGAGCATTTAGTCTGTGTTGTCCACCATCATAGTCATGTTTGTTCAAAGGCCCACTGGAGCCATAGAGTTGAGTTATTCTACAATCCAGAGAGCGAACCCCACATCAGTAACATTTATGGACAATTTATAATTGATGTGCCCATTTGATCTCGCTCTTCACCACGAGGAAAACCATCTGAATAAACAAGGATGGTGTAAGTTTATTGCATTAATATGGATTCCTCTCCTCTGCTTCTCTTGCTCGCTCCAAAACCCAGAAGACCTCTTTAGAATAACTCAAACCCTGAACATGTCAGACTCACATCCAGCGGCATCTGTCACATTTTCCACTCAGCAAGCAGAACTCTGTCAACTTTTCCCCCCGGCAATAAAATATGAACACAATTCACTGTTAACAAAACTGACAGGGATTTTATCACTATATAAGGACTGAGACTGTATGGCTTTATCTGCCTGACATCGGCAGATCACCAGCTTCAATTAATCCATCAATCCATCAATCCATCCATCCATCCATCCATTAATCAATAAATCAATTTAATCAAAGCAATCCAATGTGGTTTACAATAACTATTAGAATTATTAGAAAAATCTAATAAATTACATTAATGCAGACAAGAACAACAAAATTATAAAACAAACATTGTTGAAACAGAGAATTTATGAGAATAAATATAAGAGTAAACAACGACAAGAGAGGATAGAATTTTGGGAATATCTATTAAAGTCAGGCTAGATATATTTAAAATGTTTTTAAAGTTTTCGGCAATCCACAAGCCCCATGGTAAAAAATTGGTCATTTTAATTGGACATGATCATGCAAACACAGTAATAGCTTGGTTTCTTTTCTCAAAAACAAAGCAGATTTCTAACCGCCAAAATGTGGCAACTCTGCTGTTTACTGCTTTTTATTGATAAGAAATGATGATAGAGGACATATTTCATACCTACTGGTATTCTAAAAGCAATCCGACTTCCTAAGTTGCCCACAGCTCACGTCATAACTGTTTAATGAACAAAGTGGTACATGTTTTGTAATGTAGAACATGTGAGTATTTTGCAAGCACTTTGGGACAGCAAACACAATAGTTTCAAACTGAAACTGTACTGTTAAAACATCCAAACACCTTACCTGAGGTCCTCTTGGAGCTTGATTAAAGAGCCAGAGACTAGAGGAGCTATTGGTTGCCTCACTGTAGGTTTTTGTTTTTGGCTTTTGGAGTATATAGTAAGTAAGACATAAGAGGCCTTGAGTTGTCTGCCTTGTACCCATCCTTGTATTTGAAATGTTTCCTAAACATATCTCAGGTGCCATTCTTTGAATAAATGTAGAAACAAATCTAGATCTTGATATTAATGCTAAAAAAAAAGACAATTGAGAGATAGTAAAATGGGGCTGATTATTTCTATCTGGTCCCTGGTAAAACTCTCGGCAGCATTTTAAATGAATTGTTATTCATTTAATCCTGACCAGCTAAAGGTTAGTCACCACAGGCCACCTACTTCTTATAGCCTAGGCCCCCTCGGCGGCGAAGTAGGAGGCCCCAGCCAACCCAGACAGCATATAACCGAACTGGGTAAGACCATGGTCTAACTTTGCAGGGGTCCCCAAGCAACAGACCATCTGTACACCTCATTCACGGGAAAAACACAGGTGTATCATGTCCAGTCAGGTGAAACACAGCTGACACACACACACCCTTTTCACCAGTCTGTGCAGGCTGCTGGACACCTCTCTCCATGTGGTCTCAGCCGAGGCACTAAAAGCATAACTCTTAGAGGTCAGTGCCAGCATTAAGGCTGGGACATGACAGGCAGAAGCGAGCTTCTTGAAGCAGCGTCTCCATCCCTGGAGAAAGCTGTTCAGCGGGCAAACTCACCAATCACTGAAGAAGAAAGGATGACAGCGGTGACTCTGCCTTATATACTGTGTAGGCTCCACACGTATTCAGGTAGGCATGTTCTGATTGGCCAGCTACGTTTATGCAAATTTCAGTGGGCAAATACATGCGTGTGATTGGAGGAGAGTATTACCCATGGAGTCCAGTGGAAGGCTCTGCCTGTGCTAACAGAACTAGGGTTACAATGGCGTAACCTTCGTTAGCTTACCTTGCCATAAAGACTGGAAAAAAGTTTACCAACATGTTATAGGCCTATATGTGTTTAATCTGTACAAAAACCAAAGGCTAAAAACAAGAAGTTGTGGTTTTATGTGCAAGGCTACCTCTTGGCCAGGAGCAGTGACTTCCTCGACTCTTATCGTCACTGTAAGGTTGCGCTAACCCAACCAGCAGACTCCAGGTAAGCCATGGAGGTGCTAGTAGATTTTCTTACCTTTTGACAGAGCCAGGCTAGCTGTTTTGCCATCTTTTCAGTCTTCATGCTAAACTAAGCTAATCGGCTGCTGACACAGCTACATATTCAGAGTAAAAGCGTGTGAATGGTGTTGATCTTTTCATGTAACTCTCAACAAAAATAAGTGTATTTCCCAAAATGTCAAGTCTTCTTGATACAACAGAATTGAAACATTGCAGTAATGTAGCCTGTTTGTTAAAAAAAGGAAGTATTTAATCTTCTAATGTCCCCTGGAGAGAGAAACAACCTGACCTTTGCAATGAAATGTTCACACACCAAGCCTGCTCTCCATAGGGAGGCTGTCATTTAAATAGAGGGTCTTTCTGTCTTCTTCCTGTCTTCTAACACAACCCGATTTTTTAAATCATTTCTTGGACTTAAATTGTAGCTTGGAGTAATTAAATCATGCATCCTGATTTACATCGGTCCCACCCTGCACCCCTCCGCTCCTTTTGGACATTCAAGACACTAAGTCAGGTGATATGTTAAGCCTGGGGTCAGGGAGAGATGACGAACGGCAAGAATTTTATTGCTGGTACCTTGAATCTGCAAACAGACAGACACAGAAAAACTACTGTTGTGACTGCACAGTAGATTTTTTCCTGACCGCTGCTAGAAATGATTCACCGGAAAAAAGATCCAGTGAAGACATACTCAGACTCCACCGCCTTATCTGCCCTGGGGAGAGGGAGTGGACCCTTCCGTGCCATGTTCACAGAGGCACGTCACAGGCTATTTGTCATGGTAAGCATGTGTGTGTATGTGTGTGTGAGTGTGTGTGAGTGTGTGTTTGGGGGAGGGGATGACTGAGAAATAGTCACATCTTAATTCTTATGATGGTCCTTTTGGTCCTTCTTTATTGCCCTGTCAGAATCTGCCTTTAAAATTACTCCTCTTGGGGAATATGATACTGGTGCATTTCTTATGAATTTGAACAAACAGACTGTAAAGATAATTGGAGAAACAAAAAATCATCCTCTGCATGCTCCAGTCTCCACCAGGTAAAAAGAGGGATAAATCTGGGAGCACAGTGTGCAGCTTTGATGCTTTGGTGTGCAAGTAATGATTATTTTTATTATCAATTAATCTGCAGGTTGCTTTCTCGATTAATCAATTAATTGTTTGGTCTATGAAATGCCAGAAAACAGTGAAAAATGTCTGTCACGGTTTCCTAAAAGCCAAGGTGATGACACAGGAGTTTTACTTCTCCAAATCTGTTAGCATTTAAAAGATATTAAATGGCGTCATCTGTGAAGAGGCATCATTGTTTAAAGGAGTAATTTTATAACTTCTTCTCCTGCAGGTTGCTGATGTTAAAAAAGACAGTATACTGTATAGATGTTGGACAGATGTACTTTTACAGTATAGTGGCAGAGCTGAAGTGAAATGAAGCATAAGCCCAGGGGATCAATACACCCCAGTGTGAGTCAACCGGAGACACACACACACACACACACACACACACACACACACACACACACACACACACACACACAGAGCTCTCCTTCCTTCCAGAGAGGAAATGTTCAGTCCATAAATATTTGGAGTTTTCTAATTGAAAGAATATGTGCAGCTTCAATTCTGGGGGGTTCTTTAAACACTGCACTCATATGGATTCTTTGTATAGTTATCTGTCCCTTTGTTCATTAGTGCCAAGTGAAATGAGGCTGAGGCTATGGTAAACATAAAGACAGACAGATGCACACATGCAAGGACACACATATCAGCTCATAGTCACTTTTGGGGACATTACATAGACTTACATTCATTTCCTGGAGACTTACCCTAACCCTAACCATAGCTACTACTTACCACCTAACCCTAACCTTTAACATAATCTAACCTTAACCACTCACCCAAAAATCGTCTTCTTCCCAATCGGGGACACGACTTGTTGTCCCCAATTGGATAAGCCGTCCCCAATGAAGTGGTCCAAGTCTGAAATTTGTCCCCAAAAGTAGCCTATGACAGACCACTGACACACACACATACACACAAGTTATAGGTTTGATCAGCCACTGGCAACCGGGGCAGCAGTGTGTGTGTTTGATAGTTAGTTGTTTCCCCTCTGAAGACCTTTTGTTTTGCTTTGCCATAAGTGGCGCATGATCTTTCTTTCCGATTGGCGAGCTTGTCACACGCAATGCAGTGCGGATGCGTTTCTTATGTAGGCAAATGCAAGCTGTCTGTCAGGAGAAGAGCAGGCTGCTATAAAATTCTACTGAAAAACATGTTTGCATGTCACTGTGTTTGCATTCAGGATGAAAAATTCATGAACATAGGTGTTTTTCACTGTAGCATACACACACACGTACAACATGTCTAGCTGTTTTTGCAGGCTGCTCTGCTGCAGCCTGTGGAGGACACACACTGACAAAAGAAATTTTTCTTTGTCTCACAACAATGAGGAGGGAATTAAACTAAAAATACAGACATTTAGAGCGTAAGGTATGCCATACACACTGTAGATACTAACACAATTTACCTTGGTAGTTTCTCATATGAAAAGAATTCAATTAAATACACTTTGACAGGTGAGAAGTCAACCTTAAAGGAATGGTTCACAATTTTTCAAGTCTGTCCTAAAACAATAATCAGGTGCCCAAATGAACCTTGACGCATGTTTTTCTTGCTGTAACCATTCCTCCTGTTTATACTGACCATTAAAATATCCATTCCTAATGTGCTTCCAATGTAAGTGATGGGGCACAAAGTCAACAAGCTTCTCTTTGTGCAAAAGGTATTAAAAAGTTTACTTGAAGATAATATGAGGCTTCAGCCATCCAAATTAGTCAAATCAAGTTATATATTTCAAAGTTACAGTCTTTTTAGGGCCAGATTCCCTCTTTTTGTTACGATCCTTCCACTATGGCTGAACAGGAAAACACTGTCTGTGGAGACACAAAGAGGGTTAGAGAGGGAGGTTTTTTTTACTAAAATGACTGTAACAGTGGAGGATATCCACATCAATTGACTAACTCAGATGGCTGAAGCTGGACATTATCTTCTGATAAACTTTTAAATATTTTTGTTTGGATTTTGTCCCCCATCACTTACATTGTAAGCACATTTGAAGCGGATCTCCTAATGGTCGGTATGAACAGGATGGAACGATTACAGCAAGCAAAACCTGTTTCAGTGTTCATATGGACACCTGACTGTTGTTTTATGACAGACATGAAAAATTTTGGAACCTATCCATGCATAAAAACCCACACCTTACAGGATTTCATTGAGGGAACAGTTGGCTTCAGCAGACTTCACTCACACCCTGGTTCGAGTGTTGAGGCTCTTTCAACGGGACGCCTGCGTGTTACATGTGGGCTTCACTCTGTGTGCAGCTCATTTAGCCTTTGACTGCAACACGTATAGCGTGATGTGTTTTTAAGCTCTTCCACTTAACATGCTAGACTGATTGTTCAACTATTGCAGCATGAGCTGTCGCTGATAAGTTATGCATAACAGCGTAGTTGGGAGAGGTGTCCGTGTGAAATGACATGTGACGAGGTGGATTTCGCATCATGCTCTGTGCGTGCAGGAATCTCACTTTCCTCTCATTTCTTTGTCTCTTTAGACTGACCCGAAACACACCAAATCTTCTCTCTTGATTATAATACATCACACAGGGTTGGTGACAAGCCTGATATCCAAAACATTAACTATTAAGGATTCATTGTAAATATAATTTCATCATTTGACTGCATTGTTAAATTTTCTTATGTAACAGCATGTTTATCACATCAAAATTGTTCTGTAATTTGCCCAAACAGACTTTTCTGCTATAATCTGCACCCAGCACTACTCTAGACTATAATAGTAATCTTGTTGTCCACATGAGTTGATTCACACATGCTGAAATAGAGGAGTTGCCATTTGAACACAGTGCCCAGCAAGTGCAGGTTAACTTATAACTGGCCCCTTTTAGCTGATAAGTATCTTCAGAGTTACTCAGTGTTCAGTCAGTTTGATTTCACTGTGAGAGGCTCAGTTTCAGTGTCTACACACATATGAACTCATGGACCAACAAGGACCACAAGGTGTCTGGACTCACATGTTGGGACAATGGCCTGTAGTGGACACTAACTGTGCTAGAAATCCTACAGTAGTCCTCAGTGGGCCACCCGATTACCTGCCACCTGCTCCACACCCTCGTCAGTCAGACAGTTTGCTGGATGGCGAGAAGACCGGAGCCACCCTGCTGTTCTCTGGAGTTTTCCTGGCCCTGATGGGTGTCATCTTCACCACCATGGGATGGCAACAATACCAAGTCAACCTAAGCTTTGAGTGGCCCCAACTGCTGGGCCCCATCCTGATATCAGTCGGAGGCACTTTCGTGTTTACCAGCGTCTGCAAGTTTGGGATCGTCTCCTGCTGTCGCTGCAGACAGTGGGATGAAGAAGTGCTGGTGATGCCTGTCATGGAGCAAACTTCTTTTACCTTAAGAGGCACAAATCAACCAATCATGTTACGTGGTGGCACAACAATGCTGTGTATTCCACCTCCGTATAACTTTATAACCCAGGAAGTAAGCCAGGCCAATGAGTTCCAGCCTGGCAGCTCTGTGAGTGCAGCCCTTCCTCCACTTGACGCTGCGTGCTGTGCGGATAATGCAGCTTTCACAGCAGAAGAAGCAGACAGCTCAGACGTTAGAGGAAGCAGGTAGGGAACAGTGCTTACATGACTGACATTGCTCCAACTTTTGAGAACACATAAATATGAGAAGCAGTGTTTTAGTCCTGCTGGGGTCCCCCATTACTTAAACATGCTGTTATGATGAGCGTGTGGTTTTAGAGAACAGAGGACAGGTACATGCATCATTTTTTTTTTTTTTTTTTGAAAGATAAAAAAACCAGCTGTCATCCACAGGCAACGGATCCCCGCGAGGCTGAGTTTGGTCCTTACCCAGCATGCAACATGTTGACACTAGAGCAGATAAAACCAGCAGAGGCAGAGACTTAATCTTAAATCAGATTTGAGTGCGTTAAAGACTCTCAGCTTCTCACAGTGCTCATTAAAACAGTCAAAGTGTGCCAGAGTTCGTTTCTTATTAGCCACAAGATCACACTTAGGCCCAAAGCGTTTTTGGCCGTCAATACTCTCTCAGCCAATTATGGTGCAATGAATCTCTCCGTAATAGTCAACACACTTGGAAGGATTCACGTAAATCACTAGTGTGCTGTGAGCAATATGAGTCACGTGAGCTCTAGTTACTGTCGCTCTAAAAAGGAGGAAAATGATTTATTTTAGCAAACGGGAAAATTAATAATTAATTTTTGCTTCATAGTCCAAATGAGTCTTGTGTCAATGAAATGGGGACGATTAATACCAAAATAGATCCCCATACTCTCATATAATCACCTTTTCCTTAATTTATACTGCACTATTAATTCATAGTGAAACTCAAAGTGCTACAGTATTAATAACATAGAACTCACAAGATAAAGAAAACAGTAACTAGCTCCTAAACTAAGTGGATCATTGCAGCAGGAAACATAACGTTACATGCTGTCATTTTTACCAAAAAAAAAAAAAAAAAAAAGCTGCTTTCCTTTTCCTTTCCACTAATTGCAGGATCCCATTTATTTAAAATCCAATCAAATAACCTTGGACAGACGTGGTGGTGAACACAAAGCTGCATTCCATTAGCGGAAAGTTACAAGTTTTCACTTATTGTTTTTAGACGATTACTCCCAGCAGGTTTCCAGGAAAGTAATTCACTTTAATAAAAGCAGACAGCAGGAATAATACAGTTAACCTAGGATAACTGTAAACTGCTGCCCTGATCATATGAACACATGCTCAGCTCACCAGCTCTCACTTATGCTGTCACAACTTCTGACCTGTTTCGCTGTGTTTCCAGCGGTTAATGCCAAATAGAGGAATGATCAAGGGAGAAATTGCTCAACGTCAGTGTTTTCCTTTAAAGATCAGTTGGCTTCCTAACGCGCGCTTTAAGCATAACCAATTGGGCCTGTAAACATTTGGATATTAGCCAGCTCTTATCTCTTGTATCCAGCCTCCTTGAGATATTTTGTTTAATTTCCTGTATAGGATTGAGAGGACAGACGATGAAAGAGGACGCGGTGATGAGAGCGGATCCCCCTGTGCACGTCCACCTGCGTACGAAGACATATTCCCGTCCTTTAACCAGCCTGATGTGACATAAACGCATCCTGAGAGTTGTTAGGAGTTTCATGTGTGGCTTTACAGTCTTCCAATGGATGATACTGGATGTCAAAAGGGATTTTTACAAGATTCACTGCATTGCTAAACTTAAATGCCCCTGATATTTCACTCCAGAACAACACAAGATTAAAAGATGGGTTCACAATTTTTTTTGAATACATCCAAGTTTTCAAATATGTCAGTGAGTTTCCAAAGCGTTACAGCCTGCAGATACAGCGGTGTTCATCCATAAATCTCCATTTTAATGAGGTTTTCTTCCAGGGGGCCTCATCTGAGTGGATTTTATGACTTCATACATAGTTATTATGGTTACTGTACATGATAACAGCTGTGAGAGGAAACTGAAACCTATAAGCTCAAGTTAAAGGACGAGTTCAGAAATTTTTCAAGTCTGTCCTAAAGCAATAGTCAGGTGTCCAAACAACATATGTTTTTATTGGTGTAATCATTCCTCCTGCTCATACTGACCAATAAGATCCCTTCAAAATGCACTTCCAGTGTAAGTGATGGGGGACAAAATCCAGTCCTCCTTCAATGCAAAAAATGGCTTTAGCCGTTAGCTAAAGTTAGTCCAATAAAGTCAATTTCTTTCAAAGTTTCTGTCTATTTAGTGCCAGATTCCCTCTTTTTGTTGTCACTAAGTAACTAACTTTTAAATAAAGTTTTGCTGTGGATTTTGTCTCCTATCACTCACATTGAAAGTACATTTAAAGGGATCTTGTAATGGTCAGTATGATCAAGAGGAACGATTACAGCAAGTAAAACCTGTATCAGTGTTCATTTAGGACACCTGACTATTGTTTTAAGACAGACTTGGAAAAACTGTGAACCCGTCCTTTAACTGAGCTTTCACTTTCCTCTCACAGCTGTTATCATGTACAGCAACCATAATAATTATGTATGAAGTCATAAAATCCACTAAGATGAGGAGATTTATGGACGAACACCGCTCTATCTGAGGGCTCTAAGGTTTCGGAAAACTTAGAGGTATTTATATTCAGCTTCAATAAACACACATTTATCCAGCGCTTGTTGTCTCTCAATAGCTGCACAAACCACTGTACATGCCCATTAAATGTTGGCAGGGGAAATGCAGGCGGTCACTACAGCCTGAAACAAACATGGAGACAATTTACCAAAGATACTTAAAAAAAAAAAAAAAAAAAAAAAGAAGTGTTTAAATGTTCTATGCTGGGATAAAATGAACATCAAAAGAGGAAAAAAGTCATAATGGTCATAATTGTTCACATATTGCCAGCGTTATTCATAATCACGTGCGGTGAGACAATGAAAGTTAAACAATGATCACTTCAGTATGAACAGATCTGTGTCAAAATGTCAGTTTGGAAAAGGCACTCAACATACGACTACTACAACTACTGCTAGTACTACTACTACTACTCCTACTACTGCTACTACTACTACCACTACTACTGTAATAATAATAATATCACACCTTAGACCAGTAGAATCCACTCAGATGAAGCTCAAGTGTCACATTTATTTCCTTCTTTCCTGTTTGATCAGTCAACTAAATGTAATAGTTTTACTGAGGTAGTTTATTGTCAGTTGTGTTTGCAGGATAAACACAAGTGTCACTGCACCACACGGGGGCAGAAACACTGAGGAAATCAATACACCTTCAGTCACAGGGTCAGGTCAGGTGGTTTCACCGCGATTACACTGGCAATTAGGCTCTTTCACAGTATAATAATAATGATATAAATAACAATAATCATAATCATAAAGTAATAAATAATAATTAAATTAAATAATTATTAAAATACATTAATAGATTTAATTAGGCTGCATTTTTTTTTGCAAGGACAAAAGACAAAAGATTTGTTGCTGGCAGTAAAACAATCTTTATTCTGTTAAAATCGAGGATTGAAACTTTCTGCTACTTCCTTTTATTAAATAAAAGTACATTTAGGATTATTAATCCATCATAGCTGCCGCACTATAACCGTAACCTTTATTCTCCTGTCATTTTCAACTTTAGCTTATTTGAATCTTCTATTTTAGTTTATTCTCTTGAGATCATATGTATATATATATATTTATTAATTGTGTCTTTTTTTAAATGTCTTTTTTTATGTGTTATGTGCAGCATTTTGAATGTACTTGTTATAAGCTGTTATACACTAATTAAACAATAATTACGGTCTTCGTTATATTTTTCACTCTGTGGGTGGCGATCTTAATTGGACACGCAAATAAAAACAAGAAGAAAAAAATAATAATGTTTCGTTATAGACGAATAGGATGTGTTGCATCTGTATGCTGGATCATGTCGCCAAAGTCAACACATTCATTATTTATAGCACTTTTATTGGAAAAAAAATAAACATTTTTATTGAATGGCATTATTTTATTAGTCTAATATATTTGGAATAGAATTTGTTGGAGAAAGACTTATTTGAACTTTGTTTACTTATTTATCCTATTTTAAACTTTGTCTCGTGAAATCGTCCTCTTAAAAAAAAAAATCTTCTCCCAAATTGATAAACGCAGATTAAAAACTGCAGATTTTTTTTTTTTTTTTTTTTACTGAACTGATTTACTTTCTATGTTGAATTGAGGTTACATGTCGCTGCATTCAGCTCAGTAGAAATATTGACTCGATAACTAAAAATATCTTTTTGTTTTTCCAACACTCGCTCAAATCCCCTTAAATTTACTGTCGGCTTTGCTCCAAAAAGAAACACACACACACACACACACACACACACACACACAAAAGCACGCTCACACACGCACGCGCGCGCACACACACTATAAGAAACTTTCCAAAAACGAAAACTGAAAAATTCATAATTATTCAGCAAACATCTCTAGACCTCCTCCAATCTTTGCGCCGTTTGCATGTGCAGATTTCAAACCGCAGCGCAATATGACTTTCATTATTTTTACAGCTCAGCTAAATGCGGGTGGCCGACAAGGCCCATTATTTCACCATTTCGGAGCATTGGAGACGATTTATGAAAGTATTACGGAACATGCTGAACGATAACAACTCCGAAATGAAAGAGAGGGGGGGAGAGGAAAAGTGGAAATAATCGCCCATAAAATCCCACGAGGACGTGAGTCCTGATATGAGTTTTGAAGGTTATGAATACGGTTATTATCAGTAAGTTTGTGGTTAATAATAAGGGATTATTATTTCCAGCTGGAGATCATCTGGCGATTAATTATTCACAATTATGTGCAAAAAACGTAAGTTTTCCTTTATGAGCTTTAATTGAAATTGTTTGGCAACCTCCTTGTCGTATGACTCCGAGGACTTGTTGCCTAATACATGATGGTTTCTATAAGATTAACTTTTCTATAAATTGGACAGAGTTCATGAGTTTAAAATATTAAGGGAAGTGCATGAGGGCAACAGGTGTTTTTTTTCTTTATTCTTCTATCCCTGCTGGACTGGACCAACTCTTTCTCCCACTCTGTTTTTTTTTTTTTTTTTTTGTCACGCGTTTTCCAGGATGAGCGTGTATTGTGTGGCCCTCTAAAGTGGTTTGATTGTGCAGGGAGGCCTGAGCTGGAGGCCCTCTACACTAAACCACATGTGCTACCAGCTAAACATTTGTGCAGGGATTTTGAAACTACATCTGAGATGGCATTTTCCCTTTTGAAATCAAACAAAATACCAAAGGGTCAGATGATCCCTGGAAATCATGATTAGGCTAAGAGTAATTAGCACTGACCTTGCTCTGCGTGCTGGCAGCAGAGTGGACCCGAGTCTTTGTGTTTGCATTGTTACACCAGCATACACCCATATGGTGCATGCTAATAAGACTGAGAAGGCTTGGTCTCCGCAACTCATAAACAGCTGAAGTTGGTGTTTAGCCTGTAACCTGAGCTCATTTATGTGAGGAGATTCTGTTATAACACTGAGGCTCAAAAAAAAGGAATTTGTTGTTTGTTTTTGAGTGACAAACACAAAAACATATTATGTCTGACAGTGTAGAAAAAACAGAAAAATAAAAAAAAACTGAGAGCCAGATTTGTTTCTGCCTTTTTTTTTTATCCTTCAGTTAACATACTGTAGCCTTTAACTACCATTTCCCCCTTTTGTTTCACCTCAACTTTGATAAAATGTCACACTGTCTGACATCACTATACTGTATATTCTTGTTTTATGTCATCCAGACACTTTACACTGAGTGAAACATTCAAACCTCAAACACACCATGATTTTTATGGGTCCACCATTAGTTAAAAAGAGAAATATTCTGTTCAAAATGTTATACATATTTCCCTAAAACTCCTGAATGCATCAACTATTTGTTTTGGAAACTAACTTCAAATAAAGTTTAAACTTTAGTTTAAAGTTTGCACAGCATTAGTTTTTTAATGACTGTTCTAATTACTTTTAATGAATCTTAATTGCTAATTATTGACTGATTAACTGCATTATCAGCATCAAGCAGATGCCTTAAACTGTATAACAGAGTTTCCATTAAAGGGTCTGTTTACTCAAATTACAAAAATACACATTTCCTTTTTGTCCTCTATTAAGTAACTCTCATTTCTACCAAAGAAATAGTTCCTATGTAAACTTTTGACTGTGTTCTGGAAAAAATATGTTGCTGCTGAATTTCTTTTTCATTGCTTTAAACATCACAAACAATATTTAATTTACCTCCTTAATATAGAAATCTCACAGTCACATATCTGAAAACCTGAACAAATAAAACCAGAACTATCCGCATGGCTACATACAATTAAAGATAAGTGAGACATGTTTTTGTAATTTGAGTGGACCTGCCCTTTAAATGTCACATGTTGTACGCATGCATGTGTGGAATTGGCTATATCTGAGGAAAGTTTTTCACTTTACTCAGGACATGTCTTGTTATTTTGACTGGAGAGGCAGATCTGGTGAGCCTCATTCACATTTTTCGTCTCTTGAGTCCCTCGGGATTATTTTTAGCAGCTGAAAGTGGCTGTTTTCAAAATGAGTTCCTGACCGTATATCAAAAAGATCCCAGTGCCACAGTGGTGGGCTCGCTCTGCGCCTGCTTTCATTTCACTGACTCTCTGTGTGTGTGTGTGTGTGTGTGTGTGTGACGTGCTATACGTAAGAGCCTGTGCAACTACAGGGCATGAAGACAGGGGACAAATGGATTCCATGTTTGCAGGAAAACACGCCGGAGGCACAGGAAAACTTTGTTGTTTATGAAGAACACGTGAAACCAATCAAATCTGAATTATCTTCCTGTTGTTCCAGCTTTTGTCGTTTGCAGCTTTCAGTTCGCTCGCCAGCAGTGTCACCACCCAGTGAGCGTGCAGGTCTGTGTCTGTGCATGAAAGGTAGAGAGAGTTTACTGGTCGCAGACGCACATGCAGTGAACTCACATGCACCCAAATAACAAACAGAGAGACTCCAACTGCACACATGCATTCAGAGTTTTTTTAAATTTTTTTTTTACTGTCACTCTGAAACTGATTTGTCACTTTGAGATTTAAGTCCTGACACTTTTCACGACGCTGCTTCTGGTGATGAAAAACGCAAATTATCAGTTTCTTTATCTTTAAGATACAGGGAAAGCTTTTTCAGTGTTGTTTTTTCTCTCCTTCTTTTTCTTTTTCCCTGTCACACACACACACACACACACACACACACGCACACACACACACACAAGTTTGCGAGAGGAGTGTCTAAATCTCAAGGGAATCTGATAAATAGTCAGCCCACAGGAAATGATTTGCAGACCTCCTCAGCATAATAACCCATTTACATACTCATCCTTGTATGGAGCTTCACACACACACACACATGCACACACACACACACACACACACACACACACACATGCACGCACACAATTCTACTTCTTTCTAACACACACCATATGCAAAGACAAAGTTACAGGTACGTGCAGTTTCTTGGAGACACGCTAACACATGCAAACACTCACTAACTTGCCTGGAAAACACACACACACAAACACTCTGTGAACACACACACACTCTCTTGCTCACATGTTCACACACACATTCACACACATTCACTTTCTGAGATAAAGATTAAGATGACTGCCCCTGTTTTCCAGAGCTAATGTGGCAAAACTATCAGCTACAATCAAGTTTTTTTTTTTTTTATATTGACTGTGAGCCAACGACTGTACGTAGCCCTGATAAAGTCATCTCAGCTTCTCTCATCCCCCCTTCCTCCCCACTCTCTCTCTCTCTCTCTCCCCACCCTCTCTCTCTCTCTCTCTCTAATAACTTTCCCATGGCAAATTTTTTTTACGGCCAAACTCCCTCTCCGGGCTCACCTCAGAGAGCAGGTGTTCAGCTCATTCACAGAGAGCAGAGTGAGGTCAAATTCATCTTCTGCATTATTGGAAATCACCATATATGTGTGTTATGAGGGCAACCACAATGGATTCGAATGTATGCTGAGTGCAATTACATGTGTCCTTCGTAAGGGTCAGTGCTTTGTCACACCACAGGAGGAAATATCATATGGAAAAAGAGTTCTGCGCGCCGACGATTACATTTATGAACAGCACTTATATTTCATTTTGTGTACGATAAGAGGCTTAAGTAGTCCTTATGATTATTTTTTAACAAGTATGAGGCTTTAAAATGACAGGATACGGTGATTATGATGTCAGATGTGGAGTATCGTGTAGTGGATAGTAGTGAGTGTGTAAAAAAATGATGTTGTGAGCTCTCAGAGTTTGTCTAAACTTATTTTCATATTTTCATTTCTCAGCACATTTTTAAAGTTTTGCAGTTTTTACTCAGTGTTGTTATTTAATGTCTTCTTCAAATGATGTAAAAAACAAAAATAATAACACTGAGCTCATTCTTGACCTCGGGAATAGTAGCAGTTGTAGTTTTTGATGAAATAATCGTAACTCAAGACCTGTTTACAAACTTGCTTTCTGTAGCTTTGCAGTTGTATCTCATGGTCTTCATCAGTGAGTTTGCTCAGTTGTCCCGCAGCAAAGTGCTGGAAAAAGCTAAGTAAGTGGACCTTGAGTTAAGATTATTTTGTCAAGAAAACTTTTATTTGAAGAGTCCTTTTCAAAAAGCAAACTTCAAAGGGCACAAGGCGAAAAATTAGAATCGCTTTTGAAGTTGCGACACCTGAACTTTGGAATCTGTGGACACCTTTAAAAAGCACCTGTTAAGAGTTACCTTTGAATATTTTTTTATTTATTACTATTGATGTTGTTTTTACTCTCCTTAAGTCTGTATTCTATGTCTGCTGCTTTGTTTTTCTTGTTGTTAATCACTTTATGACATTCTGCTCTTGAGAGATGCTATTTAAACAAACTTTCTCACTTACATTTTTACTCAGATGACTCTAAAAAAAGTCACCAAAACACAACAGGGACTGGTGCCAAATTGGTGGCATCACAGATATTAACATTGTAGACTGTGCTGTGTGTTAAAACTTGAAAGCAAAGTGTAGTGTAATGTGCTGTTAATTTATGGAAATGCTGTTTGTCTGGGAACATGGTTGGCGCCATCAAATGTGTTCATCTGTTCAAAGATACTATTAAAAATACAGTTTTATCCTGGAAATTCAGACTGACAGGGATGTCTGTAAAATGCAACAATAATTACAAACAAACCATGTGACAAATGGAACTAATATTTTCCCCAATTAGACCCAGCCCTCCCCTCGGAAAACCAACAGTTTGGGCTGTTGAGACTGTCGAAAAACAGAATAATAGACAAATAGCAATAAATATGAACTGTGTATGTGTTGTAGACCACCCAGTATGTGGCTTTAATGTTGCACATTGCATGTTGCACTTTACAACAAAACAGCTGAAGCTTGTCTCCAATTATATAATACTTGTATTATTATTACTGTGGAGGAAATAGTATTAGAAGTAGTAACATGTGTTACACAACTTCACTTTACTACATTGCATTATATTAATTATGTCACTGTATGACAATACTATATACACTGTTAGTATTCTATCTTTATGGTATTATATTATATAATATTATATTATATGCTGTATCATGGTATTCTCTTCCATTTTTATTATATATTTCATTGTATTATTATTGTATAGTGTGTGTATATTACATATACTGCACTCTGTTATATATAACATTGTTTACTGTGTAATATATTATTATGTTTGTTTTAGTTCATATCTATTTATACTACATATAGTTAACACACCATGGCTACAAGTTATCTTTCACACATACAGTATATTTGTACAATTCACTTAAATAGTTTAAGGTATTGTAATTTATACAGTATATTGTATTTTTAAATGCCATCACTCTAATTTTCTGAATATCAACTTTGTTTTTTATTTATTTTATTCAGATTTATTCTTTACCTGTTTATCTTGGCCTGTCTCTGTGCTGCTGTAACATGTGAATTTCCCTAAAGGGTCAATAAAGTCTTATCTAATCTTGCTGTATATGACAATATATAAATTAATAGTATAATGTTTAAATAATTTGACATGACAATATTGTTTGCAGAAAAAATGGAAAGATGTTGTGAATTATAAGATAAAAATGTCGATTTCATAATAAACTCTTTATATAAAAGAAAATCTGCTGTATTAAATGCAAATGCAACTTTGAATTCTAAACTTGATGAAGACTGAAAGAAATAACAGCATTAACATCCCCAAAACTTCATGAATCTTGTGCTCCTTTTGGACTTTTTCTCTCTAATTACCAAGTGGATAATTGAGAACTATTTTGAAATGACACCTTTATTTACCTTTTAGGAACAACCCGACACACTGAGCAGGCTGGTTCTGTTTTTACAGCAGAATGTATTTAATATAATAATGTGATACTTTGGGGAATTTTAGGGGGAAATCGTGTCTTATTACTATTTGATGCAACAGCGTAAGAAACTGCGACGCAAAGCAAATTGTGAGAAATTATTAATGGTCGGTTTATTTACTGTTTGAATGGAGATTAAACAGTGATGTACTCAGACTCCCCAGATGGTGAAGGGATATCTGCTGGTCATATGAAGTGAAACTGAAAGGACAGAGACCTACTTATTTGGCAAAGCAATGCCCCGTAAGGATTACTCTCCCCGCTGCTCCCAGGTTTCCATTCCTGCCTGTCAGTAAATACAACAGTAAGTATAACATTTCACACTAACAGAAATTAGGAGCAAGGAGAAAAGTAAACATGGGAGAATTTGGGAGCTGGGTATTTTGGAAAAGAGATCCTGTGTTTGTATTAATATTTCACCTTTGGGAAAACTTCTGTCACTGACAATTTAAAGGGCATGCAGCCAACATTATGTCAATTTGCTGTTACGGTGGTATTTATGACTTTATTGAATTAGGGCCAGAAAGTCTGTGGTGGGTCGAGATGTTTGGGGCGGGAGGAGAGATGAAGAAGAAAAAAAAAAAAAAAAAAAGAAAAGAAAAGAAAATGGCCTGTTTGGAGTGAGGACGGAAAATCAGGACTTATTTTTGTTTCAAATGTGTTTCCGTCCACATATGGTCCTTGTTTTGGCCTATATACCGAGAATCTCAGAGGTGACCCATGACCCGGCTCCTCAGACTGACATGATTTTGGCTGTCTCACTCAGGTCTCACTCTGAGTTCAATTTGACCCCGTGTCCCTGAAGTTCAAGGGTCACCTGCAGGGAGCAGCAAATTAACCCAATGTGTCAAACCTGGCATGACACCATGTTCAGCCAAGCTCTGTTGTTTAAATATTCTCCTCTTTTCCACTTGCATTCATTTGATGTTAAGCCGTCTCTTGTCCTTGTCTTTTTTTTGTGGGTTATTTTAAATTCTACCTCTCTTCAAAGTTTATGGTGTGTGACTAATTTTCCCCCCTTTAACCTCCCTCATCCTTTTCTGCTGAAATCCCACCCCTCTACACAGCAATCACTTCTCTCCAATTCTCCTGTCTCTTTTTCTTCTCTGACATCTTCTCCTTTCTTTTGGGCAGGACCTTTCTGTCTGATCTTCCCTCTCTCACCATTTCTCTCTCAGCCCAAATCCTCCTTACTCTGTGTCTCTCCCTGCGGTTAAAGACGTTTCAGTTCAGCTGTCACAAATTATGTTCGCCTGCCCAGCTGTCAAAACAGGGGGGTGTCCCTTTCATTCCACCTCACATACTACGAAAGGAGATGGGAGGGAGGAGGGCTTTAACGCTCGTGTTTGGACACAAGCAATTATCTCTAATTATTGTTTTTCTTTTCAGTTTCCCTGTCCCGATGGAGGTCCGACCAGACGAACATGCAATAATCCGCTCCAGTCGTCCGGGATCAGCAGGCCTCGGAGTCCAGGCTCGGTCCTGGGACTCTGTGGCTTTCATCTCAATGTGAGTCAGGAGTTGATTCAAACATGGAGTGATGGGAGAATTAACCCCTGGGACCCAGCTTTCAATGGGCTCAGCTAAGAGATTATATGTGTTGATGGCAGGCTTTTATATGCACTGGGCTTTCAAAACTTCAGCTGTTAAATCAAGGCACCACAGCCGGGATCTTCACCTTTACGTCTTCAGTATATGCGATGCCTCTGTCTCCTTCCTGGCACTTCATCTTTCATCTTTGTACCCTGAAACTGTTCGTGAGACAGACTAACATTTCCTCTGAAGTGCCAACGACACGGCCCACATCTTCACAAATTATACCATACATGTTCAGAGCCAAAGGACTCTCATCAGACTGCCACTGGGAGTTTACGTTCGATGTGCAGCTTTAGATTCCCATGACCGTCACAGAGCCTTTGGGATTCAAGCTTTTTTTTTAGTGCATGTAAATACAGTATATGTGGAGTAGTTATATGCTTGAAAGTAAATGCACACAGACATGAACAGAGGAACAGAAACACACAGTAGATTTCAGACGGATGGGATCATCCAAGAGATTGTAATTAATTTGAGTTTAAAGCCGACATCTTTGGTGGTCCTTGCAGGAAAAAAAGGCTTCTCAAGCACAGCGAGGGGGAGAAAAAAAAATCCTGTCCGTCTATGCAGACTTGTACAACATGTTGCATGCATCCTTTGGGTTTGGTATGTATGCCAAACCCAAAGGATGGCATGCATGCCAAACCCAAAGGATGTTTTGGCAAAACAAAAAGCCACACGTCTCAAATATGACTGACACGAGGGATGTGAAAGGAAGGAAGAAAACAAAAGAGGAAACAACAAATGATAGTTAAAATGAGTTACTTTGGAAAGAACATTGTAGATAACAGAATGGAATCCAAAAACACAGCAGTTGCAGGTTTGGATTTCTGTTTTCGCCAAATTCATAGAAAAATATGGCTTCTGACTCCTTTATTGTGACCATTGTGGTCCAATCAAGGCATGATTATTAGATCATGTGACTCCCTCATACCTCCTCTGCTCATTGTGCTGGAAATGCTCCCTGCTGAGACTGTTCATATCTCTTAAAAGCCTGATTACACCATCATTTAAAATGATTTTTTCTTTCCAAATTTGCGCTGTTTACCAAAAGCTGTCTTGACATTGTTGACCTTTAAGGAAATAGAAAGCCAGAGAGTCCAAAGTAGAGTAAGCTATTGTAGCTTATTAGCTTTTTGGCACCATCCAGTTTTATGTAACCTCCTCTGTCACAGGAAGACTATAAACTACTCAACAAAAGAGGAATGGTTTTTGGACGATTATGACAGAAGTCAATGGCACAAATACATCTCTTCATTAAATTGTGTGAACTTATTCCATTAGCAAGTGAGCTAACAGTTAGCAACCCTGCAAGCTGGGAAAACTTTTCCCCCTCTTTCAAATAGCTTTTTTCAATAACTTTTTAATGAATGAAATGATGCACAATCCTGAGAATGTTTCAGGGGGGAGTAAACAGCCCAGTAGAGCGAAAATAGAAAGAAGCTATGAGAACATTTGTGATTGATGACAGCTTGAATGTTTCTGGTTTGCTAGCGTGTTAGCCATTAGCTCGCCAGCTGCAGTTCACCACCTATTCCACGAAAATGCATTGATGAATTTTGTTGTTTCACTTTTTAAGCAGGCCTTATTCTGTGCTAGTGGCAATTCAGTTTGATCAACCAGCATCTATCAACAATAGGACTGCACAATATGGTTAAAACCATTATCATGAATAAGAATATTTTCTGATTTCTAATTAGTATGTATATGTATATGTATATGTCAAATATATGCAAAAATACATATAAAAAGTTCAAAGCCATAGGCCTTGTTCCACTGTTATACACAACTTGAGACCAAGTTTGGTAGTTTTTATTTACAGCTTGCTTAAAGTTCATTTTGACAACAGAAATTTGACAGTATATATCATCACAGTAGGATTCAACTGAAAGTCGATAAATGACAATATTGTGCTAACACACTTACATACCCAAAAGAAAATCTTTTGCACTGTCCATTGCACTTTTCTATCTCAAAAATTCAACAAATATGAGAAAGGCACAACGGAAATTAGCTCATATGCAGTTTAATGGCTGAATCTAAACCCGACCACCATGACAAACCCAAGCCTCTGTATATGGTCATATTATAATCTCTAAATGTAATGAACATTACATGGACCACCGAGGTAAGTATATATGGTATATTCACACATGTAGGAGTGTAAGCTTCTTTTAGTGTGGAATAATTTTGCCTCTGTAAAAGTCATTTATGTCACTGAAAACCACTAATGTGAGCTCTGCCTCATTGAGTTATGAGCTTTCCATGTGCTTGAGAGATTGAGATCTAAATCCTCCCCACGGGTTTTTCCCTACAGAGCCAAAATGACATTCATGGAGCAAGTGGTTGATGAACACTTAGGCCCCGATCAGACAGAGCGCTTTTTGCAGGTTGCAAAACGCGAGGCGCACTGCACTGCCTTTTTTGTTGAACCCTACAGTTTGCCGCGTCTTTTTTTTTTTTGTTGCTAAACAACCACTGAATCACCTGTCCTTAGCCTGACTGTTATTTTGCAATGAAGTAAACTCACAGATCTGTAGCTTTTATTTTTTTAAGGTAGTTAGTTAGTTAGCTTGTTAGCTAATTACCTTATCTAGTGAATAAACATCTGCATAAAATAGGACAAGCGGAGTCTACAAGTTCGTCCTCCATGATTGTTTTCTCCACTTCTTGTTGTCACCGCCACAGAAGGCCCACCTCTCAATTCATCTGATTGGACAATGGGGAAAAAAAAGCAAACGATGAGACACAAGGTGCATAGAGCAGAAAAACGTGAGGCGCTCAGCAACGCAAAAGCAGTGAGCAAAAAGCTTCACTCTCTTTGAAAACAATTACAAAAAGCTGACCTGAGGCTACTACAAAGTATTCTGTCTGGGGCCTTAGGAAGCAACAGATTAGTGAATATATGAAAAAAATTATTCTTGATATCCTGAATCCTGATTAGCTTTCTTTCATTCATTTTAAACAAAGTGGCAACTACCAATGAAGACAATGTGTTGAATCCAATGTGGAACTACTTTTAAGTGCAAAAGATCCCTGACCCCAATTGAATCCCATTCAAAAGGTGTCAACTTCTCTCTAAAAATACTATGTCTATTTTTCTTAAATGAGTCACTATGGTCTAAATCACTAAATTTGGGCTCTCTAATAAGTATGCTGGTGGTTATTTTGTAAATTATTATTGTTCATTTGCCTGCTGCTTTCCCCAGCTCTGGGACTCGCACTGAGTCGGACTATTGTTGCAATATTTCAGTAAGTTTAATGTTACTTGATTATGATACCTGCCCTGTTAGCACAATATAGCTAAAGTAGCCAAAGTAAGCCCAAGTGTGGACCACTCTGTGTTCCCAGTAAGCTAGCGCTCGCAGGCAACACCCCAGACTCCTTATCTGGAAGGTCCTGCCTCCAACCAGAAGCAGCAACACTTGGCTTCAAATATAAACCAATGGGTGATGTCACACCTCGCTCCATCCATCTTTATATACAGCCTGTTTTAAACCTGCATTAACTGTTTATTTGGCCAATCAGGGGCAGCAAAAATACTGTAAACATAGCACTGACATTTTTCTCCTTACTGAGTTGATGTGGTGAACATGGGGAGGGAATTCTCTGTGGGTTTGTCACGAGCGACCTCTTTCACACACAAGTAGTCATGTGATCCATTGTTAATATATAAATATTGATTGTAGCTGCTTTAAAACATGAAACAAAATTAAACAGAGCATTCTTATCTCATATTGACCAATCATACTGGTCATTATCTAAGGTCATAGTTGACCCATGTGATGCTGAGCTTTGTGCTGTTATGTTTCCCTGATGCCCCACCAACCCCCCCCCCCCCCCCCCCCCCCCTCCACCCCTGCACCCCCTCCTTGTCTTCACATTGTCCCAAAGGTGGCACCTCTTGGCCGGTGTCACATCCACCCCCCCTGCCTTCCCCTCCTCTAATTCCTCTCTCCTACGGTCTGATCCACCCTTTTTTGTGTCCTGAGTCTATAGTGGAGACATTACATAGCAAATCTCCATTGTCCAGCCTCAGGCTCTGCGTGTAATCTCTCTTGTCAAAGGGAATATTCAGCGATTAGCCCCCCACAAATTACAAGGGGTGATCAGTGTGTCTGTTCAGCTCTCATTAACTGCTAACAGGGCTTCATCAGAACCACCCACACTACCGGGACCTTCAACCTCTCACCCCTGACACCTGGAACTTTCTCGAGTCGGCTCCCTGGGCGCAGACTTCTTTCTGAAACAGACTTACTCATCTTTTTGTGTCCTCCTGAGGCATCTAGGCAAGACAGGGTGATTAAAGAGTTGCCATGGAAGTCTGAAAGAAGATAAAAGATTCTTTCCCCAAAAGTCCACATCCATCCAACAACTGGCATCAAAGTGGTATCATGAAGTAATGAGCAGGTTGTCATCTCCTTGTCATGCTAGTAGCCTCCCATCTTTGAGACATTTGTGATGATGAGGAGAAGAAAACGCGAGTACGGGTGTCATTCAGTGACATGATAGCCCCCGTGCCGTGTTATCACAAGACCACCCATCTGTTACATATGTTGGACAAACAGAAGAGTTTTTAGGTGTAATATCTAGCAGATGGGGGTCGGCCGGCAGGGAGGGCAAATCAGAAAGGGGTTGTCTATGATGCTGGTCAACTGGTCATTTCTCCCGGCCCATTAACCACCTGGGATCGGTATGTTTTGTCAGCTTTTCCAGAGTTTTAGGTTTCATTTGCCATGCTTTGAAATCAAACACGCTCGCCCCACACACGCCCAGAAACAAAGCTTTCTCTGACAAATACACATAAACACATATGTACGTGCATGCATGCACACTGAAGTCTGACCCAGTCCCCCCCTACACACACACACACACACACACACACACTCACTAACGCAAACACATACACACAAATATACAAGCACAACATACAGTATATTTGTTGTCTTTGGTGATCTCCTGACATTTCCTCTTGCGCCACCATGAGGTTGACGTTGATTTTGAGTAAAATATCCATGAAATTTGACATTCATGTCCCTCTCAGGAGGGACTGTAATAACTTTGGTGATCCCCTGACTTTTTATCTACCACATAAAAGTCAGATCAAATTTTCACTTTGTCCAATTTGGATTTATGACCAAATATCAAAACTAACGACATTCCCTGCTGTACTTTGTGTTTAGTGCTAATTAGCAACTGTATTAGCATGCTAACACACTAAATCTAAGATGGTTGATATGTTAAACTTTATACTGGCTAAACATCTGCATGTTAGTATTGTCATTGTGAGCATGTTTCAAATATCATGCTGGCGTTAGCATTTTCTTTAGCTAAAGCCCCACAGAGCAAGCTATAATGTGACAGTGAAGTTTTCTGCTTTTGACTTTCATTTTACTGTCTGTTTACACAGTAAAAATGAATGTAAAGTATAGCAAGGCATTGTGGGTTTTCGCTCAGTAAGCATTATATGCAATGATGGAACAAGCAGGTACAGAGTATGCTACACATGTGATGTTGTTATACAGTGTTACATTTCCCCCCCAAATTTCAAGGAACACAAGGGGAAATGTAACTGGAAAATGACGAGTTCAAGAGGTTAACATACACTGCAATAGACTCTGATCACATTATAAACCCACACACTCTAAACCCACATGTGAAGGTCTTTTGTGCTTTTTGCCAGTGAATTAAAGAATGTGGACAGATTTAAGTGATAAGTGCAGAAATCTTTCAGGATGAAAGAGGAGTCAGTTGTCACTTTCCCTCCCAAAAGCTGCATCAGCTGCAACATCTTAAAGTTCACCTTTCAGCCTGTCGTGGAAATCACTGCTGCGAGTTCGAGCATGATAAGACATGAAAAATACAAAGGAAACTGATACTCTTTAGAGTGCTCATGGTGTCCAGACTGCACAAGGAAATGAAGAGTTATATTCCCAAATGTTGAATACCAATTTGGGATTGTTGATCATTATCAGATGTAGACGCGCCAGTCTGTTACAGTAAATATTAACACTTTGTCACCCAAACACTTCAGTTTTCTCACAGTCCTTTTAAAAGATTATGCTCAATTGTGTGCAAAAGGTTTTTCAAAGTGTAGTTTTGGAACCAAAATTGAGGGTATTGTGTGTATTTATTGCATGGTATTGTACTATAATTGATGAGTTGACTGAAGCAGAGGCGGTGAACTTTAATCCAAGCAGTATGGTTTGCATGTAAATCTGCCACTAACAATGGCAACATTGCATCTTTCATGGCTGAAGATATTTATTAGGCTGTCAGCAAGTGTGAGGCCTTCTTTCACTGCCGCTTTATTATTCAATCATTGAAGAAGTCTTTTCAGCGTGTCCCTTTAATTGTGGTTTTCTTTGTAGCGATGTGTTCAAAGTTACAGTAGAGACAAAGCTGTAAGAGGAGGAGGAAATGACTGTTTACAAACATGATAATCATTAATAAAATCTGTTGGTTTATTTCAAACCGTTTGGGATTTAGACATATTCCAAAACCATATGATTCACTATGTACATATGTGCATGTGGGGTGCGTGTACTGTGCGGACACACATGTTAGGAGGTTTTATTAAGCGATACGTTAATATCCTTTTATGTTGTGGCCATAATTCAACTGCAAGGTCATTCAACAGTCATACTTTGGTAAAGCAATGGTATTTTCTTGTCTGACCAAATTAAAAACATGAAGCAAACTAGTAAAAACTAGTTAAACCACTTTGATACCACAAATAATACCTAATGATCAACTGACTATATTTTATCCAGCTCATATTTTGTACTGCTGTGATGACTGCTGCTCCCTAAAATAAAACACATGGTGATGCTTTCACTGTCCTCATGGGGAGACATAAAGCTCTGTTGTGTTGCTTGACAGCACATGTCACTTGTGTCAGACTTTGGTAAAACAATGGCGTTTCTTGTCTGACCAAATTAAAAACATCAAGCGAACTAGTAAAAACGAGTTAAAACACTTTGATAATACCTAACGATCGACTGAATACATGTTATTCGGCTCCTATTTTGCACTGATGTGATGACTGCTGCTCCTTAAAATAAAACACACATGGTGATGCTTTCACTGTCCTCATGGGGAGACATAAAGCTCTCTTGTGTTACTTGACAGCACATGTCTCTTGTTTCCGGTTGGTTGACTGGATTGTGGAAGGTCTAGGGTTGAATTTTTGCACATTAGCAGACAATGCCGCAGTCGAGATCAAAGTATTCTTGTGTCTGAGTCTCTGACACACTCTATCTAACATTAGTACAACATAGGAACATGTTATATCTCCCAATCACATTGGTTATTTTCAGTATAATTTTAACTACAAGTTGGGGTATGAAGAACTGAAAAGATGGAGTGCTATGAGCCTGTAGCCACAGGATCCATTCTGATTACAGACAGTATTATATTTATCTCTTCATCTGTCCACGGCCTCAGTCACAAGCGTTGCATCTTGCTTCAAACTCACTGCTTCATTCACTTTCCATCAGACCTCTCTTCCTCTCAATCCTCTTCAAAAAAACTTCACAACCATCGATCATCGACAGTGTCGTCTTTTGGCTCTTAAACGGCTTCCTCTGTTGCGGAAAAAAATGAATGATACCACTTGTTGCACGATGAATCCTCTGGAGCTCATTGTTGCTCATGTCTTTCAAGAACATGTTGTGCATAAAACATTTGAAAAACAGCTTCTGAAGTAGAAAAATTTATAACCACCCATCCGCTTCACACACTCAATGGGAAAACACTTGGCCAAGCTACAATTGCATCTGGATTTTCTCAAATTTTTGTTTTGCATTTACAGAGCATCACCCCCCCCCCCCCCCCCCCCCCCTTCTCCCATAGCTATAGATCATGTTCTCCCACGAGAGAGTGTCAGTCTGGGCTTTTAGGCACCTACTTTAACAGGAAGTTGACCTGGATTTGAACTACAACAAACACTGCACTCATCAATAACATCTTTATATGTGCATAATGGTAGTATGGTGCATAACATGAATCAACATGAATTTAAAAGCGGCAGAAACAGCACTTTAAATAATATCATAATAAAAGTGCCCAAGTGAAAATGACCCATAACGTCATAATTTTATATAAAATCAGCACAATCCACACATAATTACATCCAAATTGTAGGTAAAAACTCATAACCTTAAATAAAAATGTCATTCAAAGTTATGGAATAAATGGTAATATGGTAATATTGACTGTTGAAGCTAAAATGCCACCTATTCATTGCTATTATAAGCCCCATTTTCTATAACAGAAAATAAAAAAAATTGTAGCAGTATTCATGTTCACATGTGTGTCATTGGGTGAAAAGATAATTGCTGCTTGCTGGCTTCAATGCGAACTTTGAGAAACAAAGTCTCACACAGAGGACCACACTTGAAGCCCTCACCCCAACCCAAATCTCTGTTCCACTCTATATCGATTATTTCCATAAAATGTTATTATGAAGCTAATTGTGCTCCTGTACTTCAGATCAGATTGCCAGAGTATGAAAGTCAATAAAATGTGGTATTTGTGGGCTTGAGGATAAATCCACTTCAACATAAATGATCTAACAGCCCCCTTCGCTTATTAACTAGACTGTATGGCGTGCACTATTGAGATTCCAGTGCGATTTGTGTGAACATTGCAAAACCTTCTGGCTGAGAATTGATCGATTTTACCCCCATAGCACGGGCGTGTGAGAGTCTCTTTAAGCCAAATGTGCGCAGAGTAATGGCTATGGTGCAGCACAAGTAGTTAATGCTCACTTAACTGTGCATGATAAAAGTAGATAAAAGTGTCGATTACTAGGAGCATTATTTGAAAGGCAGCGTGCAGGCGTACAGTAAGTGGATAAAAAGATAAAAGTTAAAAATCACTAAGAACCATTATCTATCTGATTAACGATAAAAGTCCTTCACAAACTCATAGAAGATTTTTACAGCATCCTTTGGTGGAGGAACGTTGTATGTAAGTATGGGAAGCCAGCTGTGCAGTGTGTTGCTCTGATGAAGATATTGTACGGTAAACAGTTCCAGCCTCCTCCTGGAGTTCGAGTTTGTTGTAGTAAAATGGCTCAGAATGTGAGCTGTGCGCGCCCCAGCTGAGAGCCACTGCTATCAGATGTAGGGCGCAAACCGCACAGTGTGGGACCATGTGGGGCGGACCACCCATGAGTGTGCCTCCCCCATTTTCTCTGGCTGCAGCTGGAAGAGACACAATGCTGGAGCATGGGAACCGAGCGCCAGCCGTCAGCTATGGAGTCGGTCCTTAAACTGGGGATATTTTTGGTTAAGCAAATGAGGACAGTCTCACTTGACTTTCAGTGCACGCATGGGTTTTTTAGGCTTTCCTTCTCTCTAATGCTGCTCTGAGCCTTTATTTGCTTAGGAAAGGTCCGCTGAGGGTTTCAGACATGTGCTGTTGAAACTGATGCAGCCTGGGAGTAAGATGGGAAACATGATTTCGTCATTGTTGAGACAAGGATCAATACCCGAGCTAAAGGGAAGAATTGGGTTTCAACTTTTTTTTTTTTAAGCACATTTTAATAAGTAAAATTTTATTAAAGATTTAATCATAAAGGTCAAATTGAAGGGGTCATAAAAAATCAAATATGTGATTCAGTTTGATTTCAAATAAAATAAAAATCTTAGATATGTCATCCGCCAATCATATTCCCACTTGACAGCTATAACCGTTTGTAAATGTGGATCATAAATTCCACCGTCTTCACCCTCTGTCCCTCTCAACAGTGTTTAAAAAAGACTTCTGTTAAAAATGTTGAAACCCAAAGCCGAAGCGTTCAACTGGGATGTTTAGGTTAAGTAACCCCCTGGGTTAATAAACTAAACAAAGGTAAACCATGCAAAATGGCTGCAATGAAAGCCAGGCTAAGTAAATGAAGCAGAGTTTACAAGTTACAAGGGGCTGGGGCTGCATGCGTGAAACTTTAATGTGAAACAGGTGATGAGTGTGTTTTTACTCTAATAAAGAGGCTCTGAGGGAGAATCCTGGTAAAGAAAAGATTATTGAAAATCACATTACAAACCCATATGTAGGGACACTTAATGCACTTGGTTGCAGCATATCAGCACGTCCTGTTGTGATTGATATTACAGCAGTAGATGTAGATGGTATCGGTACCGTATCATTTGATCAAATATCACGGCTTTGGTATAAGTCTGGGCTCAGTTCTGTGGATTACATTATATTAGGTCACTAAATTGTTCACTAAGTCTTAGCTGGGCATTTAAAGCGTGAAGTTAAACTGTCTAAACACAAATTCTGGAAACCACCTTCAATAAAAGCCTGTAGCTCATGGCGTTACTCCCTGCTTGATTTATATCTTATCTGAGAGATTATCCGTGGAGTCTTCTGAGAGTTTGTCTTCCCTTTAGGTGAGTTATTGCGTTCAGGTTTTACCCTTTTCATTTTCAGTCGGGGGAACAAACACTGTGCGTGGAGCAACTCCAGAGAAAATATGAACCCCAAGAACAACAAAAGGGTTCTTTTTAACTTCTTCAAACCACATCTCCCAATAAAAGCTGAACAAACATACCCTGCCACTTGCAAGCGGCTGCTGTCCAGCGAGTTTCACAGAAAAAGGGCTCGCTTTCAAAAAGGGGGGCTTATGGGCCTAATGAAAACTTCACCTTAACTGAAATAATAAAAAGCACACCACCCAAACACTGGCGATTTGTTCCTCTCGGTAGTGTTTTTTCTGGGTCTCTGCTCGTCACTCTGGATGCTTTTAGAAAAGACAGAGAGCATTTAAAGGTTTTCATTTGTAGCCTGTGTTCTGTGGCCTGTTGATTCTTTTAGGGGGAATAATGTGACGTAGGTTTAAAAGATGTCAAATGTGCTATGAACTGCAGTGAACCGCGCCGTCGTTGGACGTGTACAAGAAAAAACCTGATGGCTGCAGTGGGAACAGATTCAGGGCTCGTGACCAAAGCGAGGACATCTATCCCTACGCTCCTCCTGGGGACGACAAAGCGGTTTTAACAGTGGTATGAAAAAGAGTGGCCTGTGAATGGTTACTGTTCAATTTGTATTTGGTTCCCCGCTGGTCGCAGAGCTGAGATCAGAGCCGAAAGTGAAAACACATGGCGAGGGTCAGCAGGATCAGAGGGCCACCACACACACGGCAGAAAGAAGGAAAAAGGCAATGGGAACTTGTGTGAAGAAATGGATTGAATAAACAGAGTCTGCAATCGCCTGCACCCTATTATCCTATAATTTACACTGCATGGGAGCTTGGAAACGCAGGCTGTTAAAGACGACCAATGGTTTCCACTGAAAAGTGGCATTCCACGCCTCATGCCAATCAAAAGGCCAGGCATTATAGTCAGAGACAAGTTTTGAATTCTTTCAGGCCTAATGTGTTTATTTTAAATATCCCAGGGAAATTATTACATCAGCGGCAAGCAATGTCCTCAGAAACAGCCGGCCCTTTGAAGTTTCCAGCAGCAAAACATACATTTAATTACATAATAACTTTGAAAATTGTATTTGTACAATCAATAGTGAGGATTAAATGTGGAAGTATGAGATTGGGCTAAAAAATTGGCCGTACCATGACAAAACAAACTTCAGAGGGAGGAAAGGCCAAGAAAATAACTAGAGATGAAGAATTAGACCGTTGGTTTGGCGCAGAGCTCAGCATCAGCTTTCCCCCCTCAGTACTGATGAATGTCAGCTCACTTCTTCCACCTCGCTTTAATTACCGCTCTGTGCACTCCGTCCCCTCCAATCTAGCACAGAACGAGCGCCAGTGAGCTCAACAGTAGTGAAAACATTTCTCGAATCTCTTGAAAGATGTCCCATGTATTTCCAGAGGGATCCTGCTGCCAATTATTTCTGCACATCAAAGCGTTTTCGCTCCGAAATGTGAGTGAGGGTGCAGTGGTAGGAAAACGTGTTATCACAATATAGCATGCTCCATAACGCAGCGAGCGGAATAGCACGGATATGACATCACTGTTTGTAAAGAAAACAGCTGATCCGCTTTGATTAACCGTTGTGATTTAATTACACGGAGAGTTAGAAAGTCTTGCATCTCATTGCATGATGAGGGTCCTGCGTGACCTGGATGGAGGAGCTAAGAATGTTAGCGCTTTTAACAAAGCATCAGTTAAACAATAATAGAACAAAAAAAAAAAGTTAATTCTGTCAGTTATGCATTCAGTAAAATGTAAGGAAGATCACAGCAGTTCTTCTTTTCCAGATCTCCACCCACTTCCCCCTGTGGATCTAGGACTGTAGGCTAATTGGAGTCAGTGTTGTCCCATTTGAGAATGGAGCAGATTACTACGGTCTCTCATCTGTTTGGTTTGATGGGCATTGGCGGAGGTTATCCAGCCTTTGAATCTCTCTGCTTATTTATCCAACAGCTGGGCAAATACCCACAGCCCTTCTGCATTAGGGCTCATTTTTAAACATTTAGAAAAGACAGGGCCCAGTGTTTATGCCTCCATCTTCCTTCACATCTGCAGTTAATATTATTTTGCAGACTTTACGCAGAACAAGGGCTCGATCCTTTGTTATGACAGGAAGATATTTTGAACTTTTTGAGGATTAATACTGTTTGCTTTCCTGCTCACTCTCTTCAAAACAGCTCCAGGGATCCAATAGGTTAAAGCTGAAATCCGTAACTTAATTTGGCAAGCCTATAGTGGATGGAATATTGTTTTCAATTCATCTGCCACTTACATTACTCAGCTGGGATACATTGTCTCTTTTATCAATCCCTCTTTTCCTCATTTTCTCTCCATCACAGTTTTATTTTCCAGTTCATGTTCAGTGGAAATATGCATTGTTCCCAGTATGAGCACATTTAGTCACCATCCATTACTGTAAAAACAATCTACTTAGTCTCTCTTTCATAATCAGATCAATTTGTTATTTACATGTATTTTAATAAGTTTCCAATATTTCATAATAACAGTCTTGGATGTTTTTCCTTTTTTAGAAGCAACTCTAGTGCCAATTTTCTGGTCTAACTCGTCACACAATCCACTGAAAGAGCTCGGTGGAATGTAATTATAGCGATGACAACCTTCTTTGATAGATTTTTGCCACAAAATATTTTATAGACTTGTCATGAAATTGTCCATGAACATAATCATTGGTGCAAGACGGCCTAGAAAGGCTGACAAATAAACAACAGAGTTGCTAGTTTGATCTTGAAGCTAACAGGTTGACAGTGAGGTAGTAACTGCAGGTTTTCTTATTCATGCATTAAAATGTTCATGCGTCCTTACTCTATGAACAATAATAAACAAAAATTTGAACTGCCCGCACACTAAAAACCAAGTTCTTTCCATACACAAATATTAGCATTAGTGTACTTTATACATGTGCTAAATATACTTCAATCAGCAGTTGGTGGAATAACATTTACAATACTCTTTAGTATACAATAGATTTTGGTTAAAGGAGCAAATGAATATTTTAAAATCAGGGCCTAAAAGATGTATCAGTGATTGCAAAATGGATTTCTCCTCATGACCACTGTAAACTTGAAGCAGCTGTAATTAATATTTTTATATTAAAAATAGATTAAATGACAAAGTGTATTGCTCATAGTGAGGAACCCACAGAGAATTATCATCCAACTCTGCAGTTCCCCCTCAGCTCTATGTAGCATTTTAGCATCTTTCAGCTCATTGTTTTGGTTTTATGGCCCAAAACTTTACTGTTTTGGTCCACTCTCACTGCTCTTATCAGCGCCAGCAGCAGGCAGCTGTTTTCAGCAAAATGCTTTGATATCCCTGCTGTATTAGACCCGTCCAGCACCAAACGACAGACAGATAAATTTGGCTTCTATTTACTGGCTAAAGAGCCAGATATTTCACTCAGGAAATGGTTTAGAGGAAAAACAGAGCTAAGGAGAGTGAATCTTGGACTTAGCTTACATCACCTTCATCATGTGGACACAAACATGACTCCAAATAGTAATGATGCTCCGTGTCTGCTTGATGTGTAAATAAGCCACTGTTTGCCAGATTAACTTGATGGTGATGTCAGTGTTATGTTTACTGCTTGTTGCTGCATCTGTGTAGCCAAAAATAGATTAATGCGGTCTCCAGTTTCTCCTAACAACAACAAATAAAAGCAAATCATCCCAACCTTTTGGGATGATTTGACTTTCCTGCATACATTCATGCACATACAACAAATGCATATTTCAGCGCATAATTCTGCATATTATCCACTTGTTTTCACACTTTGGCTGATCAAAAGGCCAAATTAAAAAAAGGGATGTGGCGTCTTCATCCAGATTTAGACCAACTAAACAAACCGTTTTTGTACTTGATCATAAGGCACTGCAGCAGTGTGGTTCAGGGTAAATTCCTCATCTCATGTTTACAGACTTAAAATGCAGTAGACAAGATATATTGTGGAATTTTTGAATTTGGTATTTGAGGTTTCTTTTGCATCTTAGTTTGTTACTGTAACCTCAGCACTGCACTGGATGCTCTGACGTTTGTTTTTCTCACATTATGAATCTACAGTCGGTGGGTGTGTATTTTAGCAAGGCACCAGGCAGAAACACCAACCAGAGCCGAAAATGATTGGCAAAAGACAAAATTGCCTCTGGTGGGAGAGTCTTGAACCTAATGTTGTCCCGGGCTTCAAAGATGCCTGGCTTTTCTGGGTCAGTAGTCTTGATGGAGTGTTTCAACACATGGTCGCGTAGATTTAAATCCCATATTGGTCTGTGGCAGCGGTGGACTTTGACTCTTTCAACAGGGACCAATCAAACAGATTCTTGAGGACATATTCTGTTTGATATGGGCGATTCAAAACATTGTTTAGTTGGAAAATTGAACCAAACAATAATCAGTTTTACTGAACTTTTATTCTTTGGTTTAATGAGCCGGGTTGGCTCCCATTTTGAGGTCACACACTCTTAACATAAAAATCTGAATTATTCTGTGGGGAAGAGAAACTTTTCTCTGTGAAGAACAGCAAAGCCAGTATTAGATCTTGGCTGCTGCAATCAGGCAGGCTGCAACAACAACTCTGTTCAATATAATTCTTTTTACAGTTAGAAGGAGACAGATTTAAGTTTGTGTTTTGGAAAAACCAGGGACTAGAGCAATGCAATATTGATGTGTAAATGTCCTTGATTGGAACAGACCACATGTAAAGCAACACATATAGAACAAGTGGAAAAGAACAAGACGTTACTTAATTGTCAAGCTACAGTAAAGACTTTTGTTTTTGCTTTTAACATGCAAACTGGCGGAACTAACTGCTGCATCTGATTTAAAGGATATTAAAGGGAGAAATTAAAAGGTCAAAATGTTAAGAAGTTTCTGTGTCGCCTGTTAAAATAATTATTGTTCAAACAAATGCTGTACATTGTGTGCCTGGAAAGTTCAGTGGAAATTAACTAAGTATTTTTATTTAAAGCTGGCCTACTCAGTGTTTTTATATTAACAATGAATTAAATGACTATGTTTAATGTGAAAAGCGTTGCCTGTAGTGGTGAACCCACAGAGAATTATCACCTAACTCTGCAGTTCCCATCAAATCTATGAAGCATTTTAGTGTCTTTCAGCTCATTGTTTTGGTTTTACGGGCCCCAAACTGCATTCTCATCAACCTTTTTCTGGGAAAAAGCTGTGATAAAACCCTCAATACACTGCCTGCCCAGCTCCAAAATGGCAGAAAGTCAAAGTTAGCAATTAGCTAGTGAACAAAGTGGAGCATTTAGCAGCTAAATAAGCAGATATTTCCCCCAGGAGTTGGTGGAGACCAGACAGGGGTTAAAAGGAGAGTGAATGCTGGACTTATTTCTCCAGGCAACCAGAGACACAACTTAATTTGGATGCTAATGTTGATGTGTGTCTACTGGATGTGTAAATATCAGCAACTGGTTAAACATTCACCATATCAGCTTAAAAGGTGATAATACTGTATGTCAACATTGTGTTTACAGCTGGTTCTGCTGCACCCAAGTGCCCCCCCCAAAATAAATCAAGAAAATATACTGCTTTAAGTGCATTTTGAGGAACTTGTACTTTACTTGAGAATTCAATTTTATGCTAAACACATTTCGACTTATCAACTTATTAAATTATCATTAATTGTTAAAGATGAAATTTTTCAACTGTATATGGAGTAGTTCTAGTAATTCTAGCTCCACCTCAACCAGCTACAACATTAGATGCTGTGAACATGTCAATGCATCAATAATGATAATAATCTTGTAATTTGATATATATAATAACACAGAAAGGGACCTTTCTGGATACTTAAAGGATATTTTGCTATGAATGCTTTCACTAAAATAACACTTTGAATATTTGAATCCAAGACTTTTGCTTCTAATGGAGTATCTTAATATTGTTATATTGCTGCTTTTACTTAAAGGATAAGGCTGGCAATATTTTATATTTTTCTTGTTGTCCACAAATCCCACGAAGAGACCAGAGCCAATGAGCATTAGTTTGTCTCCCAAAATGTTCCCACTTCCTCAGCCTGTCTGTTGCACTCAACACCTAAGACCAAGATGTAAATCTTTAAAAACGGGTCATGAATGTGTAATTTAATTTCCTAAAACGTGCTACAGTGCTGGGTACTGTAGTTTTTAGTGAATATTACTCAAACAGGAGTACATACTGTACTTGTTGGGGATTATTTAATAAACTACAGTGGTACAGTACAGTTTTTGTGGGTCAGTGGCACATGGGAATAATCTACACAGCCAGCAATCGTTAGTTGGATCAATTCATTATTGGTTTTGGTCTTTCCATGAGATTTGTTAACAATAAAATATGGAGTATCACCAAACTTATCCTTTAACTGAGGATGGAGTATCTGAGTATTTCTTCCACGAAAGGGAAAATGTCAGATAACTTATAGAGCACATTTTAAATTAACGGTGAAAGAAATGTGCTGCTCATTTCACTGTTGACACACATCAGCTTTGTATATGATGTAAAGTCTGTTTAAGTTGTGCATGCGGGTCATTACTTTCAAGATTCTCAGCAAAGAGGAAAAAAAAAGACAACGCTGTTGTTCCCTGTCCTCCACAGTCAGTTCGTGAATGATTGTGTCTCATATTGGCCACTGCACATGTATGTGTGTGGTTTTATGTGTGTGTTTATGTGTGTGTTTGTGCAAGAGCAGACACAGAGAGAGCAGGACAGACACGCAGCGAGGGAAGTGTACTGTAAACTTGCCACAAGTGATTTAGAAAGTCGTATTTTTCTTGCTATTGACCAGCAACATGTGGTGTTCATAGACAGCACATGAGGCAGGACATAATGGGTGCTTTTAGGATAGCTTTGTCGAGAGTGGCTCTCCCTGTCCTTTTTAAAGTTAAAAACACACACACGCACAAAACATTTCCTTAACCATAATTCAGGCGGACCACCAACTAAGTCAAATGAGAGTGCAGGCTATGCTCGGTATTCAACATGCAGCAATCTTCTTCTCACATTATAAATTACAGCATCTGTCAAAAAGTGAAGGAGAGGAATAAAGCTAGCTTCTCCACCCATCGTAATGAGCATCATCCCCCACTTTTTCTAACCATAATTGGATGGGACTAATGTCAGATGAGCAGAGAAAGAGAGATCGATCATATTTAACATTCATGTCTCACCAGTGAACTATGTGTAAGGAAGAAAGGGCAAAAATGATTAATTACCTTTTCCAACAACAAAATACTCGTACTATTTGATGTTGGTTTGTTGACATGTTGTAGGACCGAGCACTGACTGTGAAGTTTTGATTCATTTGCTGTTTGTTCCCCCTGATCTAACAGTCCTGTTCTTTGAATGTGGTGTGTGTTTGGTTTTGCTTCCATACACTGCTGCAAAGCTGCAGTCGATTACTTTTGATCGTGTTTTAAACTATCAACTTCTTGCACTTGATTACATTTGACGAATTTTTATTTGTACCAACTTGTGAGGCAAGCACCAAGCAGCTGATAAAGATTACTGCTGGTTAATGTTCTATTCCGCAACATTCATTTCCTATTTGTTTTCATATTTCCAGTCATGACATTGAACCATTAAGCATCATAAAATGTACATCTAAACACCATTCCAACTGCAGTGCAACTCTCTCATTACTTGTGTAATGAGGAAACGTACAACCCAGTGTGTTTGTGTTGTATGGAACACATTGTTGTGGTTTTTGCTTGTGTCTGGGTGTGTGCGAAGAAGATAAGTGCACTCGTCACCAGAGAGACTCAGGTAGTCAGATTACTTTCACCCTGTTGTTTATGCCAAATTTGTGATGAATAAAGCACCACAATTGGTCAAAGTTAAACTTGTTAGAATGAACCAAATTTATAGTAGGTTTGTTCTAATTTTGATAGGTAGCCTGTTGATTATCTGTTGCTAGTGGGGTGATGGTTGAAATCACTGTCACAATATTAAAGAAGGCATATAATGCATATTTCCAGATCTATATTTATATTCTGGGTCTCCATTGTAATATATTTGCATGATTTACAGTTAAAAAAAACTCCTTATCTACCTTATACTGACCCTTTATGCAGCCCTCAGTTCACCTTCTGTTTTAAACAGGATGTTTTAGCCCCCCCCCCCCCCCCGATGAGCCCACTCTTTTCTGATTGGTTAGCTTCCAGAAACTGCATCTTGGCCGACTTCCGGCTATGTAAACAAATAGTAGCAGTGGGATTTCACATCTTTTGCTTGTTCTTTACTGCAAATGGAAACTTCTGAAATACATCCGTACATGTTCCAACCTGAATCCAACCCAAAATATGTGAGTGGACAACATGAACAACCTGTGGAACAACCTTAGCAACAAAAGCCAGGGCTTCATCCTGCTCTGAATGCTTCATCTGCAATGTTGCCTCTACTTTCTCCTCATGATGACATCAGATTGTTTGCATGAATGGATGACCATTTGTGGGCATGTGTGAACAATCTGATGTCATCACAAGGAGGAAGTAGCGGTAACGTTGCAGACAAAGCATTCAAAGCAGGCTGAAGCCCTGCCTTTTGACTTTAGGGGAGCAATTTTACATACGTTCACCTGTTTAACATAGGCATCCAACATTATAGCAGTGTTTAAATAACATAAATTTACAAAAAGCATATGTCTCCTTTAAAACAATATTTAAAAATATTTGATTGTGTTCCACTGGTATGCATTACATCACAAAAAGCTATCCACATTTGTGAAACAAATTTCCATCAATTAGCAAGGTAGTTCAGACAACCTTCTCTCCAGCAACGTCTTCCAGCTCCTCCTGCAGGATCCGGAGACACTACCCAAGCCAGATGAGGTAGATAATCTCTCCAGCATGTCCTGTGTCTACCTCAGGGTCTCCTACTTGTTGCACATGCATGGAAAACCTCCAAAGGTGGATGACCAGGAGGCATCCTTATCAGGAGCTTGAACCAACTCAAATGGCTCCTCAAAATACATTAAAATAAAATAGTATTTAATTACAGTTTGCTTGAAATTTTTAATTTAGACACCATCATTCTATTCCATTAAAAGTTGATTAACAATAATTGAATTCCCAGCCCTCATAGCTTGCCAGCACGTGGCTGAAACATGTTGTTCAGTCAACAAGTCATTCTCTTAGTGACAGCACCTCTTTGTTGTCTAACTAATGGAGACTGAGTTGCTTAATTCACCCAAACAACTCACCATCCCTCCACCGGAGCCCCTAGAGTGCTTAAGTAATCATATATATTCTAGCTAATCCAGGCTCAAAACCTGTTAACAATGGCTATGTTTACATGCGCACAGTAGCAGTATGGCCAATACTGCGATTAAGACATTAGTGCGATTATGCTGTTTGCATGATTGTGAAAGTGACAACTCCCTTTAACAGTCCGGTTTACATGTGTTATATAGTCTGATTATCTATAGTGTGACATTGAGTAGCTTTGTTTACTTCCTGTTGTTATATTCTATTACTTTAAAGTCAATAATGAACACATGAGAGCTCTAGTTAACCCGACTGGCTTGTTTATTCTTCCATTCACATCATACACATCATCACGTATAACTATGAATACACCACAGAAATTCAGTAATTCGACTCAGGTGTATACACACTCTGATTGACCCCAAATAACGCAAGTAAGATCCACATATCTCACTGCGTTTATACTTACTTATATGCGCATAATCGCATTAACATAATCAAAATATGGTGTCTACATGGGTTCTGCCTTACTCGCATTATTGCCTTAATCGCATTATAATCGAATTATTTGTGTATATGTAAACATAGCCAGTGAATCAGTCAGGTTAAGGGTTATATATAAAGCATGGGAAAACTGCAGCGCTGTTGGTGGGGTCTCTGAGGTAACCACCCACCTCCCTGCCAAATTTGCTGCCGTGCATACTATTAATATCATGCAGGTTCCATGCTGCCGCATGCTCTTACTGTGCACATGCTCTATGTAATGAGGAAAACCACAACTTAAGACCACTATCAGTGGGGTATAATTTTTCTAAATTGTTCTCAAAGCCACATAATGTTAAATGCTTGTATAAATCCAACCAGAACCAGACTCTGAGGGTATTTTAGCACAGCCCTGGGCCTAATTATTATCTATGAGCCAGGGCGACACAGTGAGTGGGAAACCCTTGTGCCACCACCCGCATAGAATACAGCAAGAGTCATTTGCAGAGAAACAGGTTGTCTCGTCCTAATGAGAGGTGGGTGGGTGGAGGGTGACAGACTTGCTTGGCCTATGTGTACGCGGCCCACTGCACCCAAACTAAAGAAGGGATGGTGGTCTCTGCCATCAGCAGACATTAGGCTCCAGTGGGGAGAATAAGCTGGCTGCGTCAGGTGTCAGTGGACACTCAGCGACTGTGGAGGTCAGTACGCAGACAACCAGCGCTGGTTAGATCCCTACTTATCGGAGGACAAGGCCTCCATGGTCAGTGAATCAGCCCAAAGAGCTGCCCTGATCCAATTAGAGATGATTTTGTTTGCATTTGTGCGTGTGTGTGTGTGTGTATGTGTGAGTGTGTGAGTGTGTGTGTGTGTGTGTGTCTTTTTATTTTTCTAAGCTGTAAATCCCTTGTAGGCCAAAGGCTGTTCTTTGATTTCATTTTTAAGTAATCAAACATTATAATGTTCTCATTGTTTCAGCTCGTGCTACGAGATGCAACAGAGGCAGTTTTCACAGTTAAACAGGAAAATAACAAAAGCACTTGTGTATACCAACCCGAACGAGCTTCGTGGGATCTGAGACACATTTATTTCTCAAACTGTCTCTCTGTCAACAGCGAGTCCGTCACACAGTAAGCAAAGAGGTCTGCCAGATTTCCTTGTGTGTTCCTCTCATCAGATAACCACCTCAGTACCCTGAATGTTCATGAATGAAGGCCCAGATGTGCGCCATATGCAGATTTGTAGTCGTGGAGGGTGGGAAACATGTCGAAGTGAATGACTGGTGAGGGAAATTCACATACATGGAAACACATCTCTTCTGGCATGGATATTCTTGAAATGGCTAATTAGGCAACAGCAGCTGGCAAGAGAGAAACCTGGCAGTAGGGGTGGCAATACATACTGGAGGAGTTCAGTCAGTTTTAGGGATTGCCTCGGTTTCTGTTTCTGTGTGTTCCACAGCCTTGCATAGAGAAAAATCACTAGTTGGAGTTTGAGGTGCAAGAAGTCAACATCTGAAGGATGTTAAAAGAAGAATTTCTTCTTTGTTCAATCAATCAATAAAATCAGTCAAACATTTGACTATATTTAATAAAGAAAAACAACCTCATACTTTCCTTAGAAAAACTACAAATACAGCCCTGCTACCTTTTAGGACCTTCAAATGTTGACAAGCTGGGGTAATGATTCCCAAGCTTGGGGAGTCTCTTATCGGGTCAGATTGTTAGATGATTATCAGGACAGGAAAGGGGGGAGAAGAAGGAAAAATTCTACTACACAAAACTGCTTATTTTTCAGACAACTGTGTCTCTAATCCTTGTATTTTTTTTCTCTTTACCTCAATATCTTAACACCTTTAGGAAAATTATTCAAATTAAACAGAGAAACTGAGATAGGAAAACTACTCTTCAGTTCAGCAGTTCGCAATCTCAAAAATCATAAACATATGTAACTTGTTTTCACATTCAAGTGGACATAGTATTCCTTCAAGGAGTCAAATGGTTGGGAACCCATAAACCGAGGAATGTTTAGTCAAAAACTAAATCACAAACCTCTCAGATCCTGGCCCACTGACTCAAGTGAATTTATTCTATTTAGATTTACTGACAACTTTGGCCCCTTATTAGACATTTCAACAAGTCCTTCAAACTAAACGACAAAATATGTTGTTTGTTCAAGTGTTCAAGTGACAAAGCCCTTTACGACTCTTGTCCATCAAGAGCAAAGGAGGAGGTAGCGTGATGTTAGTATAGAGCCACTAAGTCAACAGATGGAGGCTGTCTGGGTGGATGGATTGGAAAGCACAATATCAGACCACTGTTTGCTTCCTGCTTCTTAGCAACAACATTCAACATAACTTTCTTTTAACCATGACCATGATCGTTCCTTCCCCTTGCCAAGTAGTTTAATGATGACAGTGAAGGTCCCCTAACCTTAATTGAGGCAGTTACTCTTTCCCTGATCCTAACCAAGTTGGCCTTGTGCCAATACCTAACCAAACCTCATCCATAGCAATGCCTGATCAGAAAACGTTTTTTTTTTATCTTTGAAACAATGATTTGTAGCTGTTTTGGAAGGCAGATGATATCATCCTGATGATAGGGGGGTCAGATAAAAAAATGCTCTGGTGGGCAGTATCATATTTTAAGTAACATATTTTTTCATTTAATTTGTGTCCTCCTCATTGAGCATTTTCTGATCTCAGGCCAACAACATCATTTTTCAGTGCCTTTGATAACAAAATCATTACAAAATGATTGATTTTTTTTCAAAAAGAATTTCATACGACTTGATCTTCCACCACTATGGTTATGATTTAACTTGGTATAGGTACAAAAACTGATTACAGCTAGGGAAAATTCATGGTCATAAGAAACTGGCAATGGCTGTTGGTAGGAAACATGAATTAAACAGCAGTCTTCTGTGTCACAGACTTTGTTGACTCATTTATCTATTAATCCTTCCCGGCCAAGTAGTAACCACCATGGCTTGAGGCTGAAGCCCATGTGGAAGTACCTTAAAGTGCAACCCCCCCACTGATGGTTGCTGGATGTTGGATCCAAAAAGTCCCTGGCTCCAATTTACACCCATTCAAACAGCGTCAACTTCTCCCTAAAAATACTAAGTCAATATTTCTTTTCGACGAGTTATTATGGTCTCAATTGTTAAATTATACAACACGTAGTTCCGACCAAGCAATCTGATTGGTCAACTAGACATTTAGAACATGCTCAAATCAGCATGACAGCACACCTAGCCATGCTCAAATGAAAAAAGCCTCATCAATAAAAATATTACTCCGCCATTCATTAGAACTACAGACTGTGACATCACGCTAACTACAACAGTCACTTCTGGGTAGACGACTGACATTTCTGCTGGCTTTATTCTATGTACCGTGTTGCTTTGCTAGCGTCTTTGGTTTGTTTTGTTTTGTTGGGGGGGATTTGTGGTGAAAACCTGGAGCGGAAATTTGAGTTGTCTTTCTTTTATGTTTGTGAAACTGGATTGAACTGAACTGATTAGGAGTTGTGGGGGAAACAAAACAGACCCTTTACAGAGTGGATTGAACTCTTAAGACAGTGGGGCGAGTTACACACGCACACCTTCACACACACTGAAAAACCCGAACCCTTCTCCCCTCTTTATCATTACCCGGCACCCCCATACCCAGCAAAACTTACCCATTTTCCCTTCAGTTGAGAGAATATCTCAGCTTCCACGCCGGCATCCTCCATCAGCTGTGTCGGTGAGTCGGTGACACGGCGCTACTAGCTTAAAAATGTCTGTGAAGTTTGCAGATGTAGTGGCTAAATCTGTCCATGCAAAAAAAAAAAAATTTCAGCAGTTATCTAAGTTACAATGAGATTGAGCTAGCAAAGCAGTTTTGTGTTTGTATGTGTGGTATTTATTTAGTTTGGGAAATGCTTCAATCTCCAGGAAGCATTAGCTGAAGTTGGCTGGCTGACTCAACAGGGACTAGAAATCGTCTCTGTTGCTAGGTCGTTACTAAGGGTTGGCCTACTTGCTGGAGTGGTAAACTAGGTTTCATTACATAGGAATCTACTGACGTGAGTTTTCCAGGTATTAGTCATACCCCATGTATTTCCATGGAAACGGAGATTACACAAGCAAGAAGTTTTTTTTTATTTTTAGAGCTAACTGCCTCACAATATGAATACATTTTGTTCATATCTTTTATTTTGTTGGTAAATGTTGTATAATCGATATGATTACCTGCCCTGTTAGCACAATTTAGCCGAAGTAGCTAACATGAGCCCAAGTCCCAAGCCTAAGCAAGCATTAGCTTCGGTCCGAGGTAGCGGGGAATGTTTCAAAAACATGAAAGACAACACGCCGCTCTCCTTATTTGGAAAGTCCTGGCTCCAAAAAGAAGAGATGGCACCCATCATAAGCAGAAACTCTGGGCTTCAAATGACTGTAATGCAAACCAATGGGTGACATCACACCTTGCTACGTCCATCTTTACATACAGTCTATGATCCCGATTTCTTTCCTAAATGGTTTTTTGACACTAATATAAATGTCACGCTACTTTCACTGTTATTACTTGTCAGGTAAATGTAACATAGGTGATTTTATGCCCTTTAAAAAACAACAAACCTTGTTTTACTTGTGAAGACAGTTTCAGATATATTCAAACTGGATTGCATGAAAATGTTCATTCATTCATCACACTTTGAAGTATATTTGCCGCAGAGTGACATTGTGTGATTAGCACATTCAAGGCTTTTTTCCCCTAAAAATTTGCCTCATCTCAGCCTTGCACCTCCTTATCCTGTTCAAGACAACAAAGCCACACAACACAGCCAAGGCTATTTTCTGTAGAACTCCCTATTGTAATTTGAAACATACTTGAGAAACCCCCCTCCAACTCCATTGCTTCCCTCCACACCCATTGTCAAATGCAGCAAGACAATTAAGACCACATTAGATCTTTTCAAGTACTTGTAATTTCATAAGAGAGGGCTTTTTTCTCTCTCTTTCCCCCTTTTTGAAAATGAAATGGGGGAAACCCGCAGTTCCTCAAGAGCCACTTGGAAAAGATGGGAAACAGATATTAACCCTGCGAGTGATGGTTCTTCAAGAGGCCTCCTCACTCAAAGCCCCCCCCATACCACCAGCACCTCCGCTATGGGACCACACACACACAGACACCTGCACCATCTGAGACGCACTCCCACACACTCAAATCTAGGACGCTATATTCAAACAGAATGACACACACTCCCTATTCAGTTGTCTATTTAAAGAAGAAACTGCAATAGATCTTGACTGATTTCCTTTCTTACATTACTTCAGATAAGCTACAGCTACAATTACATCCATTACCGAAATATGGTCATGTTTTTGTTAAAATAATTGAGCATACTCTGTATATTTCATGTATTTGATTCATTTTCCTTGGCTCATTATGAGCTTTAACTTACCCCATGTTGAGTAACCGGGGCCTCTCTATTTGGCCCCATTCCCCCCATGTGAAATGTAAATGATGTATTGTCCTAATTAGATGAAAAAATATGAGTAATCCTCCCAGCATGCACCACTTCTGATGGGGTTTATTATTCTAGCCGAAGGTGCTACTCTGTTTTATTTACTTTGATCCTGCATGTTTCTGACTCTTTGGTAATCAGAGGTAGAAAGTCATTATGTTGTTATCACAACTGCAGCCACAGCGGCCAAAGCTTGACACAAGACGTTAACCCGTCTGTAATGGAGAGGCCTTCGCTTGCTCAGCAGCCTGGCCCACACGGCCCGCTGCCTCGGAGGAACATACATCAGAGGGCGAGGACTTCATTACAACCCGCCCCTGAAATGAGACCAGCATCAGCAGAGGTGTGGAGAGCGGGTGCGGGGGACCCGAGGGGAAAGGGGGAGTCAAAGGAGCAGGTTGGCCGGCCTTTGAGGTTTGAGTCCTGAAAATCAAAAGAGAATGAGTGATGGGTGTGATTTGAACCCACTCCTCCGCCCTTCGCCTGCGCAGTAATCACCACTTTAAATCAATGTGTTTAAAAGAAATATGCCCAAGGATTTCTGCGCCACAGATTTCATTAGGAGCCCTCCTAAATGAATGGAAAGTCGCTCAGCTTTGTTTGTTTTTCTCTGCACGTTCTGTCACTCCGCTTTCCTTCCCCTCCTCCCCACCCCTTTAAGAGTGGCATTGCGTGAGTGGCAGCCATTTCACCTTGACCCGCCTGATTGACCCTGGCGATGGCAGTGAAAAAATCCCTCATCAGTGTGAAACGTTGCCATGGTTTCGGCTGAGCTGAGACCCCTGGTCGCGGGGAATGGGGACTGTGGGGATTTATACACCCCCTCCCCTCCACACCACTCTTCTCTTCCGTGGCTCCATGCCACAGCCATGTGGGGCTGCATCATGTCTGCCGGCCTTCTCACACGATCCCAGCACTATTGCGTGCAGAGGCAGCACTGAGAGCATAGCATTTTCACCCCACTACCTTACGCATGAGTAGGCTTGGGAGGGGCTGAGTGAAAGAGGGAGGGGAGAAGAGCAGAGGGGGGAGGAGGGGTGATGATTTGGATTGATACAAGGAGATGAGACACAGAACAAAGGTCACGTAACTAGGTGAATATTAGAAAAATGACTAAATGATTGAGACAATGGAGATTAAGATGAGCGAAGGAGACGGAGATAAGAAATGAGATAAGAGGGAGAGGGGAAGGGAATCTCCTGATGCATTATTCAGTTCATACACAGACAGTTGGTAGAGAGCTCTCTGAGGTATTATGCTGACACACACACACACACACACACACACACACTCACACTCACACACACACACACACACACACGTAGACATGTACCGACTCACAGACAGGATGAAAGAATAGTCTGGGCACTCTAACCACAGACAAAACACTGAAAGCATACACACATGCTTCCTCTCTCTCCTTCTCACACAAAGGTACACTCAGCCGCCCCCTCACACAAACACACACTCAAACACAGTTATTGACTCGTTCAATGCAATGGGAAGTATGAACAGCAGATGTACACGCTTATCATGATTTCCTGATTCTGTGTTTCTAATTTTGCATTGTCGTGCAAACAGACAGATCCAGAAATCACTAACTTACAACAGATAATTGTCTTGTTTTGAATATGCAGTCTATCTTTTTCATGTAATTAAGGTATATGTCTCCATTGTCTGATGTAGACATGTGAGATTATGGCAGGAGTTACAGTATACAGCATGCGATAAGATGGAATAAGCAGATATTACACTAGAGTTTCCAACCTTGGGGTTGTAACTCAAAGTGGGGTAACTTGATAAGATGAGGTCACAGAAGATTAATTGCAAAATATGCATATTTAAAATACATCACATATCCATTTAAACCATGGGGGCAGGTCCCTTGCAACTTGTCTGATGACTTCTACCATCACTACTGGAAAATACAATTTAATTCAATGTATGGGAGGATTTCTCTACATAGTTTGCTGTTATTTACCTCGATGCACTCCTGATTAAGTAAATATCTAAGATATCATACCTAAATATCTAATACCTCATACCTAAATCTATCAACAAACCTGCAGAGTTTTTATCTTTATATGTCTTGCATTGTCTGAATGAATCTTTCAGATGTAAGCCCCACCCCCCTCAGTCACTGCTGCAACACCTGTCAAGATTCCCATTCTCAAGGAAATCTTGATGAAAATGTCTTCATTCTCCTCTCAAAGTTCTTGGTGATTTTTCAAACAACTGGTCTCTGATTTCATACAGAGGTAGACAGAAGTTGGTATCTCATTTCTAACTAGCATATTTTATTGTAGCTAGCTGGCTAGCTTATTAATGCCTCCCACGGCTATCTCCACCTGACTCATTTTAAAACGAGAACCTTGTAAAAGGGCCTTAAATATGCAATTGATGGCTGCATACATGCATGAACTGTTGTGCAAAAAGAATGAAGCTAAGGCTACATTTCCCAGATAAAAAAATCAGCATTGTTCTTCTATTGCAGGGTAGAGCTAGTTATCCCAAGTATAGTGCAGTATGATAGGTACAATTTGGGATAAGACTGTTATTTTGTTGTAAGAAGCCCTGCTTATATTAGATTAGCTGACTATAGAAAATCATATAGTACTTGGTCAAGCAACAGAGGTTAGATTTATGGTTTTTTGTTTGTATTTTTACTTTTACGAGAGAAAAAGCTTACAGGATAAGGAGTTTGGCAAATGTAACATTTACTCCCCCAGATCCAATGAAGAGCAGCTGCTAATGTTGCCTAAATTCTGATGTGGTAACATACAGGACTGGCTCCCAGACTGTGGCTGTTCCAGTCCTGAACTTAACCCCCACAAAATAACGTAATCTTAGTTAACGATGTACTTCTTGGCCTTGGAAATAGCACTACGTTAGCATTACTACTGTGGGTAATAAGCCACTTAGCTGAACATGCTAACGATTGCAGCTTTCGTTAGAGCGGATAAAACCAGTGTTTAATTCATTACATATATTTTTGCTTTTGTGTTTTTGGTTTTAGAAAGGTGATAAAAAATGACATCATCCTCATAGATACCGAGCGTTACTATGACTACAGAGTCTCACTCGTGCTTAATCTCCAGGACCATCCATTTATCTCATTCTTTGCTCTTATAAAGACTGAGTTTCTTTTATCAATAAAGTTAAATATAGACATCTAAAAATATAGAGATGCAGATGAATAAACAATATCACATACTGAGATGAAAGTGAGTGTGTGTGAGAGATAATACTTACCAAACCTGACTGGTGCAGTATTTCACAGGGTGTGACAATTGAAGCAACCCGAAAATTACAATTTAAGCATATTAATAAATAAATATTTATATATATGTTTTTTTGCTCAGTGAACTCATACCATGCAACATCTCGAAATCCTCAATCAAGTCGGTTTTCTAGAGCTCATTAAAAATGTTCATCAGTGCAGGGCCTGAGTGTGAGTGTGTACATGTGCAAGGAGAGACAGAACGGGTGTTACTGAAACCCTTACGTTGCTTTAATTGTCAAAGTAAATGAAACCCTGTGATAAATGAGTCATTTGGCAGTAAGTTCGAATGTGTGGTTTCTTACATATCCTACTTTCTTTTTTTTTTTCTGTCTTAAGTGTTTTTTCCACCATTTGTACCACTTTCACCCCTTTAGAATAACATTATTATCACAAGCATGAAGAGCACCACAATTATTCACAGCCCGCTCTTTCTCAAGATAGGAAATCGCCTTGAAAATTGGGCAGGCCTGCAGAGTGTTTGCCACTTAAGTCCCCAGTCCTGTGCTGTTGAGATGTGTGTGTGTGCGTGCGTGTGTGTATATGCGTGTGTGTGTTGACATGGAAACTCCACACCATGCATGCTGTCAGATCTCAGACCGTAACATAAACCAATTTTCAAAAGCGTTTCTCCTTTAATCGTGTTAAGTAACAATAACAACAATTTAAGGAAAAAAAAAAGGTATTTATAATTTCAAGACCCAAACAAGGTAAAAATCCAGCTGGCATACATTTTTGGACTGATGAAATAATGAAAATGACTGTACACCACT